>NC_139823.1:12576524-12829024 GCF_963457635.1 Microchirus variegatus
AGTAAAATAGTATATGGTGTAACATTTTTATAGGAAATAAAATAAGAAAAATGTTTTTTTAGCATTTTGGAATCAGTCTACTTTGCAGCTTAATAATCCAAAAATATGAGACGGTGATTCAACAAAACAAGAGGTTGTGCTTCATTGTGTGCTAATAACAGTGACAGCTGTGTCTATTCCAACAAATCACATACACAAACAAAAGCAGTGGAGCAGTAGAGTTTAATCAAGGGCTGCAATGTTTACCAGTGATAGCTACCGGGAAGCTAACATTTGAGCCTCTCAACCTTATCTTTGACTTCACATTTCTTATTACCCTGAGGGAAATGTTTTAATCTGCAGCACGCATCATAACGAAGAAGACAACAACTGTCCCTATACTAGCCTACGAGTATGTCCCACTGGACCAGAAACCGAAAAACATTACAAACACCACAGTAAATAAACAAGATAATAACTTAAAGTAAAAGTGCTGTGAAGTGGAAACAGGTGAATATTTGACAAAACTGTGCAGGTAAAAAAAGTCAACTGTAAAAAATAGATAATACAATACATAAGTAAATAAATAAAATGAGTGCTGTTTTGTATAAAGTACCTAAAAAGGATATTTGAGTAAAAGTACATGCATCTTACCAGAAAATTACTTTGGTAGAAGTTGAAGTCACTTTTTTTGTATAATATAAGCTTTAAAGTAGATGACATTTACTGTATTTAAGTATCAAAAGTAAGCTTAGTGATAGGGCGAGGTGGCTTTCAACTGGAAGATTGTGGGTTCAATTCCTGGCTCTGCTTAATGTTAGAGTGAGCAAGACTCTTTACATTGTAGTGTAAAGCAGCTCATCAAGACTATAAAAACTCTAAATACAGACCAACTCCTCTTCTTCTTCTCCTATTGTATCTGATAGTAACGAGTAACACAGATAGAGTAAAAGTAAGATTTGCTAGAAATACAAATACAGTAAATGTCTGACATAATAAATAAGCATTCATGCTGAATCTGAAGTAACAAATGTACAGAAGATGGCAAAATAAAACAAACAAAACAGCCCGAATTCTGAGAAAGAGGTCAGAAGGCCATAATCCTCTTTCCTATAAAAGGAAATAAGGAAGATTTGTCGCGCCTTTTGTTTTTAAACTCCTCTGCGTGTCGCCTATAAAAAGGCTATTCATGGAAACGCAGCCCTTAAAAAAACAACCGCCACTGATGATTGGATCATTGATTGGAGTTTTCATTGGCTGGCTCGGCTGTCAGTCGAACCGCAGCACTTGCTGGTTCGTTTGAACCCAAGAATTACGCAGCGCGACTAATCTCGGTTTAGTCTGCAGTCGGAGGATTGTGTCGCAGCGAACGTCCCCCGAGGCGCTGACAGACAGACACGGAGCATCTGTGGGAAGACAACTTCACCTTGAAAACCGTCTCCAGCCCCGCGCATCACCATCACCATCACACGGACTAAATGAACGCGTAAATGGAGTTTCAATCGCTGTCGTGACTGTTTCTCCACCTCCTCTCACCCCTGCAGAAGAAGATCCTGCGCTGAAGTTGCCGCAGCATCCACACACTCTCCCTCTGCAGACATGGGAACCGTACTCTCTATATCTCCTGCGACAAAGAAGGCGTCTATAATGGACGCCGAGGTCGCGAAGGATGGACTCAAAAACGACAAGAGTCTCAAGCGGCACTCGATGTTCGTCTCTCTGTCCTGGAAGAAGCTGGTGGCCAATTCGGCCAAGAAGAACGCCAAGAAGGTGACGCCGAACCCGCCGACCATCCGTGAACTGCCGTCCAGCCAGGTGGCGCAGCTCAACAGCGAGAACATCAGGAAAACGCACCAAAACGAGGAGAAAAAACCCAAAGCGCCCATCCCAGTCCCGGTGCCCACGGTACCCACGCAAAGAAATGAGGCTGTCGTCCAAAACGGAAGGCTCTCCTCGGTGCAGAAGCAGCCGAGCAGCCTGTCTCTGCTGTCCCCGAGGAGGATCGTCATCCAGGCTTCGACCGGAGAGCTGCTGCGCTGCCTGGGGGACTTCATGTGCCGCAGGTGTTACAAACTGAAAGAGTTAAACTGCGGGGAGGTGATCCTCTGGTTCCGGAACATAGACCGGACTCTTTTGCTGCAGGGCTGGCAGGACCAGGGTTTCATCACGCCGGCCAACGTGGTGTTCGTGTACCTGTTGTGCGAGGACACGATAGCGGACAGCGTCGACAGCCCGGCCGAGCTGCAGGGAACATTTCAGACTTGCCTCTACCTCGCCTACTCCTACATGGGCAACGAGATCTCCTACCCGCTCAAGCCGTTCATGAACGAGTCGAACAAGGACGTTTTCTGGGAGACGTCGCTCCGGATCATCAACAAGATGAGTGCCAAAATGCTGCAGCTCAATGCGGACCCGCACTTTTTCACCCAGGTCTTCCAGGACCTTAAAAACCAGCGAGACACCACCGAGACGAACCTGGATCGTTGAAATGGAAACGAACAAATGATTGGTGATTTTTTTTTTTTCAGTGGAAAAAAAAAAACAACGTAAATGATTTGCAAAAGCCACATGAAGGTGGTTTTGACAGAACGGGCCAGTGTAGAAGGCTTCTCATGTATGGGGCTGATAATCTCATGATCAACATCAGTTTAGGCGACATTGTAGGAGATTTCATAAAATGCATGCCAGTAACACATTGTCCCCTCTCGTCTTGTCCTCTGTGGGATTGACATCCCCTGTTTCATTCACGATTAGCCCACTTTCTGGTTAGGTGAGTGGATGTCGCAGTGGAGGCGCAGGTTCCACGCACGACCAGAATAGATCCGTGTTGGTGAAGGAGCGGAGAGGCGGCGCTGTCCGAGGTGCTGACCTGTGCAGCCCTGTCTCCCCCGCCCCCTTCCTGCTATTTGGGTCATTTTTGTTTTCCTCCACAACACAGCGGCAACGTGGCTTCAGAGGACCAGACTCGATGTATACATGAAGTAAACTTGACTTTTTAAAAGTCAAGTGATTACACATGCAGCAAATATCACATGCATGATTCTTCAAGGGGACAAAACACACACACACACACACACACACACCGCTTGTATCATTGTAGATATTTTCTCTGTGGTTTAGTTTTTACTTGCGTGAATATATCAAGGTCCCTCCAGCAGAAACAACACCCTGCTATGTTGTGTATTTTAATACAAAGCTGCTTTTATTTCCTCCCCCTGCGTAATAATGACAATTTTGAATGAAAGTAGCTCGCTTTTGCCTACAAATCTGATACTACCTGGTACAGGTTGAGCAGAACTGTAATGTATTAGAGAAGGGGGGTATCCCTTCCTCCAATAGAATGTGATAAACAGCACTTAAATGTGCCCATAGGTGGCCATACAGCACCGTTACCAACGAGAGGCCTCTGTGTATTGCTTTGAAAAATGTTGCAAAGGTCATTCAACTGAACAGAATATATATATTTTCTTTTCTTTTTTTAAGTGATTGTTTTTATCTCATGTGTGCCAACTATGAAATGTCCTTGGCCTAAGACTATGTATGGTTTACATATTAATATTTCGCGTTGAATTTGCTCGTTATCGTTTGTCCTTTGCCTGCTTTGAAGGTGGCTGCACATGATGTACTGTAGTTCAAGCATTACAAAAACAGAGCTTCAGTGGCCCCGCCCACCCGACCCCCGACCCCCCCGATTCTGTAAATGTATGCTGTGCGAGAGCCTGTTTGCTGGATTTAATTCATCATCAGTACGGGACGGAATGTAAATACTGAATGTGAACACACTGATACAAGTGGCAGCGTGTCATTGGGGGGGTTTCTATAAGCTAAACTTGATTTGACTCAGACTCTGAAAAACCAAACCCATAGGGCAAAACATGACAGTTAGTATTCAGTATTATGGTCATTTCTAAGTGATCATTTGTGATGTTGTGTTGTAAACCTGTTGTTTGGACAGTGGAATATTAAACGCTGCTATTTTTTTGCACAGCTGTGAACAAACCTTTGATGTTTTGCACATTGGTCTAACCTGTTGGCCATGTATCAATGTTTTCTTTCAGGTGCAGGAGTGTTTGCCATTAAATCTGCAGTAGCTATCATTAGGATGATCATCTGTGAATTAGCTCTTTTGACAGTTTTTTTTTTTTTCTTTTCCCCTATTGGCTATGGAAAAATGATGTTAAGATGATTGTGTTGTGTGTGGCATTGCACCACAGTTGCATTCATGCTCTCCAGATGTTTATCAAAGGCCAATGTAGTGATTGTTTATGGTGACGATGATGAAATAAATCCAAACTTATGTAGAACATGGAGTCTCTTTTGTATTGTTTTAATAATTAACCGCTACCACATATCACTTAATGTGTTTGTACCAGCTCAATAATTACCAACAGCTCCTTATCCGCCCACTAATCCTTTTTGGAGTGAGCCCTTGAGACACATTTGTGCGGTAGATATAAGTCCATGAGAAATATGTTTGCCATGATGTTGCCATGAGACGGAAAACTCCTGAGATTTCTTCGGTTGCCACGAAACATCAGTCGGGGGTGACTATTCCAAACGAAAAAAGTGTACTGAAGCAAAGTACTCGCGCTTAACGAATAGATAACCGACTACAATAAGCTGCAGCTGAATTAGCCGTGCTGTACATTGAGGACAGTGAAGCCTGCTGACATATTTAAAGGATATTTTTGGTATCAACCCTGCGTGTTCTAAATGAGGCCACACTGAAATGGGAACACAGACTCTGTACTTTGTGGGAGAGAAAAAAACAAGTAGGTATTTAAAGAAACATGGACAACATTAAAAATTGAATCATATATATATGCACTTTAATTATGTTCTTTAAAAAATACAATATGGAGTTTCAGAAGTTACAGAGGACGGCTATGTTGATGCTCTGCTGAATAACAGCACGGAGCTGCATTGATAAGGCTTTCCTTACTGGTTTTATGAATAAGCCACATGGGCTGGACGGTTCCTTCATGTGATTGGCTAGAATCTGCTGCAGTCTCAGAATTGTCTGTGACTCTCCCTCTCTCTCCCCATCTATCTCTGCATGTGTGTGTGTTTTGGTCTAAGAAGGACATACAGTATCTATTTAGAGAGCTAACATAAAGGAAAGAGGACAACATTTGAAAAAATAACTAATAAAATATAGGAAAGACGGGGAACAGAAGAGGAACAGTTTGAGAAGGAGAGAAAGCGATAGAGATGGGGAAACAAGTGGAAAGTGAGGAGAGAGAAATAAAGCACAACAAGACAAATGAGGACACAGATGGCTGGAGTGAGAAAGAGAGAGAGGACATGCAGACTGATTTTCTTTTGTACAGATTCAATATTTGCAACATGTACAAGCATTTGGGTTAGGTGTACCTAAAACGGCTGGTGGGTGATAGATAGATAGATAGATAGATAGATAGATAGATAGATAGATAGATAGATAGATAGATAGATAGATAGATAGATAGATAGATAGATAGATAGATAGATAGATAGATAGATAGATAGATAGATAGATAGATGTGTTAAAAATAATTCATTTTCTGGTTAGACAGATGGTTATGTGTACCTTTGTGCGAGTAAACAACACTCACTGATTGAATCTTGAATATGATGCAGAATTTTTCATAAACACTGCGTGCACGTCTTTGGCGTTAATGTGTGGTTTTTTTTGCTGTGTTTCAGCCCACACTCAGCCACACACAGCTTGTCCAGCTCTCATTCACTTATCTACCCGTTACTATAGAGACACAGCCGAGGAGAATGCAGAAAGCAGGCTGGCAGACAGATATTCAGGAAACCTGGGTTGAATCTTAATAACGAAGAGAGGACTGGCAACGCTGCACTGGAAGCCTGTTACATAATGTTGCTGCTGGATTCTGCCATTAAAGTAGACCTGTAAACACTCGGGTTGCATAAACCCAACTAAAACCAGACGGTCGTGTTGTGATTACAGGTCACAGGGCAGGAACTTTAACGTTGCTGTCCTGGTTGCCACTTTATTAGATACACCTTTGGAACTGCTTGGTCATGTAAATATCTAATCAGCCAATCGCGTGGCAGCATTTCGGTACGGTCAAGATGACCTGCTGGAGTTCAAACCAAGGATCAAAATGGGCAAGAAAGGGGAGTTAAGTGACGTGATTTAGGTGCCGTGGATGTTGCTGTTGGTTTCCTCCCACAGTCCATAAACATGGAGATTTGGGGATTAGGCAAATTGGACTAATACTGTTTATGTGTGGATGCACATAGTTTAACCCTTAGTGCATAAAACACTTTTTTCTTCGTCCTATTATGTGTTGTTGAGCCAAAGTTTTCGCATTTTTAGCAAGTAGCAAAAATTGTGCAAAAAAACAGAAACTTCTTTTCTTTTTGTTCATAAAAAATCAAGCCAAGTGAACTTTGAACTGTGACCTAATTTCAAAATTTCACAAATTCAATCCAATTTTAAACATTTTGAGTACATTTTGCTCAAGTGTATTTATGCATTAGGTGAAAAAAAATAAAAAATTTGCCTAGGTTGTACTAAATAAAAAGGATATAAGACACTCTATATTACAATTACAATTACAATTACAATCTTATACCCTCTGTATGACAACAAATCAGTGATCAGAGCTCATTCTTACTGTAGAACCAGTGCTTGATATTGTCAGGTAGAGGAATCTGGAATTTAAGAATAATTCCACCATAGTTGTGAGACCTCTCGTTACCTAACCTAATATTTATGTTCTATATTCGACCAACGGGAAGGGAACACCTTGCTGGGATTATGTCTATTTTGCTGTCCTCCTGCCACATAACCACTCCACTAATCCCTTTAACTAGATTACTTCAGTGTCCAGTCGCAGTGAGAGGCAGTTGGTCAGAGTGGAAGCAGGTTTACGTGGAAAAAACTCGGTCAAAAACAATATTTATTCCACGAATACTTGTATTCTTAAAGAGCGATGCTACAGCATGCTGTTAAGCTAATATTATATAATGTCATAGTTCTATTTTGATGTGTTTAAAATCCATTGTTCTTCCTTCTTTTTTAATCTTTATTTGTCAGTGAGTCATTTCACACTGCATGAATCTGCATGATTATTCATCCATTTGGTTTTATGTAACAGACAAAATCTTGCAACTATTCATTCTATTTTCAAGCATTATGTTCAATTTAGCTTAACCCTAACCTGACCATTAGGGGAGAACGTTTTCATTACAGACATTCAGATAACTGTGATTTGGACTTGTTTATTTGTTTTGAGTGAAAAGGTCAAACTGCTGTAAACCAGAGTAAAACTGCATCTTCAACCCTCTGGTGCCTCTCTCATCTCCTCGTCTGATTCTCTCCGTCTGTCATTTTCACGTCTATTTCAGCACCATGTAGGTGTAGTCGTCTAATTTAGCCAAGCTTTCATTATCACTCTCTCTCGCTCGCTGAGAAGAATGACTCACCAGCGACTGTAACACTTCACACTTAAACCCACTGACTGCCTCACTCTGTGTCCTTATTATGTGTACTGATGAGACAGAGTGGGACCCTTTCCCACTCATTTTTTTGAAAACCTAGTGTGCAGCAACTGTGAATGCCAAAAAGTATCATATTCGTCCATTCATTTTTCTTTCATTCTTATTCAGTGCTGTCTGACGTGCCAGTTCTCTCCCCACCATCACCTGAACGCACATCCTCCAAGCTCCTGATAACATGGTTGCACAAACCAGTTATTTTTATTTTTTATAACTCACACCATACGTTAGGAGTTACATAACGTAACATATGAGTTACATAAGAAAAAATATGAATTATTTTTCTCATCTTCTGCTCCATATCCTCCTCATATTTAGTTCTAGCGCCACCCGTGTCCTGTGCTCTGCATTTGACACTACTGTTAATCCTATGGCTTGCGGGGGGGAAAACACCCACCTAGTGTGTTATGCAAGAAGAAGAGAGAGGATGAGCGAGGCTTACAGTGGCAACAATAGGCACAGCAGATTAACGGCAGGCGGAGAAAGACGTCGAATAATATGTTTTGGACGTGACTCAATCCGAGCAAAGCTTCCACCAAATTATACAGTGTCAGGTACAAGTAGGCTGAGGGACATTTTTAGTTATTTGCTGATGCAATGCCACAAACATGGAAATCTGATATTTGATATTTGTGGCCATTTGAATCTAGGCACTCCGCAAACTGCTTTAGGGAAAATTTTAGCCTCAAAGATTTACACCTTCTGGGAGCAAAGATACTATTTTGTGAGCTATTCTGCTACACAGAACAATACATATACAATACCAGACATAATAACCTTTTACTATTTGAAATGAAATAACTTATATATAGAAAAGGGGTGGATTATTCTGTTATCATGTCTTGTCCTTACACTAGTGTAGTCATACTCCCATCAACTGTTTTTTTGTTGTTGTCGTTGTTTAGAGCTGAAACGATGAATCGATTATTAATCGATTACTAAATTAATCGGCAACTATTTTGATAATCGTTAATCGGTTTGAAGCTTTTTTCATTATTAAAACAAGATTTCTGATTGTTTTAGTTTCTTAAATCTGAATATTTTCTTAATTTCTTTGCTCCTGAATCAAAACTGAATCATTTTGGTTTGTGCACAAAACAAGACATTCAAGAACATCGTCATTTCCAGGTTTGACGAACACTGATCAACGTTTTTTAACATTTTCTGACATTTTATGGACCAACCGATTCATCGAGAAAATAATCGACAGATTAATCGATTACGAAAATAATCATTAGTTGCAGCTCTATTGTTGTTGTTTCTTTTATTTTTGAAATAACAGTTTTGCACAGTTGCTAAATCATTAGCAAGGATTCTGATGCTACTACTTCATACACAAAGCTGTGTCATTATTCGAGTACCTCAGGTCGGTTTGTTATTCATATTGACAGCAGATGCTAACATGCTCCCGTTTTATCTTACAATACTGCGCTAGTTAATAACATAACAGCAAGTATCCACATAACGTTCTGAAATTCACAGTGGATTATTAAAAGACAGTGTCTAGCATGAATAAAACATTTTTTAATCCATGTATGTGACTTCGAATGAACACTAAGGTAATGTAGATGAACGAAAACTTACCTGTACAAAGATAGAAGGTGAATAGGGGGTTTGGGGTGCTGTTCTCCTCAATGCGTCCAGTTATTATCATGTTCTGCTGTAAATAATCTGTCAGTTTGTTGTACATAAACTCTGGAGAAAGTTAGCTGTTATGCTAACACGTTAGCATAAAGTCCGCTAGCTTAAATGCTACGCATTTAGCATAAAGTCCGCTAGCATAGCAGAAGTGAGGTCGGCATTACAAGAAGCCCCTGCCTTTGTTAATATGTACAGCCACGATTTAGTTCTGCAGTGAGTTCTTCATTCAACGGTGAATACACAGTAGCAGTGAGGAGCGGCAGCCTAGCACCTGTAGCTGCATGTTTATTAGCCATGTGTGTCCTTCTCTGTGACCGCGGAGCAGCTGATTGGTTGAAAAAACAACAAAAGCACTGGAATGTGATGTCTGTTTTTCTTTGTTTACTCGGTTTGCGCTGGGTCGACTTGTTGCCACTTTAGCCGTAGCGTAGTCACATATTTGTTCAAAGAAAAATGCTCATTTCCCCTCTGTGACCCCATGAACTCAGCAGCTAACACACATAATATGGCTCCTGAGAGCTTGTGTCTGTACGACAGTGACGTAACTACATTTGCTGTCAATCGTGGAACAAGTGTTTGTGCACCTGGTTTTCCTTATGTTGTGGGGACATAATGTGTTCACACGGTCCCATTATGGGGACTTGTCTTCCTGTTGGGGACAAAAATCAAGTCCCCCTATAATTTAAAGTCAAGCTGAGGTCAGGATTAGGATTAGGCCAGTAGTAACTATGGTTAAGGTTCTCCAGGAAATGAATGTAAGTTCATGCAATGTCCTCTGAAGTCATGGAAACCAGTTTTTTGAGAGTTAAGACTTGGTTTTAGGGTTAATAATAAGGTCAGATCTGGGTGAGGATTAGGCACTTGTTTGTGATGGTTAAGGTGAGGGTTAGGGACTATTATGTCTAAGAGTGTCCTCACTACGACTGCTGCACAAACATGTGTGTGTGCGTGAGAGATTCATTTTGTCAATAGTGAACCTATTGATATGCAAGACACATGCACACTGTTGTGAATGAGTGACCAACACCGCCTCCCCCCATCCTCACCCTCCCTCTTTCACTCACACACACACACATCCATTCATATGACCTAAACAAAGCGTTTCAGTATGCATAACCTTAACCATCACCAGTTAAATGTCTTAATCTAACTTGGCCAGCTCCCTTAGAAATAAGATTGTACCTCATTTGGACCAAGTTTTGGTCTCCATGTGGACTAGTGGTCATATAGTGTATGGATAACAAATTAAAAAAAACACACTCAAAACTAACAGTCTGTCCTCATTTCACTGTCAGACAGACAGTAAAAGACCTGAATCTCTGTTATGTAAAGATGTTGATGGAGATATGGCGCCCCCATGTGGCGTTAATGCCTCACTTCACACTGACCCATATGACGACTGAAAACCTTTTTTAATTAACCATTTTGAGTTCAGATTGTTTTAAATTCCAATGTCATATTCAAAAATAATGTTGAATGCAGAATGGAAGTTGCCTATTTTTATTTTATATTTTATATAAGGTCAATTTACATAAGAGAGGGGTCATTTCTGTGGCGTCAATCAATGTTGCCACTACTTTCCACCCCTCATTATAACAACTTTATTTAATTACACTGTGAATTATCAATCAAATAAATAATACTCACCACAAAAACAACGCAATCACTGCACTTTTACAACATACTGTAACGTAAAAACACAACATTTAAAGACGTACTGACAAAGGTGCCTGATCATAACAGTGTATATATATATATTTTTTTTAATGTTTTTATTTACTTCATTTTTTCAATTGGTACAGTTTATGATATCTTGTGAATGAATGAATGAATGAATGCACTATTATAATTCACTTCAAACTCACACACACACACAAAAACAGCCTGATCATGTGCCCTACAATATTTACAGAATATTCACATTTTCTGAAACTTCAGAGCTATATGACACACACACACACACACACTTCACCTCTACATGTCTCAAACAGTTTACTTTATTGTATTATTTTATTGCAAGTGAATTGGTTTTATTTTATGATGTAAAGTTAAGTGATCTTTTAAGGTGATATATGTATGTTTCGTTTGCTTGTGAACAGCACAACACAAAATAAAACACAGTGATATTTGTAATAAGTCAAATGATTGGATTTTAGATTATTATACTGACTAGTTTGTGAAAGTCTGGCGTATAGGCAGTGATTGCAGACTACCACGAGGTGGCGCCTGTAGTCCAGTAATCGCTGGTTATTGGAGCAAACACAGGTGATGAGAAAGAAAGGAATACGTGGTGGTTGTGTCCTATTATTATTCTGTTAAACATAATAATCTGTAATTATATTTGCTTATTTGGGGGAAAAAAAACTGCTCTGAATGAAATGTTTATTCATTCATTTACGCAATTGTAACCGGTTGTTGAAGCGCGTGGGGGCGCGTAATTTGATACAGCGGCCCCTGGGATTGCGTAAAACAGACTTAATCTGCATTATTATAATGATAATAGAGTCATAATGTGTCAGTTAAAATGTTAAACTCAGACATGAGGAGAGAAACTATCTAATTACACAAACGTGTGTCGTTTCAGCCTCAGGGGCCAATTTTACATTTAAGAGCAAAATTTCATACGGACATTTCAGTGGGTTTGCGTATTTTCCCCGTCAGTCTCGTGTGTCACCTCTCCCCTAGTCGATGCTCCACATCCACGCGTGAAAAGGTGCGTCATTAAGAGTCAGTTGTAATGGCTGCTGACGTTGCTCAGGCTGTTGATGTTGTTGACGCAGCTGATGTGGGACGGGGACACGGTGCCAAAGGCCCCCGGAGGCTGCAGGTTGTGGCTGTGGTACAGAGCCGTGGTCGGGGACCCGGGCCAGTAGGAGAAACCCGACGGTCCCACGCCGGGAGCCATGAGGTTCAGTTTTGAAATCCCGGTGAACGGAATCGGGGAGAAGTTACCCTGAAACTTGTAGATGGCCTGTTCCGTCGTGGACGGCTGGCACACCTGCGCCAAGCCGTGGAAGTCGAACTTGTACGCGTATCTCTTGCCGTGCACTTTGGTCATGATGTTTTTGTCGTAGTAGTAGCGCAGCGCCCGGCTCAGCTTGTCGTAGTTCATGTTGGGTTTGCTCTTGCGTTCCCCCCAGCGCCGGGCCACCTCGTCCGGGTCGATGAGCTTGAACTCGCCGTTGGTTCCTTCCCAGGCGATGCAGGACATGTTGGAGCTGTCAGAGAGCAGCTCCAGGAGGAACTGCCACAGCTGGATCTGTCCGCTGCCTGCGTGGATAAAGCAAAAAAAAAAAACACAAAATACAATCAGTTTATAGAACCATGAAGAAAATTGATACTGAATGAGTGATATGATGAGTTGTTCTTCTATTGATCTGAAAATAAGCGATAAAAGGGGAGGCAGCAAAATGTAATAATAATAAAAGTAAGAAAAGAAAAAAGTTACATAAGATTTAAAAAAAAAAAAAAAAAAACTGCTAATGTGAGAATAATATATTTAGAAAAAAAACATTTCCTTTTTTTTTCATTTATAAAATGAATTGACATAAATATGACATTTTTTACGAATTAAGTGTATTATATTATATCTTATATAGAGATATATTATATTATAAAAACAACTGTATTCAATTATGTGTCTCCTTTATATCATCTTGTTTAATATTATTGTTACACTCATTCATATTCTTTCATTTTTAAATGTGAGGTTAAATCAGTGACACTACACCGCGGCGCAATTTTTTTTTTTTTTTTTTTTAATGTTTTATTTATTTGGAAATTGATATTATATGTATTTAATTAGAAATGACTATTACGTGTATAATATAGTTTCGTATAATCTGTTTTTCCATACAGTCGTGATTAATAATCCCTGATATTTTTCTTTCTAGTAAACATTATTGATTCACTACATTATTGAGGCCTATTCTCCCCCAATTCAATGTATGGACAAAATAAAACCATAACGATTTTATTTTTAAATTATTATTGTTTTTATATATCATATATTTTCCTGATACAGTATGAGAAAATATGTACGAAATATAAACAAAATTCGCTTAAAAGGACTTAATATCCGTCGGAACAACATATTCTCTTACCTTTTTGTACTCCTGTATTTATTGGACCCCATGATGTCGCTTTGCTTTCTTTCAACAGATTTTCTGTTGGATCTGAAATCAAAGCAGGCACAATGTCATCATCATCATCATCACCAGAATTATTATTATTAATAATAATATCATCAATGTCAGTGCATTCTGTTTTTAAAATTGTATTATTGTCTTTATTATTATTATTATTATTAAATTCTCTCTGGAACAAGTGCAGGACATTTAAAAAACATTTATTTTCATTATAGCAGAAAACATAAATACAAACGAATAAAGAGAATAATTCCAAGGTACGAAGGTGAATATAATATAAAGATTTACGCTATGTTTAAATTTTATTATTTTAAATCTGTACAATGTGAAATAAAAATATCCTATACGTGGCTGTGACCCATTATTGATCAGTGCAGATTTGAAAATAAAAAGTAAAAAAAAAAAAAAAGTTAAAAAATCACATTTAAAAGAGACAAAAACATCTATTTCAAAACATCCTATAATCGTGTTCCGGGTCCAGTCTCAGTCTAAACGCATCACGCGTGTCGTGTGCGCGGGTCTCCTCTGCGAGGAGCCAGGAAACGCGTCCAGGAAAAAGGATTTCCGATTTCCGACAAAAGAGCAGACGGGCTTTCAGATTGAAAAAGGCTGAAGGGAAAGGAGAGAAAAAAGGGTTGCGTCCAGCATTGACACACACACGGACGCAGCGTCTCCATCGAGCATCACAAAACTGCTGCGCAAAACCACACAATTATACACCAGCGAGTCCTTTTTCTGTGACTTTAACTTGACAAAACGACGAACCTGAGAGATACATGCTGAACATGAGGTTTCCTCCGCAGTCCTGCCTCATTGTGCTCACTTGTTCGGAAAAGGGTTGGATTTCATTTCGTTGGCGGCGGAGGAAACGATTTTTATTAAAGTTTATCTCATAACTGTGATCTGGAATAAATGCGGGCGACAGATTGAAGTTTCCAGGCAACTGTCACTGGCCCCCATCTCTGAGACAATATTCAGACAGCAATTTCCCCTGGTGCATTGCTTTAATTAAAAGAGCAATTTACCTCTGTCAGCCCTGCCTGGTGCCCACAATAAAAAGAGGCCGATAGAAATTCGGCCCCTTATCAATCCACCATCACAGTTTAATAAAGTTTCCGCGTTAAGATCTGGGTTTCTATGGTGAATTGAAGTGTTTGACATGGAAACCAGTTCAGATCCTCCTCACTTTTCCGCCTCTTTACCTCTTGGCAAACAACAAAGACGCTATTTCATGTTGGAAAAAGAACATTCACCTTGAAAAGCACAGCTCAGTGCACATGGGAAAACAAGAACCTTCTGTTTGTGGGTTTAAGGTTATACAGCCTCCATATGAGGGCTAATGAGGTTGTAACTTCAAAACCATGGCTCCTGATGTCCAATCATTTATTATTCCTCTAATTCTATATTTATTTTCTTTTAGAAAGAACTGGATTGTATGAAGCTTCTATTATTATGGTTCAGGCTCTTGCTATAGAGGCTGATATTATTATTATTATTATTATAAGAACAACATTAATGCCAGATAAAGCATATAATTGTGCATTACTTTTCACTATTCACTATATATTGTATTCAGCTGCAAACACTGATCACCAATTCTCTTGCATAATGTTTATCAATCAAGCATATAATGGTTATGTGCTTTTAAGACTTTTATTTTGAAAATCAATGATCATATTAAAAAAAGGCATGCTATAATTCCCTTCTTTCTCACCCCCACTTTTCTGTGCCTCATGTGATTTAATCAATTAAAACATGCATACATTAGTTTTTTATTATTATTATTTGAAGCCCTTCAAAACAATAAAGACACTGACGGTGATATGTATCTGAGCAGTGATCTTGAGTTGATTGGCATCTTGTTATGGTCGAGAATGTTTTTGGTATTTAGATGGACGTATGATGACTGCAACATTTTACGCGCTGCACCTTTAATGTCAAAAGAAAGATGGCCACCATTGATACACTTGATATTAAGACACTTGTGATTATACACTTACACTTGCACCACATCATCTGTTGACTCAAAGCTATGAATGAGTCCAGGTGACAACACCATTCACATGGTCCAGTGGTCTTTTGTTATCATTTTATTTATAGAGTTTATGGGGTGGGTTGCCTTTCCTGACTTTTTTTTGTTTTTTAAAATATTTTTTCATGTTTTTTTCTATTATTTTTTATATCCTGATTTGTAACCTTCTTATTTCTAGTCACTACTGTGTCTCCAGGTCGCCATATCATCCTTCAAATGTTATCTTTGCAGCATCCATTCACAGCATGAAGTAGTGGAATACAAAGTGCTCCGACCAATCAGAAATGGAGCAGTGCGAGTTCCACCTGGATGGTTACCCACACCATTTATTTAGGTCCATTTACTACTCAGTTCCTTGGGTTCCGTTCTCTCCTGCAGTGACAATGGTTCCCTGTACCTTTGGTTTCTTCTGCTGTGACAAAACACCAGTTAATTGAGTTCTAAATCATCCTTTAAGAGGAACCATATTCTTGCTAAGCTGCAACACACACACAAGACTAAAGCGCTCATTTGTTTTTGAAAAATGTGTTAATGTAGAATTGATGTATTGAAAACAGTGTGTTTTAACATTTAGAATCACATTAAGTTCCCACCAGTGAACACATCTTACAGTGCTAGGTATTATACAGCATGATAATAAGCATTTGGAAGAAGTGCTACTGTACACATATTTGGTTCACAACTTTATTTATCAGCAATGATGAAGTACAATACTTTCAGTTTAGGGGGAAAAAAACAGTTCCTTTAAAAAAAAAACTCCTACTCCTTGGAAAAAGTGTGAAGAAAAAAAAAATATAGCAATCACTACATTATTTTAATCAAAAAATGTGCAGGAAAAAAGACCCCAGGATTTTCCGTTCTTCACATAGCAACAACTCTTCAGAGGCTGTTTTTTTTTGTAGGTGTGTCTTTGTACGTTCCAGACTTGCTTTAGCTGCCTGTGTCCAAGTAAGAGTCGCAGGCAACTTAAAACAAGCCTCGAAAGCAAGACTGTGTTCACGGACGTGTCGCGGTAGATAAATATGGGACATAGATGACAAAAAAACACAACAACAAATGCATGTGTTCAACAGCAATTACAATGCGAGTGCTAGAGTTGATATAAAAGCAGAGTTAAGTCTTAAAAATCATGTTATTCTAGCATGTATTTGTAAAAAATTTAACTATGACTCAAATGCTTTAGAAAAAGTGAGCAAATTTAAGGCCTAAAATTGCCTCTGTCTTATTGCTACTTAATAGGAAATGATCAAATTTCAACACATTTCTTCATTTCTAAAGTCTACTTGAATCCATAAACGTGTGTTAATCAACAGTAACAACACGATTAAATAAGCTGTCGTGAAGAATCAAACTGAAAAAAATAAAAGAAAACCCTACCTTGGTTGCTCTGCTGCAGCCAAAGAGCTCACAACTTCCTTCACCAGTGAAGAGTCACTCCTCTGCAAGCCCCGGTGCAGCAGCCTCAGCCTTTAATCAGTCTGCAGAGGAATGTATATTTGAGAAAGGTGTGTGTGCATGGTTACACATTTATTAAAAGATCCTGGTTGTTTTGGGTGTGGGACTGTGAGTCGGAGCAGGCTCCTGGGTGTGTAACACGGAATCCTACGTCCTGGACCAACAGGCGGAGTGTGTGGAGGTAAACACACTCCAGGATCCCGGCATGCGACTGTAAGATAAACACAATGACAGTATGGCATTAGAATAAACAAGCAACTGCTTAGCTGTTAGACTTCATGTGAAAAAAGCCTTATGTGACATGTTTGAGGTGCTGAAATGAAATTATTTACAAATATGAGATGTTGTAAGTCTTTATGATGGTTTCTGGTGTCATGTTGAGTGGTTTGCAGCCAAACATGAGCATTTACACCCTTGCAATTTGCAAGTAGTTGTACATTTAAGTTGATATTAAGAACATTTAATCCCATGTTTCTTTATTGCTTTGACACATTTAGTTAAATACAAGTCTTTCACGTGTACCAGTAACAGAAATAAGCAGTATAATAAAAGAAGAAGAAGACGAGCATGCAGGCCTGGGGACGTGAATCGTTCAGGTTGGTGTTTGCTTAAAAAAAAAATGTTTTGTGAGCATTGGAGTTCCTGCCTTTAAAGTGAGTCGTCAGACAGGTTGCTTCTTCAAACACCTTTCAGGATCTAGGTGCATGTTTTCCTACCTTTCATCAATAACTGAAATCATTTAAATTGGGATTGCCTCGGCGTCTCTCAGAGGACCTCTGCTGGCCTCCAGCTGCAAGGAAACTACACTCAACTAAAATATAAACACAAAGAAAAAAATACTGAGTATCTGTCCAAAAAATAACATTACAACTTTAGGATCAATTTCAAACCAAAAGTCCTGGAGTAATGGCAGGAAGAACACAATGGGGGTCACATTCAGTTGTGTTGCCACAGCTGTAACGCTCAATGTCACGCTCCCTCATGATTTGTGACATCTGTGGCATATTGACAAGTGGCAAAAAGTCCACATTTTGGTGTGCCCTTTTATTGACCAGACCATAAGGACTGTCTGTGTACTGGTGACGCATATTGACCGCCAACTCTGCCATGCTCCGTGACTTTTTGTGAGTTTAAATACTCAATAATAAAGTGGCTTTAATTTGCGAGCATTAGGATCAATTTCAAAACAAAAGTCCTGGAGTAATGGCAGGAAGAACACAATGGGGGGTCGATGATCCAAGTTCACAAACGTGTGTATCCACCATTAGCCTAAAGCAGAGCGGTGCACCGGCGAGGCGTGGACATCACCAGGTTGTCGATCGTGGCCTGGAGTGATCGTGGAATGATAGCACATTCAGTTGTGTTGCCACAGCTGTAACGCTCAATGTCACGCTCCATCATGATTTGTGACATCTGTGGCATATTGACAAGTGACAAAAAGTCCACATTTTGGTGTGCCCTTTTATTGACCAGACCATAAGGAGTGTACTGTGTACTGGTGACGCAACAAATCATTCCATAAACAAATGCATCAAGACTCTGAGCAAATGTCACGACATTCTATTTTTGTTGAGTATATGAACGATAAATGTATAACACATATTTTTGAGGTTTTACTCTGATTGACGTTGAACTAAAATTTCACAATTGCCAGCCAAAGCCAACATTCTGTAACAGCTTCACTTCTTTTAGTCATTATGTGTCAAAGATGAAGAACAAATAATAATAATAAAAAAACAGATATCGTGATGTAATGTCATGTTCTTGTTTATTTGGAAATAAGAATACAGTCTGACAAGAACGCCAAAGTCTAAACACAATCTGTTCACTCCATGTATGGTTTTCCTATAAATATCTCAGCAGCCGCTTTCCTTACGCGTCACGCAATCGGAAGAAATGAAATACAGACAAACAGTTTCTCTAGTTTGGAAGAAAAGCCTTTATTTCCTATATCAAACACATGCTTTTTTTTAGCAGAAGAAGCAGGTGCTTAAATATCCATACACTCAGAGCCACATAGTGATAGAAAGAGTTTGTCCATCCATACTGTTTCTGTGACAGCAGTCTGTCCAAGGCTCCAGGAGAGGAAACGGTTCAGGATTCAGAAGTGTGTGTGTGTCAGGTTTTTTGTTTGGTTGTTCTTCTTCTTTTAGGTTCACGTCAGGCAGGCAGAAGTGGAGAGGCTTTATTTATTGCTGGATCCTACGAATGGACTGCACCTGGTTGGTGTGAGCCTGGGTGCTGTACTCGTTGTAGTTTCTGTACTCGCCTTGGTGTCTGTCCCTCTCCATGATGTACTGGTAGCCACGGTAACCAGGGAACTGGTAGGCCACCCAGCTGCAGACAGAGAGAGGGGGGGGGGGGGTGAGTGAGTGACTTATGTGAATATACTGTTATTGTCCTCTCTCTATCATACCCAAATCTTAATTAAAGATGCAACTTTATTTGACTTAAAGGTGCCATATGTAAGAATGTGGCCAAAAAAGGTTACTACATTCAAATTCAAAATACTGAGGTCTATTAGGTTTCATTTTCTGACGTAACTGGCAGCCCCGTGGTTGCTCGGCAGCTGAGACTCTACTGACTGCAATGACTGGTAGACGGCGGTAGGTGGCGCCACATGCCAAAACATGATTTCAAAAATACAAAATATTTTATTTTTATGCAAATATCTTGGCTGTACTGTTGTTGTTGGTGAGTTCAGTTTGTTATATGAACATTATTCCTGAGTCTCTGTGACATATTAGGAGGATTTTATGGTCAGTTGCTTTAAATTTATTACATAATGCACCTTTAATTTAACCATGTTACCCTAAAAAGAATGGAAGCTAATGAAGTCTAAGTAAAGTAACCTAAAAGGATTCAAGGCAACTGGTCTCCTCAAGAGGTTTCAGTTGCATGCGTACATGTTAGACCCTAATATACCACCTCAAACTGCTAGATATTTTATAGCAGAACATTTTTAGACTAAAATAAGTCATATATTATTTGGAAAAGTGGATTGGAGACAGCAAAAAGTGTATCGCTTACGCTCCTGAGTTGATTTTGATGGAGGGCACCTCCTTGCTGCACCAACCCATGGCCTGTAGGGAGGGGTAGTCATCGCACATTTCGAACTTGCGTCCCTGGAAGTCCTCGCACTCGTACAGGGTCACCTTGCTGTCGCTGTGGTTCTGCGGAAAAAAAGGAGGCGCGGATGAAAGGTTCTAAATGATGGTTGGAACCACAGAGCGGCTGGTTTGTTTTCTGAGGGATATATAATGAGTGGAACAAAGGATGATGGATGGATGGATGGTGGATCTTACGGCGCACTTGATGGGTCTGAAGGAAAGCAGGTGCTCGGTTCTGTAGCTGCTGTTTCCGCTCCAGGCCTCGTAGCGAGGATAGTCTCCCTTCTCCAGGATAAACTGCTGTCCCTGGTACTCTGGGTACTCATAACCCACCCAACTGGTGGACAGAGATGAGGGGTAGAAGTGTCAAGTTTATGTGTGCAACAACACTGAAATACAAGTAGATTGAATAGCTAATTTTCATTAAAAAATTAGTCCAACACCCACAGAATGGACACAAGTGAAAGCCACATGCAGCTTCCTTTGTCTCTGTGAGCACAAAACAAACATTAGATAGTGCTGCTGCTGCTCCTCCCTCCACTGCTGCTGCTGCTGCTGCTGCTGCTGCTGCTGCTGCTGCTGCTGCTGCACCCAGACCCTTTTATCTGATCATCAGTCAGTCAGACACTGGGGCTCACAGCCAGCAGCTGCACACAGCAAACTCATATCACAAACAGGGTCACACTCGGGTGCATGCACATGCACATGCAGACCATGCTTGCCAAACGGCGGTGTGATAACACTGTCTGCTGTAATTTATGGTTTTTGTGATTCTTATTCTTCTCTTCTCACACACACAACGTGTTGATTAGACTTGCTGTTTGAGTCGTGTTTTCTTTACTCAGACGTTTTGAAGCGGATGTGATTTTAGTACACGCTGTGTAGCTTTTGGTTAATGTGTGTTAAAAAAAAACAAGCCTCTATTCTTAGAAATAAAGAATAAATAACAACTTAATAAATGCAAGGATAGACTATCAGAGATCAGTCAAAGATGACAAAAACACAAAACTAGAAGGAACATGACATGCAGAAGACGGCCTGCGATATCCACTTACGGTCCATTCTCAACCTTGATGGAGCGAATCTTGTGGAATCCCCTCTCCATGATGTTCTGGCACTCCAGCATGAACTCACAGCGCTTTCCCTGGAAGTTCTCCTCCTCCCAGACCGTGATCCTGAACTGGCCCATCTGCTCCATCTGCTGAGGGTTCATGGCTGCTGCTTTTATCTATGAGGTTAGGTTAAAAAAGCAGGAATCAAAAAAAAAAGTAAACATTTACCTTCATTATCTTTCAAACAAAACCTTCGTCTTTTAGCCTCATGAAGCTAAAGATAGGAGACAATATGACTGATACCTACTCTATGTCTGTCAGTGCTATATTATTCTATATTTACTGTTCATCCTTGTGTGTCACTAGTGAAAACCATACATTCATCATTGTTTTCCATTTCTCCACAGCACAGATTTGTCTGTCAAGAAATTCTATCAAGAAAAAAGCCTTTCTTAGCCTTAACTCTATCTTTCTCTTTTAAATTAACATTACTTTTTGTCAAGCCAGACACAAGCAAAAAAAAGCGTTCGCCCTATAGTTGCTTCCATGTTTTTTTACTCAAATCAAACCTCCTTTAAAACCACATCCACACCAAGTCTAAATCAACTAAATAGAGAGTTTCTGAGCAGCATGTTGTTGGCAGTGGGATTCCACCCCAGTACCTGATTGCACTTTTTCAAGCGGTGTTGTTAGTATACTCACAGACAGTACTGAGGTGGGACAGATCCAGTATAATCAATGTCGCGGCACAGACCCTCTGGTGCGTTTTTATAGGGCCGAGCCCCCCCTGGACGTGCGGCCGCTCCATTTGCCCCGTGCAGCCTTGCACACTCAGCAGCTGAGCGGCCCAGCTGAAAGGGGAGCATTAGCCTCGTGCTTTGTGGAGGCTCCACAACACTATTGTCCCTCAGAGCCCCAAACTGACTTAGTCATCAGTACGGCAGCCATTCTCAGTGGCAACCTGAGCCAGGAACCATACAATGGCAACGAACTGACACAACAGTTTGATTTGGTGCTGCAGGATAATGGACACATTCTGGGAGCTGAGCTCTTCCCTGTCCACGCTCTGCTGTTGGTAACCTTGATCCGGAAATGGAGGTGGGAAAAGGCCCAGTTTGAGGGACAAGTGCCAACTTCATCCACAGGGCATCCTCAAATCTTCTTTTTTAAAAACAAGAGAATCAAATAATGTAATAAAATCTAACCTCTGACTTGGTTTATACTTATTTGTACTCCTGTATCTCAGTATACTACACAATTTCATCATATTATTAGCTGTAGAGAAAGCCATTCTGGGCTCTTAGCTAAACAAGTGCTCTGGTAACATATTATGAATGTGATAATAAAAAGAAAAGATTATGGAAACAGGAGATGTTTATATATTACAAGAATATATCCTTGAGTACATGTTTAACACATGTAAACAAACACTAATATGGTCATTTAACCACACTGGTTAGACAAAGCATTGACTGAGTGTCAGTAGGGGGCCGATCAAGTGAGAAAAAAAGCTTTTTTGGGAAGAAATAACTGTTCAGTAGGAGTGGGAAAGATGATCTTAAAATTATATTAAAAAAAATGTATTCCTTTTTTATATGTATTTAATTGCCTCGTGTGAGTATTTATGTCTTTTAGCTATTATTCTGTACAGCACTTTTGGTCCTCTGTGGATAAAGTTGGATTGGATTGGAGAATTTCAAAATAAAAGTGTTTGGAGAGCCACATTACATTTGAGTTTGGGTCCCACGAGTTTGAGACCATAGTGTTAAATGTTGTCTCCAAAAATTAACCTTAAAAAAACAACAAAATACTGTTTTGTTCATTATTTTTTGGAGATTTCAGTTCAATTATCGATGTCCTTTTCGTCTCACTCAGTGTCCATGATGTGCTTTAAATCATAAAGAACATTCAGTGATGTATTATACACCATAACGTTCTGTTATAAGGACTGGACTCTGATACATATATGAATGACTATTCTAAGTCAACATAGACTCAAACATATGATGGTGAGCAAAAAACACTCTCCACTTCTAACATCTCCACTTCCTTCTCCTCACTCACTTAGATCCTGTCTATTATTCCTGTTCCTTTTGTGCTCCCTCAGTGCATCACTTATACACAAACAGCCTCAACAGTGTTGTTGTGTATTCGGGAGACATTTTCCCTTCATTGTTGGTGACATCTAGTGGCAAAGATTGGTAAAGACTTGTACAAGAGGCCTGCTCATTCATTCATTCATTCATTCATTCATTCATTGTCTAATGCTTTTATCCTCCACATGAGGTCATGAGGCTGGACTGGACTCAATCCCAGCTGACATAGGGCAAAAGCCAGGGTACAAACCTGGACAGTCCATCACAGGGACAACATATAACCATTTACACTCTCACGTACAATCATTTTAGTGTGTCTAATATACCACTTTGTGTGTTTGGACTGTGTAAGGACACATGGAAACTCCACACAACCCCTCAGTCAGATCAAACGTGGGTCTTTTTGCTGCAAGGCAACAGTCACTAAACCACCTTGTGGCCCCAGGCCTATACTCAGTTCACTGTATATAAGAGGTATAATGCACAGAAATCAGCTGGTTGCAAACAAAACATGAATGAGCGAGTTGGTTAAATGCTGGCTTTGTGCCTCTGTGTGGGCGGGGCATGAAGGGTAGAAAGGGGTGGGGGGGGTCACACCTGTGGTCACGTGCGAGCTGTTTGCTCTTCTGTTAAACCAGTCATTGTCCTCGTCTTTGCATAATGTGTGTGTGTGTGTGTGTGTGTGTGTGTGTGTGTGTGTGTGTGTGTGTGTGTGTGTGTGTGTGTGTGTGTGTGTGTGTGTGTGTGTGTGTGTGTGTGTGTGTGTGTGTGTGCAACACCCAGCCTGCTTGGCCCCAGAGCAGGTGATGGGCAGGTGAAACAACAGGATTCTATAGAAACAGATATTGTATTAGTGTGTGTGTGTGTGTGTGTGTGTGTGTGTGTGTGTGTGTGTGTGTGTGTGTGTGTGTGTGTGCGTGTGTGTGCATGTTCCATCCATTGTGTACATTGTGAAGACCCTGTAACATGCTTTCTGATGGTTAGTTTTGGTTAAACAGAGTCTTTAGTTAAAATTGCTCAGGTTATAGGTGGTTATAAGTTGAGTGTCCCCACAACTATAGAGCGAAAAGTGTGTGTGTGTGTTTGTGTGCACACTAAATATCTATAAATACACATACAGTATATTGTTTATGTACTGTATGTGTATTTTATGGATGTTCTGCTTCTCGTGAGACGAGCTGCACAACACACACACACACACACACACACACTTATTTCCCTGTTAAATATACCTGGGGGGTGGGGTGGGGATTTGCATGTGTGTGTATGTGTGTCAGGGAAAAGCCAGTACTTTTAATCCTTATCTTGCTGTATTTTTTTTAAAAACCAAAAAAAATCCATTCATGTCTTCTCGACAGTGACGTGATTCAAATCCAGTTACACATGGTCGTCATCATCAAGTTCCTGCTGTTGACCTCTGCAACATGATCTTTCTATTTCTACTCAGGCATTAGGAGTCACCGGTTAGGTGAAAAACGCCACGGGGACGACAAAGAAAGTGGAAAACACAGGTGTTTTTGCAAGAGATCTGAGACTTACAACACAATTTCCAGTTAATATTTAAGCAAAAACATTTAACCACAAATACAGTGTGGGATCAGTTCCTTAAAACCCTTTAAGGTACTACTCAACCACACTTTAAGTCACTATATCTCATTGAAAAATGCATCAAGCTGAACTCACTAACACTACATTAATGTGACTTGTTCTGAATGTTGTACTTTATGAATTATGCAAACCAGGTTTATTATGAACAGACGCCTCAACCGTTTGGTAGAGGCCTGTATCTGAAATACTGTAGGGTCTAATTTCACGTTATTGTTATCATAAGTAAATAAAATAAAATAATAAAAAATGTTTTTATTCTTGGTGCGTACCTTAAAGGGTTAAAGTTTATAGGTTTTCAATTGAGAAAAAAACATATATTGAATGTTGGAAATGTATGATAGAGTAAGAAATGTGTACTTAATACATATTTTGTGCTTAAATGGGTTGTAGTGCAGTGTGTGTGTGTGTGTGTGTGTGTGTGTTCAAACTGCTGCGAGAGATCTTGTTTTCAGGGTCAGTGCGGACTCGTCTGAAATATTTGAATATCCATTGAACGCACTTTTACACAAACACACACACACACGCACACACACCATAAATACATGGACAGTGGCACACAGATTGCACTGAACAAATGCCCTCCTTCAGGTGGAAGGTTGCCATGGCGACTAATCCAAGCGGGGATGGTGCGAGGAGGACATCTGCTCGTATCACCTACGCTTTCGGGCTCCACTGATCTCTGCAAGGACACACACACACACACACACACACACACAAGCAGCTGGATTTGACTTCAGGACGACAAAGAGAAATAGGTCGAGAACACTTTATGTATGATGATAATAATACGTATGATTTGCGATGACGGGCAGGAAATGTTTCGGAAATAAAAACAAACCTGAGCTACCATTTCTGCAACGTTATCATCCTCACCCAGTTACATTCACTCTATCAGAGAGAGTAAAGTGAAAGAGTAAAGTGAAAGAGAGCAGTCAACCAGGAGTGGGTGCAGGCCTCAGGGCATTTGCATGACTCTTCATTATCAGTAACTGTCAGTGGGAACAGCACACAGCCTACAGGCAGCACACACACACACACACACACACACACATTGGGAGACACTTCCTCCAACCATTTAGAGCCAGCTCTTTTTGCAGACGCCACAAATGTAATCATGTTGTTGCTGTACAGATACAAACTGTGCTCTTAATGATGCTCATGTACAGTAGAGTGTGCTGATCAGAGTTAATGGGGGTCACTGAGGGGGGGGGGGGGGGGGGCAAGGTTTGGGGTTTCCTAAAGGTCAACAGATGCTCTGGTGCAGAAAAGTTCTCTCCGGTTATGTAAATGTAATATATTTAATGTGGAAAAACATGGTTTATTGATTCAAATCTTTGCAGACGCGACTTTATTCAAACATTAATACCTTTAGCTGAGACAAAACAGGTAGTTAAACGCTCTTTTAGGATGCTAAACAAATAATGCATCACCTGGAGCTGTGAGGATCATCATCAGCAGCAGCAGCAGCAGCAGCAGCAGGACCAGTCGGAACAGTCACTTAACTTCGGCAGAAGGTAACCAGGATACTGAGGAGTGTGAGTTTTTCCCTTCCTCTCGCTTTAAACAAATATTGACTCGTGCCTTTTGAGCAGAGGCAAATATGATGTGAGGCACAGACAGACATGCAGGACTGGCTTTGTCACAACAGCGTTCGCAAAAGGGCGATGAAAGTATACAGGACATGTTTTATTAAGGGTTCATACATATGGACGACCCAAAAGTATCCGATCCAATCCAACTTTATTTGTGAAGTACTTTCAAAAAAAACAACAACCACAGTGTAGATAAATAAATAAAAGCTCATAAATGTGTGTTCAAAATGACTATTTAGGCTTTTTTAAAGTGTCACAAATGCTGCAGAGGCTCCATTCAAAACAGTTGTATAACATAATATGTTTGAATTTCTGCCAAACAAAGAAGAGAGATGAAGAAAACTGAGGATTAGGATGTTTTATTCATGATCGCACTCTACACTCATGTATAGTATATAAAACAATATATTACTTCAATAAGAAAATGGCTTTTTATTGCTTGTTCTATCGTGTCTGTGAAGCTTCAACTCCATGTTTAGACACATTTAAATCAAGTATTGAATACAAAATGTGTATATTTGTGTATCTTTAACATGAGAAGCATTAGTAATAATAATTATAATAAAAAGCCGAGTACAACATCTTGATGAAAATGACAGATGTCTCATATCAGTGTGTGTGTGTGTGTGGTTAATGTTTAGTTAATGATTAAACTCCCATTAAGCCCATGTCTCTGCTCCATGGTGCTCGCCCTGCAGCCTCAGCCCCATGACGTAGACGATGGGCAGTAATGAATAGGTTCTCCCAGTGGAAAGAACATGCTGTCATCATGAATGTGACAATGGGAAAATGATAAGCAAAAAAAAAACACAAAAAAAAAAACACAGACAAACACAGATTATCGTCCTGACCACTGCTGTAAATGTCAGTCTTTTCTATCTCATCCACACGACACATGACTAAAAACTCACTTTCCCATCGTCGGTTACATGTTTTACTGAGCTGGGGAGACACAAGCACACATGTACACATGGTTTGATGCGAGACAAGAATTCACAGTCTTACTTTTACATATGTTATTATAGTTTCTCTAAGAGGAAAAAGCAGGAACTGAGCTGAAACTTCCTGTCTTAATAACATCTGATCCAACTGAATTAAACTACTGCCTTTAATGATTGTCCTCTTAATCACATTAAAGATCAACCAATCCTTTATATATATATATATATATATATATATATATATATATATATATATATATATATATATATATATATTATTTTTAAATCATTTTTTTCTGTAAATGGGTGACTGCATGTTGCTGACACACCTGTATGCAAATAAGATGAGAAAGAACTTTCCCAGTGACATGTTCTGGACACCTGGTGCTTCACTTCTACTACTACATGTTGTTTTCAAATTGCCTTATCCTGACTAAATCAAATACTTTATTTCTACTCATCACAAGAATTTGGCTTAAGGCAGCAACATATGTCTTCATTTATTCATCCAAGTTACACTAAGAGATTAAAAAAAAAAGAAAATTCCAGGACAAAAAGTGAAAATGTGGTGCCTTTTTTCCAGATGCCAACCCGTACCTGCGTAACGCGAGCCGAACGAACAAAACTTCATCTTCAGGTATTGTGCGTGAGGCTCAACGTGAAGCAAATACAGACATGGGAAAAGTCACAGACACGATGACAGAGTGACGATGATCCCCACAGAGAGACACGCACACACTCACAGAGAGAGGCTGAGTGTCTAACAGCTGCTGCTGCTGCTGTCAATCAAAACCTGTGGAGGGAGATTTGGGAAAAAGTTAGAAAAGCAGGTTAAACTCCAGTCTTGTTTTGATTTTGTTCTTTATCTTTCAAAGAAAGACATTGAGGAAAGGAGGAAAAGAAGAATATTTGGCCTACCTTCAGCAGAAACAAAGAAACGAACAGCGCGCAGCCTTGGCCAGTTTGGCACACCTTTTACGCACACTGGGTGAGTGGTGCTGGTTACAGGTATACACCTTTTATACCTCTCTCTCTCTCTCTCTTCCACCCCCCTCCCCTTCTCTCTCTCTCCAACCCCCCCCCCTCCTCTCTCCTCCCCCCTGGATGAAGACGGGGAGAGGATCCGACCTCAGGGTGCGCACAGACACCTGTCGCACGGTGCGTTGCTCTGATCCAATATTGACATTAAGGGGGAGGGTGTGTGTGCGTGTGCTTCTGCTGAGAGAGAGAGAAGAGAGAGAGAGGAGGGAGAGAGTTTGACTTATTCTAACCTCCCTTCCATCCAAAGCGCACTCCTCCTCCTCCTCCCCCTCTTCTGTACCAGGCAACGTGTCTGACCTTTGCGCCTGCTGTAAAAAAAAAAAGGCTCATTGTAACGTAGCTACCTGCGGACTCAATTTGCCCCATTTAGCTCCTGCTGGTGCATCATTTCCATATCATATACCTTGCAAATGACTTTGTGCTGCTGGGCTCTGGCTCACCTAAAAACGACTCTAGCCCACATAAAGACAGGTTTCTTTATAGGGTGTTTGGTTATAGAATAATTTTTCAGATACTATTTTTGTCAAAAAGTCTGCAGTTTCCAGACATGGAAGTGACTGGTTAGGATCATGGTTTGAAATAGACTGAAAGTAGGCCTATATTGTTGCATTTTCTGCACCATCTTTTCTTTTGTATCAGTACCTTAAACTTAAAAAGTTGTATTTTTAACCAAGGCGTATATATACGGACACAAAAGTATTTAATGTGAAGTTGTTATTTATTGTAACTTTTTGGATGACATTACAAGACAAACACGTCTTTGTTTGATTCTGAACTCAAATCCGAAGTGATTCATTCCACCTGGAAATAAATTTCGGTCCTGCACTTTTTTTCTTTTAAATGACAAATTAGGATCAGTGGATGTAAGGAGTCATCCTAAATGCTAAAACACGTCATAGCAGAATAAAATTAGAGTATTTATTGGAGCTCACTTCACACAAAAAACAACAAAACAAGACAATCATTACCTCCTTAAAAATATAAAAGGAAACTACATAGAGAAAACCATGGGGTCCCTGTAAAAGAAACGTCAGATTCATCCAATGAACGAGGAAATACAGCAGACGCAGAGAACACGGCGCCTTTTCACTTCATCTAGAGCTGACTGTTTAGGCTCCAGGACTCTATTAACAAAATGTGTGTTCTTTAAGAAGGGTGGTGTTTAACTGGAGGCACTTTTTTCTCCCCATGTTTGTTGGACAAACTGCATTAATAATTGAGCAACTTCTCCTAAACTTGTTTTGTGAGCTCAGTATTCATTATGACTCAATTTTTGCTTTAGAAGAAAAACAAAAAAGTAACTGCCTCAAATAAAGATTTGATATTCAGCAGTTTTTAAATGGCAGTGTGTGTTAATGGTGATATAACCTGAAAAATTTAAATGTGCTAGTAAAGACTGTCAAATAGTCTGGTTTTGCTCAGAATCAGATGCGTTGGAAAAGGGAAACATCTAAAATATACAGGGCAGTGGGTCCCCAGGACCAGGAGTGAGAAACTGTGCCATAAAAATCTAAAGCAAATGCTAAAGGACTGTTAAAGTTTCTATTTGGACACCAGCATCCATTCCTGAGATAATACTGATAGTGTGCGACGCTGGAGTTCAAAATAAAGACTATGAGAAGAGTCATTTGTGTGCATTATCTGTATGTGAGTGAAAGAGCCACCAGATTACAACAGAAAGATGATCAACAACTAAAAAAACAACAACATAGACGCTCTTATGATCCTTGGTCTAGCATTTCAGCAATTCTGCAAAAAGCATTACAGATGCAGGAATGGTGCATTTGTGGCAAAGAAAGGTCTTTGAAATGACATTTTTTACCTTTAGGAGAAATACATAAGAAAAGAATTAAAAGCACCCATAATATAAGTAAGACAAATCCTATTTAAACCTGGTCAGATGTTCCTCAGAACATCACTGGTCCTAGGAAGGAATCACAGCAGCAAATAAACCATGAGAGAACCAAAAAGAACATAAAGAACACATGCATTTATGTTGGACAGTATAGTGTGTGGTTCTTCGCAGACGCCACCTGCGAGTTTACATGACCACTGGAGTAGTTACAGAACCATGTGTGAACAATTACACATCCAGGTCATCTACTCGTCGCCCTCTACTGGTCACTCCGGCTCAGTCGCTTTGTGTAAGCGTCCCAGCCTGACTTTCTGTATGACTCGGCAGCTTCCAGCCTATCGGGAGCCTCCAAGACACCGCGTCCCACGATGATGACGTCAGAGCCTTTCGCGTGGATAACTTCCTCTGGTGTGCTGTACTGCTGGCCCAACGCGTCACCTGGAGAATAAAAACACAGGGAGATGAGACTGATTTGCTTGCTAACTGAAACCAGAGCTAGATAAGATCTCTTTTACAATAGCACCATCTAGTGTTGAATCTGAGTCACAACACCAAGAGAGAGCAGAACATGATTTTCCTGTATATCTTCATGAAAAAAGGCACCATGTCTTTTGGTGGTGTAAAATATCATGCTTATTTAATACAGGGATAAAAAATAGAAATTAAAAATTAGGGACGCAGCAGTGCATCCCTAATGCTAGCCATAAACATCCTTTTAGGTAGGGCTGTTAAATGACCTCACTCGCGTCTTTTTCCGGTCAGTCGTCATGGAAACGTGTCATGCATTAAAGCGCGTTACTGTTGATGCCTTTGAACAACTATGACTTGTTGATGTGAGAACACTGTTATCTCCAGGTTTGGGAAACACCGATCAACATTTTTCAACATTTTAAGGACTGAAAAAGTACTCAATTAATCGAAAATCCAGCATAACCAACAGATTGATTGTGAAAACGATCGTCGAGTTTACCTCCAGCCTTCATCTGCACCCCAGGAGTCATGTGGATGAACTCTGGCCTATTGGAAATCTTTGACCCGCAGATAAAACCAACCACAAAGTCTGACTGCTCCTCGGCCATATGTATCTGTGAGGACAGATAGAAAATACATCAACAACGGAGTCTTAAATGACACACAACGTATATCAGCAGATGTCTGATGAGGCTTAACAAGACAGAGAGAGAGACACATACCGCAGCATTTGTGTAGTCACCGGTTGCCAGCGATCCCTGTGAGCTCATCTGTGCGATGAGCAAACAGCCTCTGCCCAGAGTCTTCCCCACAGCGCTCAGACCCTTCACCACGCCTGGACCTGGCACCACATGAGCGTTCACTATGTGGGACCACGATGAGATCTGGTAGATACCACCTAGAGACCAGGGATACATGAGCACCACGTTAGGACACATGTAACACACAAATAACAAGCTTTCACAAGGCATTTTTTTATCTTGAACAGGACTGAATTAGCGTGATATTTTCACCCTCATACTGATGCTTGACTGTGTTCCCAATGTCGGCGAACTTGCGATCTTCAAAGATGAGGAAGTTGTGTTTCTCGGCCAGAGTCTGCAACGCCTGGCTGAACGCCGGTTTGTAGTCCTTTCAGCAGAAGACACCACAACAGGATAAGTTCACGGTTCCTGACAATGCTCTCTCATCTTCTGACAAACGGTAGGATTATACTCCTACCTGCAGGATGTCCACATGCGTCTTCAACACGCAGATCTTGGGACCAAGAGAGTCGGCCAGCTGGAGGAGCTCCTCGCTGCTGGTCACGTCTGCGGACACGCAGAGGTTGGACTGCTTCTCCTCCATGATGTTCAGCAGCTTTGATGCCAGGGGGTGAACGTCTACAGACAAAGGACATCCATGGAAATGCAATATTCAGCCTCACCAAAGACATAATGCGAATTACATCTGACGATGCCGTACTTGGTAGTTTGGCTCTGTCTGAGTAGCTCAGCTCCAGATTCTTCTCCACGCATGGTTTCTTGGTAGCAGGAACGTCGTTGCCGTTCTCCTCCTCGGAGCTAAAAGAACGACGCCGCAAATGTCATTTTGGAGCCACCAAATAGAATGTATGCATTAGACTCACAGACACACAGCTACACACGAGGTACACACCTGAAAGTGTTGTTGTCCAAGATGAACTTGCGGACGTTCTTGGCAGTTTGGGCGTCGATGCGCTCGGCTGCCAGCAGCACGTTGAGCAGCTTGAACATGGAGATGATGGGCAGGAGCCGGATTCCTTTGGAAGCCAACATCTTAACGCCGCCTTGCTCTCTGTCCATGAGGACGATGGCATCTGTCACCTTAACAGTAGAAACAAATGTTTCTTTCAGAAAATCAATGATATTTTTGGATTAAAATTGCCATTTGAAACTGGGGAGCCACTATCCTGCATGTTTCCCTGCTCAAACACACCTGCAGGACAGTGGCTCCCCAGGACCAGGAGTGAGAAACCCTGGACTATAGAGTACATATAAAGGTCACTAAATCTGCTGTGGGATTTCATTGGTTGCAATACATAATTTTACCCCTATAATGCCACTAAATCCTACAACCTGGTCCCTTAAATGCTGCGATGGCGTCTTGTGGTATTACTCGATCACACATTCAATCTATTTGATGGTGAAAATTGAAAATAAGCCGACATCAAAATCACAAATCTCAGCCAGTCAGAACACATGCAATTATTTCTATTTTCGTGAAATCTCTCAGCGCGACACAGCGATGCACGATCAACTTAATGTTTTTGGGACGTCGCTGTAACATCATCACGGCGGTATTGATACTGAACCTTGAGTCCTTCTTTGTAGAGCACTTCAGCGGTCTCCTGGATGCTGCTGCCACTGGTGACCGTGTCCTCGATGATCAGACATGTATCCCCCTGACGGAACGACCCCTCCACCAGGCGCTTGGTTCCTAACAGGGCGACATAAAGAAGCTAATCAGTCACTATTATGAAGAACTTTTATTTATTTTTAGCGCTGGGCAACATTAACGCACGTTAACGCATGACCCGTTTCCATGACGACTGACTGGAAAAAGACCTGCGTGACGTCATGTTTACATGCCGCGGCACTGGAGTCCAGGCACTGTTTAAAAGTTAGCTCTGCTAGCTGCGTTAGCTCCTTCAGCGCCGTTAGCGTGTGCCGTCATGTTTACGTGCCGCAGCACCGGAGTCCAGGCACTGTTTACCAGTTAGCTCCGTTAGCCAGCCTACAGTCGAACTGGGGCGGTCTCTTTATTAAATGAAAAGAGCAGCGCTACAAATAACCAGCGTACCTGTTTACTGCGTATGTGTGCCTCTGTTTTTAATGTTTAGCGTTACTTTAGAGACTCATTTTAACATCAGGAGTCTCGTAAACATGACGTCACGCGCGTCTTTAGCCGGTCAGTTGTTAACTTGCCCAGCACTATTATTTTATATCATTACTTCACATGTTAATAATAATGATTCCATTCTTCTAGCAAAGACATGCATGCGATAACTCTAGTATCACGTATACAGGTATGAACAACAAGAGAACAGGAGGATGTTTTTTGCTTTTTGGTGCTTTTTCAATGAACTAAGCACTAAAGGTCGACTGTTTCACAACAGAATAACTGTGAACAGCATTTTTAAACGCTAGGTCAGTATAATCTTACAGGCTCAGCTGAATGTCCTATTTCCCTCAACTTCCCCTTCACTTTTCCTAGCACAAAATACACATTACATTGGCCTTAATGTTACATAAAAAAGCCCTGTTTATGGTGTGTCCACTACTGTAGAAATATCAGAATCAGACTTATTGCCAGGTAAAATGTACACAATACTAGGAACACTGGTAAACTTGGTTTAAAATGTACATAAATGTTATTATTACCATCCTGCCAAAAGATTCCACTAAATCACACACACACTGGACCTTCACAAAGTTTAAATTTGTTGATGATCAATGCCCACCATAGTCCTTGGCCTCCTTCCGCCTGATGAGCATGGGCAGCTCATTTTGAGAACAGATAATTGTGGCCAAAGGCAGCGCTGTATACGGAACCCCACACACCACGTCATACTGCAAAGCCTCTTCTTGTGCTCGCTGATAGATGAGATTGGAAACCTGAAAGGACACATTTGTTTTTAAATAAAATGCAGCAACAAAGGGTCAAGATGTTTCATAATTGCAGGTTGTACATAGAGCTGGATAATACGACCAAAAGCATCATGTTAAAAAGCTTTCAAATCAGTGAGTCAATGTCAATAATTGTCACAAATAATGTCAGAGAATGAAAGAAGCCAGTTAAAAACAACAATGAGTGCTTAAAAAGAGAAAACATTTCACACATCTAAGGTTCAACATCATAGGAATGTATATGCATTTCGTTAGTACACTTCATATTACATTATATTTGTGATATGTTATTAAATATAGCTTGACCCAGTAAGTATAACACTGATACAACAATATTGACTGTTTTATGTTGGGTCAACTGAGGTGGTTGAACGATCTGACCAGTTTTAACTAGTTATGAAGTTGAAAGTAATCATGTAGCACGAGGTTTTGAATCAATATGCAAGTATAAAGTGTACTTTAAGAGTTACAAGAGGTTGCTTATGTTGACACATTTTAATCATCAAAAACATCTCATATAACAGTCAGATTTCCACAGAATCTTGAAAGGTTGGTGCAAACTTCGACAAATTAGTCATTAAATCCATGAGTGCCCATTTCATGGGTTTAATATTGGGTTCATAATAAATTATTTGTGTTTGTGAAATTGCACTTTCAATTTATAAATTACAGATTAGAGAGCCAGGCCATGCATACGTGTTCTATAAATGTTTATTTGGGTTAGAAAACGTTGTGTATCATTTGCAAATTCGCCATAAAAAGTAAGCTAACTCTGGAAGTTTCACAACCTGAGCAGCACGTGTTTACCTGGTTCATGAGAACAGGATAGGACACCAGGACTCTGAGGTCGATGTAAATGGGCGTTAACATCCCGCTCTTCAGCTTGTATTCGCCGAACTTCACCGCGTTCACATCGTGGAGCTTCAGTATTAAACTATCGATACAAATGTTTGCCATTTTCTCCTCTATTTAGGTCACTCGACTGAGACCTACGGCGTGTCTTCTCGTCTGTTGCTCTACTGAAGAGGCGCGGAAACACCCAGCGAGGTAGTAGTTACGTCACTTCCTCTCTTTCCTTCAGAATAAAAGCGGCATCTTTTTTTGAGAGCGTCGCAACTCGAAGGAAACAAACCTTCTAAAGCTCTTATCCTGGAAACTATTATCTTACGTCAGCAAACTAATGCGCAAGTACGTGGCAAATTAATTACTCGACAAATTATGTAATTTTGTTCTAAAAAAAACAAAAAAAACGACCCAACTCAAACCGGAATCACATTGACGTCATCTACGTTTCCGTTTGTTTCCACAATAAGAGTGTCCTTCAAACGCTTCCAAATATCTTGTTATTTTCATGTAATGTGTCATAACGTCAGTTTAACATAGATATAATTTGATCATGTACGGCTGGCATCGTGTAGAAAGTTGTGGCCAAATGTTGTCTTTCTACAATAGCGATCTCGACATTTCTGTCAGATAATCAAACTTTACATAGCGTCCAGCTGGTAGGTGCTGGGTCTACTCTGCCCAGTTGGCAAGTCATTAGTGGATTTGCGTGTTTAATGGTTGAAATTAAAGCTAGAAATTTAATCAAGAACAGAAAAACTTGCTCTCAACATATCTCACCTGCTCTTATTTTGGTAATCTATTCACATCAGTGAACTCCCCCAACATTGTTTCCTACTGTAAATAGGTCCCACATTATTATTTTCCATACCTTTTTGTTTCCCTGGGGAGTAATTTGGCGTTGTACCCGTGTGTCTAGCTCATGCATGGATGTATCACATGGATGTATCATGGATGTATTATAGAATACACTCTGCCTTGAAGACAAGTGTGTCACGGTGGCCATTCTGGGTACTGCAACAAAAAATACTCATGCGGCCCAAAAAGCAATTTTCCCATTGACCACAATAGTAAAAGAGACGCCTGTAAAAGTGTCCACAGGACCAAAAACATAAGTATGAAATGAAGGTCACTGAGACATCTTGTTTCTTTTTTTGTTTATTAAAAAGATTCAGTCCACAGTAGTTCAGAGTTTGGCACCAACAATATAAAAACATGTTAATCAAAATAAAGTGTACACCCCAAAATAGCATTGAACAAAATGCTCGAATAAAAAAAAGGGATAAATAAAAGAAATAAAGGGGGAAAAGGATTTATGAAACTACAATGAATCTCACTTGGAAATAATGGTGAATCTTTATCCATTTTCACTTTTTGAAAATGTATTTAGCTCAGTCTACTCTGGCTCTTCTTTTTACTCCGATTCAAAGATCACAGAAGAACGTCTAAACTTTAATAACAACTAATGTGTTTCAACACAAACTTAAAATTAACAGTGCTTATCTTTTAAGGAAAGTTTGTAGTTTTTAAATTGTAATTCAAAGACAATATTAGTGACAAGTTCTTCTGCTCTTTATAGTAGGAGACAGAGTGATGACTTCTTTGAACTGCTTTCACAACTAAAATGCTCTTTACTATAAAGAATGCTGATTCAGGTTAAAACAAACTGTTTAATTTGAAATTTGACTAAAATGCTGGTTTAGGTCAGTTACGCTGAACAAAGCAAATAAATGTATGGCTTTGTAGAACAACTCTCTCCCCTTGATTTGGAAATGTCCAAGGACCCACGAAAATGACTTTATCACGATGCACAATGCAACAAATGTGGCTGCACGTGTTATCAAGGATGGACAATTGTTGTGGTTTATAAGGGAATTGTAAAGGAATGCTTGTAAATAAAAACAATAATAAAAAAAAAAATAGTACACAACAATACTGCAACTGGTGTGTGGGGAAGGGCTGGCAAGTTTGTGATGACAAAGCAGCAGGATTTGTGCTCTGACAGACTGTGTCAAAAAATAATCCTCGTTTTTGTTGAAGAACAGAGGATCACAAACAACATGGAAAGTCGGACGGGTCTTTGAACAGGCACAGAGGTTGATGTAGAAATGTCTTTAAGGCACTTAACATTTTTGTGTGGTGGTGGGAAACCCTTTAAGGCACACACATCTAATGGAAATGTGTTCTTTTCATGAGAGAAGCTTCCTTCCTGAAAGGGGTTTCAGGTCTTCTTCGTCTTTTTATTTCCTTTTCTTTACACTCTTCTCAACTCTACTCTGCGGGAATGTGAACATCTGCAAGCAGCTCCGGCCTCAAGCATTCAATGGGACACTGGATGTTCTGCACAACAGAGACAAGAGGAAAAGGGTTAGTTTTGTTTGTATAGCGATGCCTACAATCAATCTATATAACATAATAGTTTGTGGACAAACAAATAAAACTAAATGAAACACATTTTGAAGCTTAAATTGATTAAAAATCATCCACGTTAATAGTAAAAATGGTGTAGATGTCTGATTAAACAGCATTTATTCCTGTGTTCTTAATGTACCATATTTTGTATGTAATTAAAATGCAGTGGAATAAAGAAAAAGAGTGAGACAAGTACCAGTTTGCGTAGTGCGTTTTCTCGGTACCGATCAAAAACATCTGAGCTAACGGGTTGCAGGAGGTCAGCTTCCACATCAGTGTGTACTCCCGGTCTTCTACAGTGCTCACAACGCCAGCCCTGAAGGGGGAGTCAGAGATTAAAGTACAAAAACAAACAATTGTCCACAAGGTTTCCTCCTGTACCTCAACTGAATGAACACACTGTGTGGATAAACATAAAAACAGAAACAGAGGCTCAGTTTCTTACGGTACATAGAACATTATCCTGTATCCTTATCCTGCATTATCCTATAACAGTTGGTCGAAATTCTTCGTCCAAAATGTGAAAAAAAAGTCATACTTTAGTATGTTCACAGTTTGGCGGAATTTTTTTTTTGTCAAAGTTAAAAAAAAAAAAAAAAAAAAAAAATGTTTACATCCAAATTTTGAAAAAAAAAATTATTTTCGTACAATTTTTGAAAAAAAAAATCCTGTCCATATTTTGACAAAAAAAATTCTGTCCAAATTTTGACAAAAAAATTGTACGTCCAAATGTTGACAAAAAAGTGTAAGTCCAAATTTTGACAAAAAAAAAAGTCCAAATTTCCACAAAAAATGCTTTCGTCCAAATATCAACAAAAAAAAATCTGCCTTAATTTCGACAAAAAAAATTATATCCATATTTTGACAAAAATAAATTCTGTCCAAATGTTGACAAAAAAGTCATATTTAAGTATGTCGTCCAAATTTTGACAACATTTTTTTGTAAACTATTCTTCCAAAATGTGAAAAAAGTCATACATTAGTATGTTGTCCAAATGTTGACAAAACAAATGTAGTCAAAATTTTTGTGTGTAGAATGTCCAAAAAGTAATACATTAGTCGGCAGAGTGTTACCCACCTGTTGCCCTCCATAGCAAGTACAGGTACAAATGGCACCCAGATATTCTTTCTGCCACTGGTCCTCCACCTGGTACATTTTCCCATCATCATAACATGTCGACTCATCTGGAGGGATTATAGTTGAGTGTTAAAGATCAACTGTATTTGAGCATGAACGACTCAAATTTAACACATTCAAAACACCTGAATTTGAGTTTCATAGTGCGTTTACTTACGAGGTTCACATTTGAATTCTCCCTTTCCGTTTCCCAGACAGGTGCAGCTCACCATGTGTCCATTGTCGGCGTGACGGTCCCACGTTTCGCCAACGCGATAGTTGTAGCCGTTGTCGTGACACCACTCTGATGGAGGAGAAGTGTGGGGATGGAAAGATAAAGAGGGTATAGGGTGAGGTAAGATGTAAAAGGAAGGGAAGAAACAGCAAATTTCCCATAAATTGAATATACACATTGTTCCAGAGAGGAGACAGACAGGAACATACAGTGCAATGAGCTAAAACGTGTATGGATGGATGTTGACCCTGTTTTTTTTTTTTTAGTACAAGCGCATAGAACAGCAATAGAACTACATAGAATTATTGGGTATTAATTCCATGGCATGTTGGGGTGTTTGCAAAGCATGCAGGGAAAAGGGTTAATAAGCCACTCACTGGATGAATCACACCTAAAATGACCACTGCCCAGGCCCAGGCAGCGGCACCACAGCTTGAAACCGTTCTCAGACATGCGCTCCCACTCGGAGCCCACCTCATGATAGGTGTGTGTGAACGTATCATAACACACGTCCTGGTTATCGGTGCCAGGGATGTCACCTGGAACTGAGGATACAGAAAAAGTTTCAACGCCATTAAGCTCAACTGCATTACGATGAAAATGAAATGATTCTTGCGTAGATGATTGTACCAGCATTGCCGACAGTTACGACTTCCTCCAGAACTTTCTCTTTAGCTCCGCCCCTCATGGCCTCCACTACGACGTTATAGGACGCTCCAGATGTCAGTCCGATCAGTGTGGCGCTGTTTGACGTGCCGGGAAGGCGCATCTATGATGGAGGCAGGCAAAATGAATAAGTGGTCTTCATATACTTATGAGTAAATATGTCCATGTGTGTGTTTGTGTGTGTGTGTGCGTGTACCTGGAAGCCCCTTTCCTCCAGGTGTGTGATGGGATTACAGGAAACCTCATATTCTGTAGTCTGAGGAATGGGTTGCCAGGAGATGGTTGTGATCGTCTGCGCTTCCTGGGGCAAATCCGTCTCATTGTCGGGGAAACCAAACGCAAGACCCGGCAGAGCAGTGTCGCTCACCTGCAAGGCAAGACAAGTGTATTTGTATAGCACCTTTCAACAACAAGGTAATTCAGTGCTTTATATGATAAAACATTAAAAAGCATAGAAAAGAGACGTTTATAAAATAACATTCAGATATAAAATCAAAAAACGCAAAACATGCAGGTAACATATATATATATATACATATATATATGAAAAAATGCAAGATAAAACACGCAAACACACTGTAAAACACACACACACACACACACACACACACACACACAGGGACCCTGATAGAATGAATTGTTAATAAGACTTAATTGTTAGCATTAACATTATGATGTACCATATTTAAGGCTCATTAACTGCACACAGAACTCTACGACACTGTAAAAAGAAAAATACACTTTTTTTTTTTTAAATTCCATCAACTAATATTATTTTGTTAGACAAACTTAAAACTAGCCAAAAATTCTGTTTTGTTTGGCTAATTAATCTTGTTCATTTAATTTAAAAATTACATTTAAAAAGATGATTTTGAATTTTGAGTTGGCACTACTCTCGCGTACAAATTTGTCTAACAAAATAATATGAGTTGACGGAACTTTTGAAAAACTCAAGTTCTTTTATTGGGCTGTAAACTCAAAAATTGATTGCAGTATGTTGCCTTGAAATGTTGAGCTTTTTTTCAACTTTTTCTTTTTTTACAGTGTAGATCAGCGTCCTCCACCCTGGTCCAACAACACACCTGATTCAAATGTTCAGCTCGTCAGAAGCACTGCTAACGAGCCGTTGATTTGAATCAGGTGTGTTGGAGCAGAGCAGAAACACTGCTCTTTCAACATTCACATACTATTTCACCAAAGGTAAGTTAGAACATTTATTATTTACATTTATATTACATTTGGCAAGAACTAGTTGCAGGTAATTCTTATCGTGGGCACCAATGCGAGACGTGTCACAGATTTCACACACCTTGACCAAAGGCACTCTGTTTCCATCAGGACCTGCTACAGGGATATAGACTAGAGGTTCTCTGAGAGTGGGTCTCTGTCCCTCTTTGGGTCCACCAAAGGGTCCGTTAAGTCCGTGATTAGGTCCTAGGTTCTGGTACTCGGTGTAAATGTGCTGGCCCTGCTGGCCTGGTTGACTATGACCACTGGTGCCAGCCAAGTGCACATGGTTGGAGTTGAAGCTGTTCACAGAAGAAGAGAAAGGTCAACATTTCAGTTCAGACTGGAGGTTTTTGTGATGTTGTATTCCTAAACTGAGATTATAGTTTCAGGTATGAGTTTTTGTAAATATTCTTACACTTTGTCGTTAAAGGACTCTGGGACGTCCAGAATGTCCGTGCTGGGCCGATGGGGAACAGGAAGCAGCGGCAGATCAGGAACCAACAGCTGATAATCTATGGCTGGCTCTGATTGGACAACAGACACACACATCAGGAAGTAAGGCGAAGCAAATACACAGATCCACAGGTGTTAATCAATAAATGAAATGAAAAACAAAAAAAATCTGCTTTAAACAATCTGAAATAAATTAAAAACTAAATTTCACACTTCAAGCAGTTTACCATTTCAGTAACAGAAGAGTATTAAAACCACCAGGGGGCAGCAGAGTGTCACTTTCCAACTTCAGGAGATGAAGCAAGTGTTGACTTGTTCCTCTCATAAAATTGTTGCTGACAGAAATGATCATTGGCACTCAATGGTAATATCAAATCTGATACCACAAGCTTCATACCACAAGTTATTAAATCCTTAATTAAACATCTTAATGGTAATATTATGGCTTAATTCCTTTCCTTTGTGTCTCTGAGCAGCAGGCCTGGACAGTGTTTTAATGATTTCTTTTAGATTAAACACTCATTTTAATGTATTTATTATATGATGAATGTGCCTGCCATGAGATTTTAAATGAGGTCTGTCCTTTTGAGTGTACATTTTCTTGTAGTAAAAATGCCTATACTGAATGTTGAATGATTGAAATGTCTGTTTTAACTTGCTTGTATCGTCACGCTTACAGAGGCTTGACATGATTTACTCACTGAGAAATAATTTCCCCGCAGTGGTCATAAAGCTGCATTATAAAATCTTCAACATGGTGTTTACTTTTACCATAAGAGCAATGTTGATCTAAACAGAATAAAAAACAAATGAACCATTAACGGTGTCAAATGGTACTTACGTGTTCTGGCTTTTCCCACTAGAGCTGTGCTTCTCAAAGCATTTTGCAGTGCGACAATCTTGATGACGTACTCTGTTCCTGGTTTTAGACCTGTGACCAAACAATGAATGCATTACTGTCATTTGCCCAATCTGTAACTCCTGGCGTATTTGTATACATTAACCTCACTCACCACTGACAATGGCGTAGCTCTGGCCAGCGTGGGGTCTAGGCATGACTTCACGAGGCAAACCGCCGGCCTCCTCGTAGGTCACGTAATACCCAGTGACCCCTGGGCTGCGCGACGGCTCCCAGGTGAAAGAGATGCTAGTGGGGTTCAGCGAGGTGAAGCGGATGTTTGTGGGTGGGCTGACCACAGGTTTAGCTAGAGGAGGAGACGCACATGACAATAAATCCTCATACCAGTCTTTCAGAGACGTGTTTGGACAGCATTTACAGATGATTAGCAGATACACACTCCATGATCACTACAACGATGATTACCTGTGGTGGCTGTGAGTGTGAGCGGTGCACTGCGTCCATTCCCTTTCAGTGTGTACATGTTGATCTTATAAGTCGTGCCTGGCTCCAGACCTGAAACAACCAAAAACTTAATGAGGGAACTGTGTGTTACAACACTCGCCAGGTTATGACTGGAGTATTTTTACGCTCCATGTACCTGTAATGGTGAATGCCCGCGACTCTGGGCCAGTGGTCCAGTGAATGGGTACGTAGCCCGCTGAGGAGGAGGTGGGCGTGGCCTCCAACAGGAAGCCGGAGATGGTTTCAGTCTTGGAGCGCCACGTGAACGTGATGGAAGAGTCGTTAACATCGGCGATGCGAACACGGCGAGGTGGGCTGATGTCTTTAAAGCAGATGAGGAGAGGGAGAGTAAGCGTGAGGATTTATGGTCAATGAACAAAATAGGAAAAGGGTGTGTAAATATTGTTTTAATAATAATAATGGTGGAGTGTGTGCAGAACACTGCCACTTCATTGTTTTCTTTTAATATCAGAATCTCAAAAAGGACTCACTCTCCAATGTGGTGACCTCTGCTTGCACTGGCCTGCTGGTGAGAGAGTTTTTCAGAGCATAAACATTGACCTCATAGGTAGTTCCAATCTGCGGGAAATGGAGAATAGCAAAGTTAAAGACTTCATAGCAGGTCATAATAGAGACACGGCACGGACACTGAATAGATGCAAAAACAAGACAAGCCCCAATCTCACCATGAGCCCAGAGATGTGAGCCTGAGTGGCGTCTGGTGCCAGGTTGATCTCTGTGGTCGGTCCGCCCTTATTCTTTGGGTTCACCACCACGCGGTAGCCTGACAGGCCTTTGAGGCCATTTAGTCCGTTTTCCTGACCCGGCACAGCCCAGCTTATTGTGAAAGAGGTAGGGCCAACCCGGGAGTGCTGGAGGTTGGTGGGGGGTGAGATGGCTAAAGGAAAGAGCAAAAAGATAAAAACTCTATCACTCTTTTCTGCCTGATTTATAAAATATTTATAATTTATTTCATTTCTTACCTGTAGCATATGTTCCAATCAGTGGGGTGCTGGCTGTGTCATCGTGCAGGGCAATGACCTTGACAGTGTATTCAGCCCCAGGTTGCAGACCGTGGAGAATGGTGGACTCGGCATCGCCTCTGGGAGCAGGAAGAAGCTCTCGCTCGCCTTCCTCCCCGCTGGAGTACAAGACCTTGTACGATGTAACGGTTCCCTCAGGACTGTCCCAGGAGATCCGCAACGTGGTGGAGTCGAGCTCTGAGAAGCTGAGGTCTTTGGGACGGTCTATGTCTAAAAAGATGGGGGAGAACATCAAGTTTATTTTTATTTTATTTTTTACTTGTGAAAGCTTGGCAAACAATAGTTGAAGTAATATCTCTCAAAAAAAGGGACTATACTCACTTGTTAAAGCATTCACAACCAGAGGAGAGCTCTCACCATCTTGTCCAAGAGCATACACACTCAAGGTGTACTCTACTGTGGGCATTAAGCCTGAGAAAGTCATCTCTGTCTGGTCTGGGGTAAAAAGGATATGAGAAAAGGGGGGATTTAAAAAAATGAAAGGTAATAATAGAAATGTTTTTGTAGCGAATCAAGTTCTTTTGGGTAAAACATACCTGGAGCTACCACCTCAGTAAAAGAAGGCCCTTGTCCATTTCTGGGGACACCAGTCACCCTGTACCCCTTGATTGGCCCTTGAGCAGGGCTCCACCTCACTGTGACACTGTTGTCATTCACCTCTTTCACCTCCATTTCAGAGGGAGAGTCCACACCTAACAGGATGATGAAATAGGACTGATTAAGAGGGAAAGGTGACAAGGGGAAACAAAACGACATAAAAACATGTATATTTGTGTACCTGTTTTGTGTGTGACATAGATTGGAGTGCTGGATGCAGGACTGTCTCCTCTACCGGTCACGGCATAGACGGTGACTGTGTAGTTGGTCCCGGGATTCAAGCTAGAAATAGTAGCAGTGGACTGAGAGCCAGGCACTGTGAACTCCTTGGGGTTACTGTGACCTCCTGTATATAAAAAAAAACATTTCAAGAACTTTAGTCTTTAGTGGAAATGAAAAGGAAGTAACTTGTAAAACACTTAATTAAACCAGTATCTTGGTCTGCTATTGGGAGCTCACCCGTCTCTCCGTGAGTGATCCGATAATAGCGCACAGTTACGGGAGGGGCGTCCCAGCGGATGGTGATACTGGTGGGGGAGGAATCTAGCACTTCCAGGTCTGTGGGAGCATCGGAGACTGGAGCGAGAAAAAAAAAAAAGAAGAGGAAAAATGTCGATAAATAACACAACGATGACAAAATGGTGAATAACTGTAATAAATCAAAAACAGTTTCATACTTGTCTTCTGTGTTCCGCTGAGCGGCAGGCTCTCCCGAGTCCCACTCACAGCAAAGATGTTAACCAGATATTCGGTGTCTGGCGCCAGTCCCGTCAGAGTGAAGTGGTTCCTGGAGGGAGGCAGCCTCTCGTCCTTGGACCTCCCGCCGGTGACCATCTGGTAACGGATGCGGTAGCCCGTGATCTTGCTCTGAGGAGCAAACCAGTGGATGGTGAAGGAGTTGGTGAAGATCTCAGAGAAGCGCAGGCCCACTGGTGAATCCAGAGCTGAGGACAGAATGGATGAAATTGACTTTTAGACACAACAAGTGAGTATTCCTGTAGAGACATTCTCCTCGACAGATCTGAAAGACTCACCTGTTGTCTGAGTGCCGACAAGGGGAGAGCTCTCTCTCTGCTCATAAACACACACCACGCTGATCAGATACTCTGTGCTGGGCAGCAAGTCTGTGGACAGCAGAGAAGACATCAACACAAATTAATGTAGACAGTGAGTCTGTGCACTGAGGTCAATCCTTTGTTTGTGCTATAACTTACTCTTCAGCACCACGCTGTTACTTGTGCCTCCAACAGTGGTTTCTGTGATATCATCTTCATCATCAATGGGGTGATACCTGAATAAGTAAGAAAACAGAAAAGATGGAATTACTTCTTTATACAAAAAGAAAATCTACATAGGAACAATAATACTGAGCAAGCTTCTCGTACCTGATGTGGAAATTGTCGATGTCAGCCGAGTTAGGGACGATGGGAGCGACCCAGTTGACGTCAATACTGTCAGGTCCAACCTCGCCAAAAGACAGATCAGTGGGAGCTGGTACAGCTGTAGATATGAAAGAGCAGCATGATTCATAGAATTCTAACAAACGGGTAATTTGCACAGCAGCCATTGAGATAATTCCCAGTGTGAAAATCACAGGTGTATCTAATCAAATTAATGATAGCTTTACAAATAGCTTTCCCAGTTTCACACTAACGGAACAGAGGCGTCAATAATTATAAAACCTGTGCTTTTTCCCCACGAAAAGCCTGTTCTGCTTAAATATTCACTGAGCAAAAATATAGATAAAATATTGATGGTTAACTAGGGCTGGGCGATATATCGAAAATGTATCGTTATCGAAATTTACAACGATAATCAATGTCATTTTTCGATAATTAAAAAAAAAGAAAAAAAAAAGTTGTTTTTGGCTGTGTGTGTAGGTAGGCAGGCTACCTGTATGTTCATGTCCCTTTAGGACACTCGGACACTTATATCAGGCAAATGGTCAATTATGCAAATCAGGCGATGGGGTCATTTACGAACTTATGGTTCATTTATCGTTATCGAGGCGAGCTGCTCAAAATATCGTGATATTGATTTGAGGCCATATCGCCCAGCCCTATAGTTAACTATGTACAACCACCTCCTGAATGAGCTCATATCTATATCAGGAGCACTGTGTTTTTACAGTGGACCAAAATGGACAAACTAAACATCTTTAAAACAGTTTTAAAGCTTACCGAAGGCGACACCGAAGGGTGAGGTGAAGAATATGAAGCTGCAACATGCAACTTCACCAGTAAATGTTGCTAAACTATACACACTGTACCTTTTAATAGTGAGGAATCCAGATAAGAGGGTAAAATAGATGGAGAAACATATAGACACTACCAGTTTTGTGTTTACTTGTAGGTGTCCTCACAAATATAGAGAGACAAGTGCGTATGTGTGTGTGACTGAAGATTTACGACATCTTAAAAAGTGAAAGAACAAGCAGTGTTTGCATTGGGGGGCAAAATGAGCCTCAGTTTGATAAATCCATCCCCAACTAAAACAAGATGGTCCACACACACACACTCTAGATTATTAAACTGGTGACGCAGCATGCCAAGCAATTATGCCTGTAGTTAAAACATTTGCTTTGAAGAGTCATGTCTTAAGGTTAACAAGAATCTTATTACTTTGTATAACGTCAGCACAAGCCGTGTGATTTATGACAACAAAAGTCAGCCAGTCTAAAGGGGGTTCATGGATATCTTACAGGTCTGTTGTGTGAGCGTGGTGGGTTCGCTCTCGCCGTTCTCCGTCACCGTGATCACGCTGAAGTCGTAGTCGATGCCGGGCTCCAGGCCGTAGACGGTGTAATGACCAGTGGTCGGCTGCACCATGTCCTGAAAGATGGGCACGCTCTCGCCAGCTGCCAACACCGTGATCCTGTAACCGGTGATGGCTGTGGTGTTGAGCGGCGACCAGCGGAGACTGATGGTGGTGTCACTCACCTCCTCGAAGCTGAGGTCTGTGAGCTGTGGGATCTCTGTGGACGGGGAGAGAGGGAGAAAGAGAGAGCCCACCAAAACAGACAAAAAAAAAGTGGAAGGCAAGGGCCAGAGAGAAAGACAGACAGACAAGAAGAAGCAGTGGTTGAGAGAAGCCAAAAAAAATCACTTCCAATAGGTATTCTAACAGATATATAATCAATATATCACACCAATGGAAGAAGAGATACTCTTCCTGGTATATATTACTATCTAGTGAGGTTTTAGCTGTTATTCAATGAAGTGTCTTCATTGTAATGCTTTAATATATATCCAGGAAATAAAGTAATATGAATGCAAAACAGTCACAATGCTGTTTTACATGGTCCCTCAGCTGCTGGTTATAGGTTAGAGCATCGATACTATAGCGTGGTCTTACCTGTTACCCTAACTCATCTTTGTTGTTTTTCTTATGTTGAATAAGCCACCCAAAGCTCACCTGGTGTAATAATAGTCGATACAGGAGAGCTCTCCATGTCATCCTTAACAGTGAAGACACTGACGTTGTACTCCACTCCAGGACTGAGGTTCTCCAAGGTGCAGGAGTTCTGTCCCGCCTCCACAAACTCCTCCACGCTGCTTCCTTGCTGCCCATTGGTGGGAGTGCAGGTCACTCTGTAGCCAGTGATGTCTACAGGGAGAGGGAGATTCATTTTGATTATTTATTATTGTTTGTTTTTAAGCACATCTTGGTCTGCAGGTGTGTAGGTGTGTGTGTGTGTGTGTGTGTACCTGGTGTGCTGGCTTCGCTCCATTGTGCGGTGAGCTCTCCAGTGCTGGGGTTTTTCTCCAGGTTGAGATCAGTAGGAGGAGACAGAGCTGGAGGAGAGACAGAGAAGGAGAAAAAACAAAATCCATTTTAAAATGTGGCAGGAGAAGACCAGAAAAAAATAGGAGGACAAGGGTAACAGAGTGGTTTATACTTACGTGTGACAACACGCCGTGTGATCGGTGTTCCCTGCTCATGGCCATTGATGACCGGCTGCACACTGTAGGTGTACTCCACTCCGGGTGTCAGCCCGGAGATGAAAATGCTTCCCGAGTCAGAGGTCACGTCTCTCGGGGCTTCGCCGCCCTGACTGGGACGTACTGTCAACTAAGAAATAAATGGAGGCAGAGTCAGAGAGACAAGAGCACAGGAGGACACGGGATTAGGGGGGAAGCACAGGAGGTCAGAAGGTCAGAGTTGAATGTTTTCCCAAGAACAAGAACATTCTCATCTGTGGAGTGACATATTGTGAGCAATCACATGTATCCTGTTGAGGATGTTGTTCCCATTTTCAGGGAAAAAAAGGGTCAAAAGTACAACTGATGTACTGTATAGCAGCAGTATGTATTTGTATGCATTAGTAGAGAATGTACCTTGTATCCAATGCGAGGAACTGGAGTCCAAGACACGACAATGGAGGTGTCAGTCACATCAGTGCTGAAGTGAGGAGCGTTGCCCATTGGTGGGTCTAAAAATACAGACCACAAGCATGTCATTATCAGTTTCTTTATAGTGCGACCAGTGTGCAAATTTAAAAAAAAAGGTCCAGAGAGTAACATTCAGATATACCGTCCTTAACTTTGTTTGTTTAAGTGTATAATTACTCCAAGATAAAAATAGATTTTTGTAGCCTCTGAAGCCTTTTATGGGTATTTTAGCTTTTACGCAAGCCACCAAAGCTGGAGCATGTTTTGCATTGTGAAGCCAAAGCTAACAAATGAAGAGAAAGGACATCCTTCCGAGAAAATATTCGATTATAATCCTTTATCTGGACCTCTACCACAGTGCTTCCGATTCTCATTTGAACAGGCATCGAACACTCACTTGTGGTGAACACGGCAGTTTCTCCTTCGCTCAGTGTGTTGTCTTGCTCGGCGTGAAGAGTGGCGATGTACTGCGTGTCCGGCTTCAGGTTGAGGAGCGTGTACTGAGAGAGGCGAGCGGGCAGCCGCAGCTGCTTGGGGTTGGAGCCCTCGATGGTGAGGAAGAGGCGGTAGCCGGTGACTTTGGCACGCGGGGCGTACCACAGCATTACGACGCTGTCCTCGGTCACGTTGGCGAAATGGATATCCGTGGGAGCGTCAGGCTCTACACAAGAGAGATCGCCATTAGATTTCCCAAAGTACACCAAACAGTTCTAGATGAGTCGTTGTGATACTCACTGGTCGTTTGTTCCCCAATAAGTGGTATACTTTCTTCTCCATTGTGAATAGAGTAAACATTGAAGCGGTACATCGTCCCAGGCTCGAGGTGTGACAGCTCAACGTGGGAGTTTTGAGTGACGGGCAGAGTCATCTCCGTCTGCGGGGAGCCAGACTCGTCGATGGGGACAGCGGTGACGCGATAACCTGAGACATCGCTGCCTGGGCCAGACCACGTCAGAACTATCTTGTTGTCCGACACCTCAAAGAAATGCAGGTCTGTGGGAGAAACCACTTCATCTGCGGACAGAAAAAAATATGATATTGTAAAGCCGTGAAACAAATATGTTATGCTTTTATGAGAGAAATCATTCATCTACAGTATGTGTCAAACAGGACATCCCGTAAAGTCCTACTATTGCTTCCCCTGGCATACATCCGAGTCGGATCATTTAGCACCACGTTGGTCTGAATCCCTTCTCAGAATGATGGCTTGTTTCTCACTGAATAACTGGGATAACTCTGCTGCAGCTGTTACAAATAAAGCTGGTGGTTCTGTGGAGACACATGTCGTTTACCACAAGAGGGAAAGGCCCATACTCTGTTTTGATACTATACGTCCGAGCCTATATTCGGATTTATTACAGTGTTTATTCTCCTTGTTATGTGACAATACAGCGTTCCCACTGTATTGTTAAAAAAACTAATTAATTCTATGACTTCACAGCTGTGTGTAAAAACATGATGATTTAAAATCAATGATATCCCAGTTGCTTATCATCAAAGGCACCTACATCTGTTTATGTAAAGATTATCATGCAGGTCTATGACAGCATTTGTTTAGAAAGTGCCAAATCATTACACTGCTTCAAACTGTGGGCAGACAAATGTCTTTAATAGTAAACAGACAGCAGTGTACTACATCGTACTACTAGTACGATGTCCCTATGCTTTGCTTGAGGTTTTGGCCGTTGTTTTCCAAAGGGGAAAAAACCTGAAGTGTTTCCTTGTCTATAATCTCACACTGCAGTGGTGTGTGTGTGTGTGTGTCTTCGTCTATCACTGTACAATATATCTGAAATCCGTCTCCACAAACCCAGCAGCACCTTTATCCCATCTCACAAAACCCTTTTCCAGCATTAGCTTGACTTGACCCAACAGCATGTTTCCACCTGGCAGACTGAGAGCTTTTACATAACTGAGCAGAATAAGAGCGCACCAGCTGTCGAACTCGATGACTTCACTTTCCATTGGAAAACTCTTTACTTTATGAGAAATATTGAAAACTGAAACTGTGACATAAAAAGAGCAATAAACAGGCCACTACAAAACTCGCAGGTTGTTTCTGGAGAGTGCTGCACAGGGAGGCCAAATTGGAGAGATTACCATAACATACAGACCGTACTCTGTTGGTAAATATTGGTAAATAAGACTAGGTAATACACACAGTGAAGTATCTACTTGAAAATGAAAATAAATATGGAAAAAGCTTCTCAGGAAAACCAGTTGCTGTCCATTTCTCCGTTCTGTACCTGTAGTAAAACCCTTTTTCTATATTCCGCAGATTACATTGTCCTTTTACCTGGCAGAGGATCTCCAGCAGTGTTGACCTGCACAAACACAGGCTCACTCTCCAGGCTGTCCTCCACGGCGTAGATGCTGATGTTGTACAGCCGACCGGGCTTGAGGTCGCTCAGCGTCACAGACGTCGCCGTGTCGGGCAGATTCAGCTCTGTGCTTTCACCTTCCACCGACGGCGTGTAGACAACGCGATAGCCTGCGAGACCACAAACAGACGGATGGATGAGCCACGGAAAGGTAGATTTTTTTTGTTTGTTTGTGATTTTTCCAGTAACAAACCTGTGATAGGAGCCACTGGTTTTGCCCAGCTGACCACAATGGAGGTTTCTCCCACATCCTCCACTTCATGCTCAACGGGTGCATCAGGTGCTGTGGAACAAATGAGACGTTCAAGTACGTAAGGGAAAGTTATGACCGCAGCTCGATTTGTAGTTCCTGGCACATGTTGATTGGATTGCTTACAGATGCAAAAACTATATTTCAGTGTTAGCAGCAGGATGGGGAAAAAAAAGTGCAGATGGGAACATGAATTAAGAGCAAGAGCGTTCATGTGTCTACTCACCAGTGGTTTGTGAAGTGGTAAGAATGAGATTGTCCTCCCCACTGTCTGTGACCTCGTAGACATTGACGGAGTACTTTCTCCCAGGAAGAAGCTCATTAAGATTTACTGAGGTAGCTGTTCTGGGAAGGTCTGAAAAAAACATTTAACATTTAGTTTTTCCCTTGATTAACAGTTATGGTCAAATGTGTGGATATGTAACGTAGCAGTTACCTAGCACCACTGGCTGCCCAGTGCTCTGTCCCTGCTCGATGAGCTCATACTCCACTCTGAAACCAGAAATCGTGTCGGAAGCCGAAACCCAGGAGACGACAAAGCTGCTGGAGGTGATTTCAGTCACAGACTCGGAGGTGTCAACAACGGGCGGAAGCTGGGTGGTCTCGCCTTGTGCTGTGGCCACTGTGGCGGAAATATAGATGGGAAACAACACAGTTGGATTATTGCGAGGACACTTCAGCAAAATATTGTAATTATTATTATTAAGCTCCCTCAACTCACATGATCCATAAGTGGTGGTGAAGTCAAAGCGCGTGACCTCTCGCCCGCCGTACCGAAGAAGGCTGATCAGCTGACCCTCATAGGTGATTCCCGGCTTTAGACCAGAGATGGTGTAGGAGGTCAGATGGTTAGGAATTAACACCTCCATCCATGGGCTGTGGGTGTTTTTCTATAGAAAATAAGATGTAAGAGGGTTTTAAAAATTCACATATAGCGGCCACGATTATGAAGAGAAGAAGACGCCCCGCGAAGAACACTCACCACTTTCCATTTGAGAATGTACTGGCTGATGTGAGCAGACGGTGGAGCGTTCCACTGAATGGGGTGGGAGTTGGGTTGATTTCCAGATTCTGTGATAATCACCTGGACAGGACGGTGGCCACCTGGGAAAGAGAGAGAGAGGGAGAGACATAGATACATGAGCATGATGTCATAGTAAATATAAACTGGAAATGGATCAACTGAAAAGTACAACTGCAAAACTTATAAATCGAATAAATGGAAAAATAATTAGTTTTTCTATTATCTGAGAGATTTCAAAAAAGCTGTATGTTCAAATCACCCAGTTTAAAAACGCAGTGAATGTGCAGCAACATTTTCCTGAACACAAGACAGAAAGAGTGAGGGAAAAAAAACAAAATAGCACATCCCTGTGAGATTCCAGCACATATCTCAACTTCTCGACTTTCTTTACTCTTGAACCTTGTTTTCTTGGAAGTATTGTTCTGCTAAAGGAATACTTTGTATTTGTAGTCACACTCAAGATAGTGATAAAAATAAGAGACTAAATACAGTAAAAGTAAAAGATGCATTGTCGTAAGGGATGACGACAACAATCAGAAACAACAAATCCCTATGGAAAATGTACCCTCAGAGAATGAAGTGGAATTGTTTAATAAAATCATGGACTTAAATGTGCTGGATTAACTCGCTTTTCCTCCATAGAAATTCAGGTTTTAACGTTTAATTAAAACTCCTCAAGGCCTCCCTACAGGCTGCCAAACACTTACCAGCTGTCTAACATTTTGGGCACATCTGCTAGTGGATGCCTTAGAAAACCTTGCGGTGGCGAGTTTTGGAGCTAACAAGAGCATGAGAATGAGCGTCTGACAGCGGCACACTGAACACAGTTCTGTGCGACAGAAAGTCACAGGACTCATTACGGCCATAATGAAAGCAGTTAAACAAACAATGCACACGCTTAAAGACAGAGTAAGTTTGGTTAGTGGATGTAAAATGAGAACGGTGATGTCATCACTTGCCCACATTTGTAGTCTGAGAGGATGATGGTATCAAATCCTCCTCAGTGTCAACAAAGGTCATTTGCTGAGCAGGATCTTGACATAAGCTTTGCCGATAGAAATGGGTAGCTTCTATAAAGAAGTGAGGTTTTCTGACCACTTTTCCAAATAGCAGACTTGTAATCAAAGTTTCTGAGCAAGTGGCGTGGTTAACCAGAGGTTGCTAGCACATACACAAACCTCAAAAACAATCTGGGACCAATTACTGTCTATTACAGACCCAAAGGCCACTGGTGAGTGTGAGGGTTACACAGATTCAGATGTGTAGGACTTGCATGAAGAACGGAGGCATGAGATGCATGCATACCCAAACATGATATGCATATCACATACACACATCACACACACATTTACTTTCAAACATAGACACAACATTTATCCTTGATACAGGTCGATGCACACAAGGATTGCGATAAAGAAAACCACAGCAAAGGGAAGGGATATTGAGAGCCGTCTTGACAGTAGGAAGTGATTTTAAAAGATTAAATGAAAACCCAAACAAGCAACGGGAAAAGGGGTGGAAACAAAGAAAACTGCTCTTCAGAAGAAAATTATCGATGTAAGGCGCAATCTAGGGTTGCCATTTTTACCTTGTATGGTGTTTTACTGAGTTGGCAAAGTGACGTGGTGTCTAGATCTGCTCCTCACTGCCCTTAAATCTTTTTTTTTTATATTCCTCGGCACGCACACACACACACACACACACACACGTGCACACCAACAGCTGGTTGCCATTATGGCCACTAACGGCAGAACAGCGCCCTACATTTTTGTATCTCCCATCAACCTGTTGCACACAGAGCAATGTGAGCAACAGTTGAAAGACTCCTTTACATTAAGACACGTCAAACCTGAAGCTGAGCCTCAACCTGTGGCTACACTGACACATTATTATGTTCACTGTGGCATTTGTTGTGTTTTCGGTATATGTTTGAGTATCAGAATCAGAAACATATGTTGTTTTACCTGAGGGTGACATAGCCCAAAAGCCTTCAAATGTGAACAAACTGCACATTCAGTAGCACAACATGGTCAGCTGTAATGTCAGAATGCCCCAAAAGGCTGTGATGGAGAAGGAATGTAATCTAGCCAAGCTTGGTCTCACTCACTCACTTAATCCCTCACTTACTTTCTACCACTTCATCCTCCACATGAGGCTAAGGGGGGGATCTGGAGCCAATCCCAGTTGACATAGGGCAAAAGGCAGGGTACAGTCCATCCTAGGGAGATGAACAACCATTTTCAGTGTCCGTTAACCTAATCCCCAATGTTTTTGGACAGTGGGTGGACCCTGGATTACCTCGACTCCTGAACTGTTGAACAACACTTCTCCAAACTGTTTCTAGCCGTCTCATTTTAGTAGCACCATTGCCTTCAAACATCTTCGCATAAAACACTTGTGTGCATCGTGGGAATGTCACTGAGAGTGTCGCATTGACGTTTATAATCTATTCAAGATTCAGTGATTTATTGTACAGCAGCAGTGGAATTAAAATAAGCATTGTGTGAACTCCTATGACAATGGTTTGACAAACTAACAGCCATGGGTAGCCCACGCATGACCAAGTGGAAGGGAATTAGGCTTGTAACAGGAGGGTCGCCAGTTCAAATCCTGGGCTAGGTCAAGGACTGAGATCAAATTGTTTGTTTAGCAATAATGTTCCAAAAGCAAAATTGCTAAAATTATTACAGCTTAAAACTCATACTTTTTAAAAAAGTTATTATTTGGTAGTAAGTTGTATATAAGAGAAGCACTCACACATACACACTCACAGAGCAGTGTGGTGTTTTATACAGCTGTGGCAACAGTACAGGGGATATGTACCACATGCTAGCAAGAACAAAGGCCCCGAGTGGGGGGTGTATTTGTAAAAGAGGAAATCGCACCCCCTCCCACCTCCCTGCCTGTTTCACATCAAAGTCAGGGGCCTCATTTTCCAGGTGACTTAAGAAATCACTCAGTTCTCCATCAGGAGGTATCAGTAGCACATGTCGATGTAATGGCAACTGAGCCAGTGTTTAAATCCTGTTTAACATCAGTCATCTACCTATTTTACTCTAAAAATAATGGGTACACCTGAGATTTTTTAACTCAGGCAAACGACTGTGGTTGGTGTCCCCCGTGGTATTTTTTCACCCATGTGTGAATTTTGACGTCAGATACATGCCGGAAACAAAAGGAGTTAGAGGAATAAGAAAACAACCATTTAAGATGAAATAAAAAAAATACAATTCCACCAAAAAGAAAGCAGATGGAGAGGAAATTAGCACATTCAAGAGCCAAAGCCGATAAAAACCTGCATGTACTGCCGAGTGCCGAGTCACTTGACCCTGATCCCCGCTGGTCAAAAACCCATTTAAACTCTTACCAGGGACTGAAAGAGGATCAAGAATCACAGTGACATAACCAGGTTGGGAAAACGTTGCTGCACAAGTTGACCTCGCAAGGAAAGTAACAAGACTCCAGACCGTGACAGACACATAAACAATCTGACCTTTTTCTTAGTCTTGTAAAACGTTAACATCTTACCAGAGTACGACTGCTGGGGCTCACAACTGAGCTCTCCTACGCCGTGGCCGTAGCAGTAGCACTTGTACATAATTCCACGGATGACTTTGTCCCAGGTTTCTCCAATCTGGTAGAAAGTTCTCGTCTCGGGCTCCTGGCACTGATCTGAGGGCAAAGTAAGAAGAAACCAGATGATGTGACACAGTCAATGGACACATGATAAGGAACTATAACCCTCATTATGTAAAATTCAATAGAAACGTTTAGATTCGACCCACCGACGGCATCACATTTCCAGCGGCCACGTCCCTGTCCGAAGCAAGAGCAGTTCATCGTGTATCCCTCTTCATGTTGCTTGGTGAAAGTCTGGTTCACCTCATAGGTGAGACCGTCGACAATACACTGATCTGTAACGGACACAAACGCAGATGTTGTAAGACATGAAATCCGATACGTCAACCTTGAAAGATGTGTATGTTAGCATGTGTGTGCAGGTGCAAAAGCACAGGTGTGCAGGCTCACTTTTAACCTTTCAGCAGGCGAGTGATGAACTTGACACATGACCTTTTCACCTCTTCTCTCAGAGCATTCTAATAATCATGTATTCTTTCTCTAGATAACATTTTCTGTCTCTCACTCTGCACTTTCTCATGCATTATGTCATTAAATAGGACATATAGGTTGACCTATTTAAAACAACTAGCTGGTGACCAGTTGAGCACCATTCCATGTATTTCTACCATCCAACAGCTTCAAAATATTGAATAATTTAACCTGACAGAACATTAATTCAGTCTCATCGTAAGTCCGTAACTTCCATCCATCTCCATTTGTTCAACTATAACGTAAACAAACTGAGTGTTACACACACACACCTTTAAGCTGGGAGTAAGCAACGCAGCTCCACTCTCCTCTGCCGTTACCGACACAGGTGCATCGCATCATGTGAAGGAGAACATCGTGCCGTTTGTCCCACTGGTCTCCCACACGGTACATCACCCCCTCGCTTGTCGTGCACACCTCTTCATGGGCTGGAGCACATGAGAGAAAGCCAGTTAGAAGATTTAAGAATATGCAATGTCTTCTATTGTTTAATGATGATTAAAATGTTAAGATGAGTTCATCAGAAAACCTAATATATCAGACGCACTCGATGCAGTGAAGCAGTGTGCACACAGGCATTAAAATAAGAGCAGAAAAACACATCATAATGCATGATCACCCATGGAGATCAGTGACTCTGCCCTGTAATTACGACACAAGGCTGCAGAGGATACAATCCTGGGAACACCTGAGCCCGGAGATTTGATTCAAAGTGGAAAACAGCTGTTTTGTCTCCTCGTGTGCAATGAATGACTGTATTTGTTATTTGCCACATGTTCTCCTGTTATTAAAAGAGCGAGTGCTTTTTTTTTTTATCAGGAAAGATTGAAAGTTTGCTGGGACAGGCAGAGACCTGCATGTGAGGAAGTGCGTCTGTGGGGGTGGAGATGGGGGAACTTCAGCCACTTTTTTCAATGCAGAACCATGTGCTCTAACCGGACCACCAGTGTGGAAAATAATAATAATAATACTACTACAGAAGTTTACCCTAGTGTGTGAGTGCTGAAGAAGCTGCAGAAGTAGGCATAGACTAGCATCAGTAGTGTGGCAGTCAAGCAGGTAGAGCTGCAGACAAAGCTGATATGCATGCATGCTCATGAATGCATCTGTTTGCAGAAGTGGAGAGAGACAGAGAGAGATACGGTAGATCTGGTGTCTTGGAGCCCATCCAGGCCTTTTTTCTGTGTCAGGAAGAATCTGGAGCGGAGCCACACATCTGGTTTGTGAAAGCGGAGATCCTTTGGACTTTGCCTGATAGTCGTGCATCAAGGCTGCAGCTGGGGCAGCATTTTTTTGTTTGAGACAGTTATATCTACCAAACGTCATGTTACTCCGACGTAGTTTTTCATGAACATAATGGTCTTTACCACCTTTGTCACCTCAACCTTTCAAATTGTCTGAAGCAGGTTGTCATTTGTCAACTTGTGGCCTTCTTCTGCTCCCATTACCAAAAGTTCTAATTGTATTTGGTCCAAACCTACACATCAATACTTTCAATATATTCCTTTAGAACAAATGAAAAGCTTATACGGGCAATTAAATGACACTGAAAGTCACCATTTAATACTTTACTGGCTTTTAGGACATTGCAAACAAGCAATAACCCCACGCAGAACCTGATACTATTCCTTTTAGAGATTGGAGAATGTGTGTCTGAGCTTTTCTTAGGGTGGATCCGACTGTGTAAATGGCAGTTTGAATAACGAGGGTGAGCCCTGAATGTTGACTCACAGCTGGAGACCATTTGCCATGCCATCCCTGAAGAGCACATGGCAGACACTGCTGATTTGAAACGTCGCCATTAACATCTCAACGAGCGTGTTTGTTTTGGCAATCATGGTGAAAGTCATTAATGTCAATATCAAAGGCTCCCCTGCTGTTTTAACTACGAGGCTGACAGACAACGTGCTCCAACACTGGCTGAGGGGCACCAACACTGTTTGTGTCCGCGTTAAATCTTGATGAGGTGTTTTTTAACATCGGGGTGTTGTCTCAAAGGTGCATCCCACACCTACAGGCTACAGACACCAGGTGCCCCACTTGGTTTAACAAGTGCAAAACACTTAAGACCATCCATCTGTTTGCCCCAATGCAAGAAATCTTCAAGAGAGAAGTTCTTTTTGAGATAAAACAAATTCAGTGATCCATTTTTTCTTAGGATTCAACCTCAGATAAGTAAGTCCTGTGGGAATTTGCACAGTGAAGCTTCTATCCTTTTACCACTTTATCTTCTATCTGTCTGCGTTTTAGCCTTTTTCAAATGTTTGCTTTGATGTAGGCTATAAGAGACAGTATTAGATGTACAGACATACGGGGGCATTGTTGCAGCCTCCAGTGAGGGTCGTCACAGAGTGGAACAGTGCATCACATGGACACACTTGACACGTGTTGAATGTCCTGATTCCACAATGGTGCCATGCAACAGGAATGTCACACGCAAAGGTGGCAATGGCGACTTCTTTAATCCACTCACATACACGAGTCTACAAAGAGCTGTTCCCCAAAAAAAGACAATCACTTGCTGTGTTTGAATGAAGTGCCTTTGGCATCTGCAGGAGACTCAGCCAACATCATGATGTGGTTTTGTAAATCACACAGCCAAAGCTTGTTAAGACGTCAACAAGAATTAAAACCCATATCTAAAGTTTTCTTTAGTAATCTTTTTTACTGCATGTTGGTATCATCAGTACCATTACGCCACTTATTCACAGACATTAGTGCAGCATCAATGACCCCCTAGTGTTTTACTGGCTTCAGCCTCTTTTGTTACCCATGGAGACCTAATTAACAACTAAACACCACAACAACACACATCTAAGAAGGCAACAGTTGCTTTGCTTGTGCTCAAAATCAAGGTGTAAGAACTGTAAATAAGCCCTGACTCCTTTTTAACATCACTCTGATAATGTTGATGCAAATTCAAATAAATAAATCACCCATTAAACCTTTTCATTGTCGAAGAAAAGGGCAGAGAGGACACAAAGGCTATGTTAACTCCATGATGCAGACAGGGCGGAGATACCTTTCACTTAAGAACTGGAAGAGGAGTTGCAATTAGCTGTGCTAATCACATTAGTGAACCACATGGCGGCTGCCATTGAGTCAGTCAGTTTGTCTCCCCTGTGCAACCACATCTACAGAGACTTTTAAAGGCATGTAAAGCCTACAGATGGTTCGATACCACTTTTTCAATACTGATGTTACAACCTCTACCAGTATCAGCCAGATATGGACATTAAACACCTTTATAAAGCAGTTAAAAATACAATTGTGCCATAACCAGCCAATTCAACCATACCAACAATAGGTATAGTATCTACTTGCTGAAAACACATCTCTCTACTCTTAAGGATCTCCATGTAGTGATTCAATATTTCAACAATCCCTTGTATGTCTCATTGAACAGAAAATGTAATGGCTCACAAACTTCTGTTTCCACTCACCAGCCATGGGACAGAAGCCAAAGCGCTGCTCTGCGTCATAGTCGATGGTGGTGCCACACCACTTCATGCCATCTCTGCGTCCATCTGCAGTGCAGTCGGTGTAGTTTCTGCCGTTGTACAGATAGGGGAACTGGCACAGAGCACCGTTAGAATTCCCACCTCGTGTCGCCACAATCACTGTTGAAGGAAAGAATACTTGGCATCACTTTGATTTATTCCAAACCCTGCTGTTGTGGTCTGTGTACACAGTATTAATCATGATAAGTAACGATCACAAACCCCAGATGTGGCGCAGTCGCGTGGTTTTGATTTAAACTAGTCAGTCATTAAACTTGGCTAGTTTATTATAGAGACGGTGACTAATTTGGCCTCACATGCCTGTAATTTATTAGTTTTAAGTAATCATGCCATTGTCAGTTTATCTGAACAATAGAAAGGATCGGGCTGGTTTCCAAATAATCCACAAGCAGATTTTACACTTCACTAAAAAGATTCACAAAATTATTATTCACCATTCTTCTCTGTACAGAAGGAATACTTCTGGTCTGTCTCAAAGTCAGAGGAGGTGGAACACCACAGCTGTCCGTCGCTGCGTCCATCAGAGATGCAGGAGTGGTACGTCTTCCCCTTGTAGACGAACGGGAACACACAGGGCTGACCTCCAGAGTTGCCGCCGTACACTGGAGCTGGTCCATCTGGAGGTAAGACAGAAAAACATCTCATGAACCTGCTGATTTGTGTCTCAATTGCAGTCAAAACTATGGCGATTGTTGGGCAAAAGAACATCTCTTACCCCACTGCTCGCAGCTGATTCCATTACCAAGACAGGTACAGATCATCTGCTTAGTTCCCTGGCTCTTAATCCAGTGCTGACCAATGAAATATGACAGTCCGGCGTCTGTACGACAGGGCCCGTCCTGGGGAGCCTCAGGCACATTGGAAGGCTGGTACACCGCGGGCTGGATGTTAGTGATCACACGAGAGCCGGTGCCTAAAATATAACACGGGATTCAAGTCAGATGGAGCAATAACCTCGCAAAAGTTAATCATTTTCATGATAAAAAAAACAGACGGTTCGAATTAAAATGGAAATATAGTGGTACTAAATATCAAATTAGGTCTATAATGAGATTGGGATGTGGCTGAAAATCTTAAGTTAAATTGACCAGGAGAAATCACTGCTAACTAGTAAAAAACAAGACAAACAAATGTTTTCCTCACCCCCTGTAAGTGATTCAAGACACTTCACACGCATTTTTTTTCTCCCACCAACGTTACTAAGTTTAAGTCCTCCCTCTTCTTCCTGCCTCTATCTCCTCTTCATTCTGTTACACTTCAACATTTGGACACTTGGCACCTCTTATCACACCCTGCCCCCCCTCCCCCTCCCTCTGGTGTACGTTACTGTCTCCACACCGAGTGCGAAGGGGTGTGGGGTGTGCACGGACGCTGCTATCAGTTCTCACCCAAGCCAGTGGTGTGAAGTGAGGCATGTCGCTCACACTTCCACTCCCCTCGGCCGTTTCCTGTGCACAGACACTGGAGCAGGTGGCCGCGGGCGTCCGTCTTAGTCCAGGTATCTCCGATACGGTATGAAGACATAGTGTCCTGGTCGTTACAGCGATCTGAGAGAGAGGAGAATGACTGGGATTAATTAGGAGGACATATTAACATCGAGATCCTGTGGTAGAAATCTTCAGAGGGGTGGTGTGTGGGGGAATGACTCCTCCTGGCCACCAGCTGTTTTCCATGTTTGTGCTTTGGCGACAGGGTTGATCTTTTGTTGAACATGTCTGATACACCATTTATTGATGACCTCGTCTTTGGAGACCACCGTGAAGTCATTGCAAGCGACAGAGAGAGAGTCGCAAGGGAATCGTGAGCAACAGTCCGTTTGATCCGGGATTCAAGTGTTGGTTTCAATTAGGAAACACACATGATAAACATTTCCTGCGTCGCTTGTTTCGAATCATACAACAAAGCATGAGCTAGACATTTTTTTTGCTGAAGCCCATTAATGAGGCTACAGCTTTTTGGGATCAAGTTGTATGTAAATGAACATGTGTGGGAAATCAATTCAGTATTCTGCAAGTGTGGTTGTGAGTGATCCACTTCAAAACACGTGCAAAATTTGGATTATTCCTCTTACTTCTGGAAGTGCATGTGATGCGTCCACTTCCCTCCCCGAGACAGGTACAGTCCACCACCATCCACCCCTGGTACGGCTTCTCCCACGTATCGCCAACCACATAGGAGGTTCCCGCCGTATTGTCATAACAACGCTCAGCTGCAGGAAACACACACATTGTGAATCAATTTAAAATGAACTGTTATTGTTATTTTTGAAGAAATCAGTCAGAAAAACGAGTAACGGTAGTGACCAATCGTCCAAAATTGTCCCTCACATCCAGTCATTTGTTAGTCAGTCACAGTCTGAAATGACTCACCGACAGGTTTGCAGGTCCACTCTCCCTTGCCGTTGCCTAGACAGACGCACTCCAACATGTATCCTCCCGTTTCGTGGGGTCTCTTCCAGGTGTCACCTATTTTGTACGAAGCCCCACCCTCATGGCAGCGATCTGGTAGCAGAAAGTTACGTCAAAATAAATAAACAAACATAAACTCAGACATTTATCCAATTATCTAACCACTGCACACAGCCGCATGGCACCAGTCGTTTATCAGCTGGAGAGAATATGGAGATTAAACAGTTTAATGGCAGCAGTCTGGCAGACACACATGAAAAAACACAAGATGGAGCGTGTGGTCTGTTAACAGAGGAAAGCTCACTTACTGGCAATGGTGCAGCTGATCTTCCCCCTGCCAGAACCAATACATGTACAGTCCCAGATCATGCTGTCCTTGGGTCTCTCGTAGGTTTCTCCCACAGTGTAGTACTGCTCGTTGATTTTATCATAGCACCTTTCCTCTGCTGCAGAAAGAAAGTGGATGGTTCACATTGCATCTGTGCTACTAAAGGGACAATTAATCTAAAAGCAACCAACAACAAACTCACCTTCAGGTTTGCTTTTACACTTGATGCCAGCAACGCCGTGGCAGGTACAGACCAGTGTGCTCCCCAAATATTGCCGTTCCCACTGGTCATTAATGGAGTAGACCATTCCATTCTCTGTACAACCATCTGACAGCAGAGAGGGAGGAGGGGGGGGGAGTAGTTGATAAGACTTTGGCATGAGCTGGACTCTGGCAGCAGGGGGTGTAATAATAAAAAGAACCCCCTGCCTTTGCTCTTACTCCATAACATTTACAGTATGAAGAGAAACAGGAGGAAAAACAACAGATACTCCACCCACACCCACAAAACACTGTACCTGCGTACCATTTCCTTTCTCATGATGGAAACACAAATATAGCCACTGGAAAATTATAACTCTTACTTCAAAAACACACACGGTGATGTCAGGGGGGATGAAAGGGAAAGCCAAATATACACACCATAATAAGCAAAAAGTACACCTCTTATTGTCCGGAGAGGACTTCACCAGTGTCTGTGAAACTGACTCTCAGATGTGTTAAGTTGACTTCAAAGGGGCCAAAGGCTGAGTAATAAATCAGCTGCACAGACTGGAGAATAATATACACGTTTTCTCTCTCTCTCTCCCCCACCAGGCCTGTTCTTTGTTCACATCCCATGACTTCACATGCTGCAGACAGCTTTTTCTACCTTTTTATTTTTTTTATTTTAATTGTCATAGCTCCACATTTTCAAATGGAATCATTTATTTTATTTTTCTTTTAACATTCCTGGGGCTTTGAAAGTTGAAACATCCACACATGGATTAAATAAAAAAAAAAGGGTTATTGTTGATGTGGAAGTGATTTTTGTGGCATTTATCAACCAGTAACACAACTGCAGGGATGCTGGAAGTGATCCACAATGATGCATTTAAGTGACAAAAGGTGGTTTTTTTATTTTAACAACCTATGATGTCAAAGTAATAGTTCGAATTTCCATTTTTGGCCCCTGGTGTGGCCCCCTGATTACAAATCTACTTGCATGACTGTTCCTAAAAAAGAAAAAAGAGAGAAGAACTCACCCTGGTTGACTGAGGACGGGTAATGATCCTGAGGCTGCCTCCGACTCCTGTGCGTCTCTTTGGGCATGCAGTTCACTGCGCCCCCGATGCAGAGCGCAACAAGCACCCTGGCTATGGTGCTGCCAGACATAGTGTTCAATAATGAGAGGCACAAAAACGAATGAAATGATGCTCCCTGTGCTTAGATCGTCTCCAAGGACGCAGGTTAACTTCGCGTTCCTGTGCAAACTCTCTCTCTCGCTTTGAGCTGTGCGCTCTGCTCGTGCTTTCCCCAGACCAGCCCAGAGCAGCCCGATCCTCTCCACTAGTCTGCGGCCCCAGTGAGTGCAGGTTACCAGTCCGTGGGAGTGATTTATCTGGGGAAGGCTTTCAGTCGGAGGTGGGAGGTCCGACAAGAGCAGAGGACCGACGACGACGACGACGGCTGCTCTTACGCAGAGAAGAAGCAGACAAAAGTTACGACACAAACACGTTAAAAGAAATGTTACGACACAGTTGAGATGTCTACGCACAATTCAGCTCACTGGCACCGTCTGTTTCTCACTATGAGGTAAGATAAAGATGCTCTGGTTGTCTCCACGCGACCTGGAACATACAGGTAAACACAGTTCAAATCACTGCACTAAATCCCTGAAGCTAAGTTGTTATCCCCTCTGTACCAGGATATAATAACACACATTTGACCCAAACCCCTGTCGCTTCACATGTTTAAATCCATGTATTAAATGGTTAATAAAGCAGTAAATTAGTCATTTTCCCTTAATCCTCCATGACAGTAAACTATAGGGCGATTAATGGTCAACTATTTTGATTATCAAAAAGTCACAAAACAGCTAGCCACGCTAACGCTAATCGTAGCCTCGCTAGCTTACCTTTAGAAACAGGTACGCTATGCTAAATAAATATGTGCTCGCCATTGGTGAATGGACACCGGCGACTTCGCCATTTCGGTATAACACCATATTCTGCGCAGAACCGTGTGAAACGAGCCGCTTCCAGGCTGTTGTTGACACTGACAATCCTGACGCGCCGCTAGAGGCGCTGCCTGCCTGACGTAGCGTGATAAATCAGCGAAAGTCAAGGATGCACACCACCGGGCCATGCTCGACCTATAGCCAAAATCGTAGGGCGATGTGACTAACGGTAAGCGAGATATGCCAGTTACAGACACAACTTGCATTATTTATTTATTTATTTATTTATTTATATATATATATATATATATAGATGGATAGGTAGATAAAGTGATAGCATGCTAGCTGATAGATTGACTTACAGCTAGCTAGAGAAATTACTAGCTAAAATATACCATGCTAGCTGATAGATAAATATATAGATAGATAGATAGATAGATAGATATTTTTCAGTTTCATTGCTCAATTTGACAAAGAAATAATTAAATATTAATACATTTTTGTTTGTGGACAAAGCAAGACATCTGAGAACATTTCCATAATTTCCAGGTAATTGACATTTTCAGAACCAAACAAATAGTCGATTAATGGAGGAAATAATTGACAGTTGACTAGTTCTACATCATGCCAATGTGTCCTTGGACAAGACACAGTGAATGGCTGTGAAAGGAAAAACTGTAGAGTAAAGCCTAGAAAGACTAGAAAAGCATTATGTAAATACAGACCATTTATCATCTAAAGTTTATGGAAGCAAGATATCTGAGGACGCCATCATTTTGAGGTCTAGGAAACACTGATCGATCTCATCTGGATTAAACAAACTTATTCCATTCATTGGAAAGTGACAGATTTGTCAATAATTAAAATAATCATAAGTCGTGGACTAGTTCCAAAAATAAATACATTTAAATGGAAGGCTATGGGAAGATGAGCCTAATAATGCTCACTTTTTTAATGTTATTTTCCCTGAGGAGATCATTGTGTCAGTCATTAGTGTCCGGTCTTATTCAATAAAAAAAAGTAAACCAATTTTGGAAAACAGACTTTAAAGTACAAGATGACACCATATGATTGACAGCTTGTATCATCCAGTAGGTGTCTGGTTGCATGTGATGTTGAATGTTTGCTTTCAAAATGATACTGTGGCCCCAGCTTCACAACAGTTTTTGCTCCTGTGTTTATTTCTGATACAGTCTAAGGTCCCAGGTCTGGTTTTATCCTATTTAAGTGCATCATTACTCTACGAGTCTGCTCTCTGTGACGTCCTCCTGGTTCATGTTCTGCCACCAAACACTGATGGAATGCAGTATATTGGCGTGTAGGTGTTACAAGGCGCAGGTAATGATCAGCAGGAATTAGGTCACATGGTTGTCGGTGTCTGGAAAATCTCCAGTAGCCTGAACTTTCAATGTCTGGAAGGCGTTTATATGTCCACAGGGGTTTATTGAAATGATTCGTCCATCATGTTGCAAACTAACTTGTATGAGCTGATGAAGTGGTTATTTTTTTTGTACTTTAGGTCTCCAACACCATGTTGAGAAAGAGGAGATCTCCTTATATCTGTGTTTTAAAGCGACAGCCTGTTCTGTTCTTCTTATCAGGTATTTGTTCAAGTTCGGAAATTTTCTTCGCAGTTTTAGGGTCATTTTTTTGTTGTAAACATTGTATGAAAAAAAGTGTCCGCTACTCCGCTTTGTGTATAGAAAGAGACCCCCTGTAATGTTTATGTTTTGACCAGTTAGCACACTTGTTTACATCTTCCATGAGTGGTAACTTCCGCCATTGGCTTTAGTCTCCTCCCAGGAGATTTTGAGGGCAGGAAAACACAAGAAAGACAGAAACAGTGCACCTTGGTGTCCTCTTGAGTCCAGAATCTGACTTTTTTGGTCAGCCAGAAGATATAAAAGTGAAGGTAAAAGCCTGATGGAAGTGTTAATCAAACGCATGACATAAATGCATAGATATAGTGTGCATAGATTGTCACTGACACATGTTTAGATCAATAATAACAGCCATAGCTCATGCATTGGATCACTCACCCACAGTTACATTACTCAGCTGATTCCATGTGGATTATCGTACGTGTGTCAGGAAATCTTTGTCATGCAGACACTTAAAAAAACCAAAAAAAATAAATGTAGTTACCTCTTCAGTGAGGTCAGTATGAATGATTTATATTCTTGTGCATTGAATGTGTGCTTCCTGTAAACAGACAAGAGGATGCTGATGCAATCTCATCATCTGTGTGCAAACACAACCAATGTGTGATAGTTGTCCTTAGTTTGAGTTCTGTTTCTTTCTTTCTTTCTTACTTTTCCACATCTTCCACATCATCTTTTCTCTCATCATTTCCATTCCAAACGTCCAAAATAAGACTTCAAGTATGATGTATTGAATAATCTGGATATCTCTCTCTGGTAAATCCCAATGGGAGTTCTTTCTTCCTTTCACCTTGAATGCATTCCTCGTTATCTGTGGGGGGCTCTGACAAGATCATTGTTTTGTGTTGAACTTGAAATTTGCACTTTGCAGCACTTTGTTAATTTTGGACGCCAGAGGGACAGACAGCCTCAGGCCTGGTGGTTAGAGTTGCGTCACATTGCTACAATGAGTTCATCATAGTTTTATTAATCTGATGTGCAGACGTTTAAATGTGATTTTAAGTTTAAATAAAATCCACTCACTTGTGCCATTTGATAAAATACACTTGAATGGAATGATAAGAGAAAAAAACAAAGACAAAAGTGGAGGAGGAGGGAAAGAGAAATAGAAAGTTGTAAAGCTGAAAGTAAAAAAAGAAAGTGTGAAAATCTCTGGCCAAAGCCGTATTTAATAATCCCTAACAGACAGAAGTAAGAGAAGTGAAAAGGGAGGGGAGATACTGTGAGTGAATTGTGAGCGCAGAGTTGAGAAACTTGGGCAGTTTATGAAGAATTTGTGCTGATGTGTGAAAAAAAAAATCATACTGTAACTTCACTATTGCATCAGAATCCTGAGAAAGTGGACAAGGGTCACATCTGCAAAGCCTCTGTACAACTACAGCGTGTTGTATTTTAGTCTTTTTCCAAATCTTTTCTCGATATTACTCTCTCTCTTTCTCTCTCTTTGTCTCTCCTTCTGGTTTTGATTTTCAGGAGCAGCTGACTAGTATTACTCTTTGCCTTTCTCCTTCCTCCTCTTCTCTCTATCTCGTTCTTTCTGTGCCTTAGCATTGGATATTAGTGTATTTCCATTTTATTTACCTGCATGTCTCTGTATTTGGTGAACTCTAGTTATTCCTCTGCATGTCAGCAAATGGAGATTATTGACTGGAAATAAAAAAAAAAAGATGACCGAACAGCTCAGCCCAAGCCAAAACATCCTGCTCGACCCCTGAATTATATAGGTTGTGAACCCTGACCCTTGTTAGCAGCTGGGACATGACCCAAAATAAAGAAAGTTAAAGTACACGATGGGTTTATCAGTGAAAAATTGACGGCACAGACTCTGTCTTGGGTGTTTTGGTTTAATTTTTGTTCAGTGGGAGGAATTACGTGCCATCCAGTCACTAGTCTGGATATGTTATTGTTGTAATTTAAGTAGCGCTGTCATCTGTGCAGGTAGAGGTCAAAGGTTATTGCAATACTTAACATCTAAGTATGAAACTGTTCCATTTTACTGTCTACGGCGCTTTGCAGGATTGTTTAGTCAGTGACGCGTTATCCTCCAGTATATGGAGTGAAAGTAGACCTATTAAACTTCATGTGTTGTTCAAGCAACACCAGTATCACCACAGTATGGTTTGGAATGATAAATCTTGATCTTCCTAATCTGGTTTACATTTCCAACATGGGCTGTGTAGGCCAGATGGTGATAGCTTTGTAAAAAAGTGTGTAGTTCTGACTAGGACTGCAACATGTAGTCAATTAACAGATGATTAAATGAATTGACAATTGATTCATTGATTTTCTTTGCAGCCTGTCAAGGATGTACCCTGCCTTTCGTTCTATGTCAGCTGAGATTGGCACCAGCAACCCTCATGTGGAGGATAAAGCGGTGGAAGATGAGTGAGTGAGTGACTTTCTTTGCTTTATATAAAAAGAACAAGAACATATTGGGTTCTGAACAAAGTTTTTATTCCTATTTTTATTCATGCAGTATCTCATTTATCCACAGATAAATCATGCTTATTATTTGTACATTATGCACAACCAATGTACAAGAAAGCTTTCTTATTTGCACAAAATGAAACCTAAAAAAAAAACTTTCCCAAAATCCCTCCCCCCGCTTTCCTCTCTTCCTTGACCTCCTCCTCCTCCTCCTCCTCTTCATCCTCCAGTCTACCTCCTCTCCAGGGAGATGAGGTCACAGTCCGTGGAGAGATGGAGTGATTAGGAGTTCAGACTCCGCACTTTTCATGGGTGGATTAGCTCTGGGTATCTTCAAAAGCATCTCGGTGTTTGTGAATGTTCAGACTAAGGTTTAGAAGTGCAGCTTAAATCACTGTGCAGCTTAGTAGACGTGCGTTAATATCCTGTAAAGTCTTTATCCGCTCAGTAACAGACGAAAAGAGCTACTGTTGGCATATTTTGTCTCTTCGTGTCACAGAGTCAACAGCCTTTAAACAAGTTGCTCACCAGTGGTTAAGGGGACAGACAGACATGTGTAATATGTTTTTCTGAGTTTGTGGATATTTGATACCCCCTTTGTCCTCACAAACAAATTTAAAAAGACAATAACATCAAGCCCCCTTGGAGATTCTGACACCACCGTGAAGTCATAACCATTTGTTGTGGAGACGTGCAAGAGAGAGCGTGAGACCAACCTGGCCCCCCTGCACCACATCCACACAACCATTAGCTACAGAATGACCACAGATAGACGTGATTCAGATTGCTTACCATGTGGATTTGTCATGGATATAGACAGGATGGGAACTTCCAAGTGTGTCATTGTGTAAACCTCATGGACCACTGTCCTGGGACGTGAGCCCTGTTCATTGTATTTGAAATGTGTGGAAAAGTGAAAAACATTCAGCAGAGATTTCTGGGAAATCTAAAGGCTCTTTTTGTTTTTGTATCTTGCATGCAACGATTGGTCAGATTTAAAGGGATAGTTAAGGTTTTTCTGCAGTGTTGTTGTATGAGGTGTTCAGTAGGTTTACATGCACAGTTTAATCGAACTAAGGCCGTGGTTTGACCAAGACTGAGTCGGTGTTGAATCAGTTTCCTGTTCACCTTTACATCCCAGAAAAAACAAACAACAAGTGAACGACGAGATGGATGGTACTGTGGTTCTGGATGATTCATACCTGCTGTGCATGTTAATGGTGATGTGGTTGTTGTGTTGTCTGAAGAAAGACGCCGGCCACTGTCGTATGATTCCCGGCAACTGTACTGCAGTTTATACGTCGTCTCCTTCTACTATCGGAAGGACATTTTGGTGCATGCACAGAAAGCCAAATCCTACTCCAGTCCGACTACATGCAAGAATAATCAAAGGTATGTTAGTCTGACTAAGACTTGCTCGATGTTAGTCAGACTAACATGTTTACATGACATTAAGAAAACAGAATTATTGTCTTAGTCCAACTAAAATTTTTAACATGCATGCAAACGGACTGATTAATACTTCATCATGAACACTGATTTCACTCACTTCCAGCAGGGATTTTAGCCACTTAGCTAAATACTTACCTCATAAAAAGAATGCGTGTTAAGGTCTACCATATTCCTGGAATGTGTGAGCAGTTTTTCTCAATGTTTGACAGACTTTTCCAGCTGGAAAGTGACTTTTTTTGGACTGAAGTTTGCTTACTCATCCAAACCATGGACTTCGATGTTGGGGAGTGAGCAGTTTCCAGCCTTTTTTTTGTATCTCTGATAAATAAAAATCCTTATTTCTGCCATATTGCCCAACCTTTGAGCATTGCTGGTGCAGCAATACATACTTTACTGTCTGTTTGCAAACTCAGTTTCAACAGCACTAAATACAAATGAGTCAGTCTTGACCACTTTACATTCTTACATTCTCTGCTTGTCAGATCCCCCTGTGTTTGGCGATGCTATTTCAGAATTTCTGGCGTGCAGGGTCCAAAAGTGTTCTGGGGATTCTACGCACGGACCTCCACAGTAGAATTTTATGACGTTATGTATCACATATTTTCTTTTTTTTCTTTTTTTTACTGATGTTGAAACTTGTCTCCCGCATGTAAAAGTGTTTTATGAACCATCCTCAAATCTTTATCTTTTAGCCATAAAGAATAACACAGACATGAGCTGCACTTAATTGAAAAGCTCATCCATAGACTAAGCAGCTGGGCTGTGAAAGCAAACAGCCACCAAGTGTTTGGTTGTTCAGTGAACATACTGAGAGCTAAACAAACGGAGCAGCCAACGAGGGTTAAATTTGCTTATTCTGGATTATGAATGCATCCTGTTTCATATTCAACCACTGCTTTCTCTCTCCTTCTCCACCTTTCCCAACAGTTTCCACATTTGTTCCTTCTAACCCCCCCTCGCCCTCAACCCTCCCCCCATAAACAAACTCACAGATGATGTCATCAATGCAACATTTGGTTTATCTCCTGGCGACAGAACATAATGCAGAGGGCTGTCGACCCCCGCAGGGAACCCGAGCAGGAAGGGAGGAAGTGTGTGTTTGTATGTGTGTTTTTGTATGGGTATCTTTGTGAGGACCACAAAACTTGAAAAACATCAGGAGTGAGGACATTTTGGCTGGTCCTCATGTTCTAGTGCTCCTTTAAAATGAGGGTTAAGACTTTGTTTTAGAGTTAGGGTTTCCCATTGACACCGTAAAAGCATATTATTTATCCTACTTTCCCAGCAGTCCTATGTCTTATGTCCACACTAATCCGTTTTCATTGTAAAACAGTCTCCATCCAGATGTGTGATGCATAACCGAACACTAGCTTATGAGGGGAGCATATTGTCTGCAGAGAAAGTTATAGCTGCAGGGATTTCCTTGACTTGGACAAACCTTGACATAGAACAGTTAATGAAAGGAAGGATTAGCCACTCATATGTACATTTACTCCCTCATGATGAGACGCAGTTTGGAAAAGAATTTGGGTGATAAGTCTTGACTGTTTCTCCTCGTCAAGGATAAACTTTCCATGAATCTCCATTTTAGGCCCTTGAAAACTTTATGTTAGTGTGTTAAAGTTGAGTCTTAGCTGCATTTTACATTCTTGTACCACCCGATGACATTTTCACAGCATTAATACATATTTGCAGAAACGAAACAAGACAATTTTTTTTTATTAAAATATACATTTTTTACGGTCTACGTAAAGACATATGCCATTGTGCATTCTTAAGGTCCAATTTGAATCCTAACGATACCCTGTTTTTAGCTCAGACCCAGACTCTGGAAAAACACTTCCTTAATTTATGTGCACAGGCTGAAAAGGAGTTAAAGGCCCTCTCTCTGATGGGCCATCACTATATATGGCAGAAGTACTTGTTTTCATAAGTCTGGGCTTGACTCACTGAAATTTGGGTGCTAGTCTGGGGAACACAAATCAACCTTTGGTTTATATTTGGTGTTGGTTCCCAGTGTAAGTGTTGACTGGATGTCAGTGATCTGCGTCCCCCTGCCTTTTGGTCACTGTGACAATTATACAGAGGCAGACTGGCTTGTGAGCACCCTGTCAGATTGAGAAATGTTAGCATGTACTGGGGGGTGAATGGACAAAGTCTGTGGACTACTTAAAAGAGCCCAGACAATGGCGGTCTGACCCTGCTGTCCCCTGACTGACCTGGAAATAGTTAGCATCCTGATTTGCATATGTGTGTGAACAAGTTTGTAAAATAGTCAACTGCTAATTAGACAGAAAATTGGGATTTTAGTTTATTTTTATGGCGTCATACAATGGTTAGTAAAATGCACTTTTATCATGACTATATAAAGGTATAAATTGCATGTTTATTACCAAGGGAGACTCAGATTAGGGTTCCCATGGTTACCCCATAACACTGGTGAGGAATTCCACTGGTGCGATCATTTGATTGTAGAAAAGAGAGCTTCAAGATGAAAGGGAGAAAAGATGTGAGAGCAAAAATATGAAATAAAAGAAAGCATCATAGGCTACATGCACAAAATGTGTTTGGTGTTGAGTCATTATTATAACCGTTACCAAGCGCAGAGGGCATGGAAAGTCGGTTTGAGCTGGGAAATGATGACTTCCCTCAAACGTCTGACTCACACACAGTCATGTTCTAATTAGAGGTATACAGTAGAACTGAAGATGGAGATGTTTGGGAGCAGCTGTGTATGTGTGTGTGTGTGTGTGTGTGCATGTCCTGGACCTTCATTAACTGTATTTTCTGGGGAAGAGTTAAGTTTCATCGTGAGTAACAATAATACCGGGGGTGTCAGACCAAAGGTTGAGGAACATCTTCCTCTCTCACATCACACGTTTCCATCCTCCACTCAGGAGGGGGAAAACAGAGCTAACAGGGTTAGAATATGACACAACAGAAATGGTGAGGACTGAAGGGAATTAATGAATGAGCACAGACATTGCACAGCACTGGTATGTAAGTATGAAGAGAGTGGACACGTTGATTTTCTCCATTCTAAGTGTACTCCATACAGCTTACGAGTCATGCGTTACCTTAGTGGCAAAAACAAAATGAAATATAATTGGAAAGCCCTAATTTCCAGATGTGGATCCACCCAATATGCTTTGAAGACACCAAAATGTCTACAGTGACTGGCACATTTTATATTTTTAGAACAGACATTTTGTCATTTAATAGTATAAACACAGGAGCTACTGTGCTACTCACATTAATTAAGTAGAACATTGGTAATACGTGCAGACAGCAGCATCAATCACAGTTTCCAACCCTATGTTATTGAAGGACATAACAAAATGTAGAAAATCAAGGTCCATGAAGTTACCATATATGGTTCCTTGCCCGTCCATGATTAAAAAAAACAATCTATAGATACGGAATATGCAAGAAGAACACAAATAATGTCAATGGAGCATTATTTCAGAACATTTTTAGAATAGCGTTTCCTAATCCTGGTCCTCACCCATGTCCTACATGTTATAGAGGTTTCCCTGCTCCAACACACCTTTTGATTTTCATCAACTTTCCATCATTAGTCTTTGATATATTGCTGTAGATGCAGGAGAAGTCTGAAGTTCTAAGTCATAGGCCTCCGCTGATTGGTCAAATTTCATGATGGAGTCTCTGCAGATTGGCTTGGTGACTTCTACGTTAAGATGTCTGCAGCATTGACCAAATAAAGTTATTTGCCCTGTAAAGGGTTCAAACTAAAGCATTTAAAACAGAAACAATGAACTTGTTTATTAGCATAAAGTGAGATCTGATCACAAGCGGTCACTGGAGACTCGTTTTAATGTCCGTTATAAATGGATGTACTCTGAGCTGTCCACCTGGGAGACAAATATGAATATCAGATCTAAAGTGGACCTCAGAGACAGATATATTTATACTGTCTGCATGGTGGAATACCACTCTGAGAAATTATAGGACACATTTGCGTAATATGAGTCCACTGATTGTTTATAGTGTCGAAGCGAGAAAGGAGTTTATGTCCCTTAGTCTGGTATTATGGGACTGGTCCAGTGCTTTATGTCATTCACCGGGTTTTGCCTGTGAAAGGAGTTTAAAAAAATGAAAATTACAGCTTTGTTTTCTTACTGCGTTCTGAATTTTAACTGTTACATCATAACCTGCATGAGTCAGTTTGGTCTGAATGGAAACCAGTGAATGGAAACAGACTGGGAATGGCATACACATGGACACACACACACACACACAATTCCAGAAGGTAGTATATTCCAGTAGTATTGGAAATGCATCAATTGCACTGTTATGACAGGGGCACCAGCCAGTGATGGAGAGATGGCGGTGGACGAGTGTAGTGTGAGTTCAATTTATGTAACGTTTAGTGATTCATGTGTGACGGTAAATCTACTGTGAAATAAATGGGATTAACCTGTTGATATTCATATTGAAATCTATATTTATGTTGGACGGATCCAGTTACTTCTGTAGACATCTGGATATGCCATAAACGGCAATGAAAGAATCTTATTTGGTGGGAAAGAGGAAGGGGGGAAGATGGAATAAAACAATGAGGGGAAATTGAATTGAAGGGAAAAGGTAATGGCAGGATGGAAATGTTGATGAGGGGGATTTGAATATACTAAATCATGACGTGTGTTTGTAGAACCGGTCAAGAGAAGCTTTTGTTTCCTTTCATGTCATTATAGGAGGCTACATTATAAGAGGAGCCGGTGCTACCTGTCCACTCAACCAGGACAGGAGTTAGGTCATTTTCTTTTGATGCTGTGCAATGACCTGTCCTCTAATATCTACTCCTCTATCCGAACAGAGGAGTAGCTGTTTCTCCTGAGGGGCTTTATTAATCCCACTGATGATACATGGTGCTGAGAGACAGTCTAATTAAAATCCAGACCTGTGGTTCCCTAAAACCCATCTATGTCAGGTTATAAACATGCAGCAAGTATAAATATCAAGTCAATCGAAAGGAAAATAAATGCAGCTATTTATTCATACAAAAACTCCCTCATTAAGCAACAAAAACTGATTCATGTTCCTCTTAATTCCCCCTGCGTCCACTCATGATGCTCTACAGTCTGTTTGCGTAGTTTGACCTGCGTCAGTGTTTCTTTACAGATTTTGCAACTGAATGTGTGACCCATGATCTACCAAATGCAATGTAATGAAAACAACAAAACAACCCTTTGTATCACATCTGTCCTTCCTCCCAGAGGAATTCTAAATAATTACCAACAAAAAAAAACCTCCTCTGTCCAGTTTGCAATTAGCATTTATAATCAAGTCAAACTGCAAGTTTGTGAAGCGGTGGAATCGACTTCTGAAACATTTCATGGGAATACTTCTTGGTATTTTCAGCCGTACTCGAAAACCATTTGCAGCTGTCTTGCTTTCCCATGCTTCCGTCACGGTACAGTTTGGTTTGGTACAGTATTGTATGGTTTTGGAACCTTGAACCTTTACTTGGTAGACAGTTTGTGGCCGTTTGTTTCAATAAGACGTGAAGCTTGGTATGAGAATAGACTGCGGCCGTTTGCCTCGACTTCCACTGGATATTTACACCAATCGCTAGGGAGTGAGGTTCTTCTGTCGCCCAATCAGGTGACTGTCGTGCGGTAACATATTGTACCATTTTACTCAGGTACCCCCAAGGGATGGGTGTTGAAAAAGGAACGTTATTTTGGTATTTTGGTGTATTCTTTAGGTGTACCAGGTGAACGTATTCTCATGAAGGGTTGTATGAAAATGTACGAAAAAGCATGTACCCCGTTTTTCATTGTTCAAGTGCGCATGCGTTCGGTGAACGGATTATCTTTAGTTTCTCAGTTATTACGGAGAAATTTCAAGGCCAGATTATACTTCTACAACTGCGCAGTGCGTTATCCAACTGCGTAACCACGGAGACCCCTCGAGCCCTCGTACTTCTCCGTCGAACACCACTTGGAGCTGATGTGTGTAAACTTGCTCGAATGTTACGGACATTTATTTCTATTTAAAAACACACTACAGTTTAAATGTTCTTTTACTACAATGTTGTATCTTTTATCCTTACTTTAGCCGTTTATACTGGATACAAAAGGGTGGGCGGGGGAAAGGGTTGAGTTATTGAATTATTATGTGTCTGCAGGGGAGAATCAATGATTCATTAGTTTGTATCACATTGTGGAGACGGTGGATCACTTTTCCCACCATAGATGGGCATAGTCTGATGCTCCGTCTGTTTGTCTGTCTGTGTGTGTGTGTGTGTGCATGTGCCTTCAGCATTGCAACATGATCACTTTGTTTTGTAAAACAACATATGTCCACTCTTAAAAGAAACTTCTGGTCTGGCCCCCCAACTGTGCTTTATTCAAATTATATTCAAGTAAAAAAAAAAAATGAAACCGCACTCTAAAACAGCTTCACATTTGCTGCATCATAGTTCTCTCTTGTGTTACCAGCAACACTTGAGTAAATGCAAGAGATATTATCACGGCATTGTTATTCCCTCAGTGTGTTTTAGTGCATAATTGTCACAATATAATCAGACTATAAGCAGTGACCTTTTCTTTGCTGGAAAATAGGATCTTACACATGCTGTGATTTAATTAGCTCATCATTCAATTACACTTTATCACACAGACTTTTTCTGTTAAGTTTTTAACAACCAAAATAAGTGTCCTCACCCCAAGTGGTAACCTAGATTCTGTGGTATTTCTACAACTCCTCACGTTGGCCAGTGACACCTCGCACTGTATGTTACCAATTAAACTTTAACAGTGTTAGCTTTCATCCAGCTGTGTATCCGCCAACATGTACTTATGTCCTAATGCAGATACAATGTGTTTAATTTGACCCGGGACAGGGACATTTTGACAGGTTTTAGTTGACGTGAAGCAGAGTACGGATGAATGGCTGCAGATGCACGCTGCAGCTGCAGCCATTCTCCTGTTAGCTTCTCTGACTTGCTTGTGGGAGCCACGAGAGGCAAGACACGAGGGTGAGACATTCTTTGGACGATGTGGAGCCTCGGCTAAAGACGGTTCAGTCGAAGCACTCGATGAGACGGACAGGTGGACTTTCTCTCATATATTCCACTTTCCAAACTCGATTGCGTTCTTTGCAAGCATTTTGTATTTTATGGATTACAGGATACAGATTTCACTTTGTACCGAATAGCCTGTTTAACCACATCCAATAGGTTTTCGGTTTGTCATATTCATGTGATGCAGGTTCTGATGTGTTTCATATCTGAGGTACTGGAAATGTGTCCATCTCAGGCAACTGTTTTTACCCGCCTCCTTTTGCGTACTTCACAATTCATCATCTTTCTCATTTCCTCTTATTGTCTTTCCTTCTCCGTCCCGCCCTATTTTCTGTCCATTCTTCTTTTGTCTCAAGCGCTGTGTCTTCCTCCTCCTCTTTAATCAGTTTCATCCTCCTCCCTGTCTGGAATGACCTGAGTTGATCTTATATTATATAGAGCCTCACTGTTTTCATTCATCCTTTAGCTGTAACCTCTAATCACTCGATCTGACTTACAGTCGTTCTGTGTGTGGATGTCATCTGTTTCAACATGCTTATGGGCGTTTGTGTTTGGATGTGTCTATTGTGACTGTGTGGATGAGAGTCTCGAGCGTTACACCCAGTCCATTTACCATGATAACTAAAGGATTAGATGTGGATCTGTGTGTTTATGCCTCACTTTTCAACGTGTAAAATATGAATTTGTCTATTTCTCTCTCGTCTGACATCCAGGAAAACCATCTCTTCGCTATAGTTGACCATCAGTAAACATAAACCTTTTTCTCCGTGGATGCTATTGGCAGAAAGAAACACAGATACACGTCCTTTGAGAGTTTTCCTCACATCAAAGGGAAACAGATGCAGCCCTAATTTGTCACGTTTATCTTCTTTCTCCCTTTTAATCTCATCCCCTCCTCCCCTTTGCTCTCTTTCTGTCTCTCTCTATCCTGCTTCTTCCTGTGGTTTCATCCTTTCATCTGTAAACAAACAAAGACAGAGTGCTTCCTCAGGCCCAGAATTTATGTCAATCGAATCTTTAGAGTGATATGCACTGTCATCAGTCATACAAATGCACCGTTTATTTAGTTTAGGATGCCATATCCATTCCTAGCAACTAATTTAACCAAAATCTGTTGACTGAGGATCCATATTGTGTTTATGCCCATGCATACATCATGATACTTCAATAAAACGATGTAAATTCTTTGCCGTTGAGGTTACCACTCTAGATGTGCTCACACTTGCGCAGACACTCGCACAGCAAGTGTAACCACCCCCCTAATGAGCATAATTACACTGACCTGAAATCACCCTGCAGGCCCTCACAGGACTCAATTTTCAGATGACACAGATACAGAGAAAAGGAGATGATTATACCACAAACCAAGCATCAGAAAAGAGATGTAGCGCTATGGTGCAAAAACAGCGCTCCAAAAAAAAAAAATACATGACACCGAGTTTGGCTTTCTAAGCCTTATTGTCATAGGAAGTTTGCCAGACTAGGCCTCATCCACAATCTGTGTATCAGAATCCCCCTCCTCCCCCTCCAATGCCTGTCTTTTTCCATCAATCAACTCCTCCTCCTCCCCTCTGTCCCTCTTTTTAGTCATCTTTCTTATCCTCGTTCACTTCCTCTCCTCTCACCTCCTCCTCTGCTGCTTCTCTAATTTCACCTTCCTCCTCCTCCTCCTCCGCCATATCAACATTTTAGGCGGAGATAATGAGTCATTTAAACAAGGCCTGTTAAGTGTTTTTTTTATACAAAAGTTAAGATTGCCAGTGGCTACTTTGCAGTTTGCACAGCAGCCATTCTAAAAGGTCACAGTAAGTAAAAAGTAAAAACACAGGTGTATAATAAATAATCAAATAATGGTGGCTAAGTTCCATTTATCCTCCTCAGTATGGGATGCATGGCAGCTTACAGCTGTCATGTATAAAGTACCAAGAGGGATACTTGAGTAAAAGTACTAGTATCTTGTAGAAGTTGAAGTTTTTACAATATTACTTAAGTAAAAGTCTTAAAGTATATGACATTTAGAAGTAAACGTATTAAAAAGGTGAGAAGTGAGGATTTAGCCATGATAGATCAGTGGTAGGGGGAGTTGACTTTCAACTGGAAGGTTGTGGGTTCAGTTCCTGGCTCTGCTAGTCTTTGTGTCCTTGAGCCATTTTTGCAGCATGTGAATGGGTAGGAAAGATGTGTGAATGGTACAACTGTATAGACCATGTATGACCATTACCATAACTCTTCTTCTTCTGATTTTATTCGGTAGTTACAAGTAACGTAGAGATTTTTCTTTTCCCGCTAAAATATGTCGAAATCTGCGTCAAAAGTGGCAAATCTTATATAACATCCTGATTTCATTATTCTCCACAGCCATAGAGCCATTTTTATGTTGCACTAAAACTCCCCTTAATTTCTGTCCGGCGCGATATCTGTGAGAATTCTCTGAGACCTATGGCGGCAGTCATGGTTCATTTTATGATGCTAAAGGTTTGATGAATCACAGCCAGGAATAACAAACCAAAGACTCCAGCCCCCCCCCTCACTGTGTTGTCTTAAAAACACTGAACCCCACACTGTGAGTCACTGGAGGATGTTTTCATGTATCAGCACAGACTTTGAGTTCACACAGAGAGGATTTTGTAGGCCCTGATATTTTACAGTCGCGAGGTTTTCATGTGACAAGAGCATGTTGCTTAAATGTGAAGTGCATCCACACTTGTTCTCCTCATGGTATCCGAGGTGTGGTTTTTAGTATCGCTCCCTCCCTGCCTTCATGTCGAAGCAGCTGACTCTACTTTCCTCTTTGCCCTCCATTAATCACTGCTGTGCTCACACTCTATCATTTAACCATACCGCAGTGGGATAAGCATCCCTTTTGATGGTTCTACCTCTGCCCTCTCTCTCTCTCTCTCTCTCTGTGTGTGTCTAATATGTTCCTCCCAGTGGACAGGGAGGAGCAAAGGTTTTGAGTGAGATAGGACACTAAAACTGAACTGAAGGACATTGCGAAGGAATGTGCACATACATGAAACATGCACAACAAGCACGTACACACACACATGCTCTCCTCACTGATCCATAAATGTGGTACTTCTTAAAAGAAGAAAAACTAACATTTCAATACTTCAGGTTCAGTGTTTTGTGATCTAGCCCAAAATCCAAATGAGTGATGCGGCTACAAAAATGAGATCAAAGTGCACTAAAGTAGAATTATTCTTCTACTAAAATACAGATGCACACATAGATCGAGTCAGATTAAGACAAAAGGCAACCGCTTAGACAGTGAAGGCTTTCTCCCTCATTTAACCTCTGTGAGCGAATGGCAGCTGTTTTTCAATGAGCTCATAACGGTGGAAGCCCAGTATTTGTCATGTCTGCCTGTGTGTGTGTGTGCGTGTGTGTGTATGTGTGTGTAGACCTACCAGAGTGGATTTCTGCGCAGTGAGTCACAAAGTAGAGATTGCAGAGTCAGGCAGATACATATCCCTGTATCCCTGAGCAAAAAAATACCCCCCTTTCACAAATCCTTACACTCACAGATGTGTGTGTATGTGTGTGTACTTGTATTTGTTATACGTGAAATGTACGTTGCCCTGAAGCGAAATGATGCATTATTTGTCCAACCTCTACCGACATGTCTCAGTGACATCACAGCATAGGCAGCTTTAAGTTTTTAAAATAAAAAAAACCCATGATTAGAAACCTGGAGGTAATAATAACGACTCTGATTCTTCAATTTAGTCATATAGCCAAGGTTAAGTCCATTCTGCTGAGGCACACACTTGACAAACATATATGCTTTTATAACAAACTCATCTGGATTTACTGCGACACCGCTAATGCTATAGGGTTAGCCAGGCTTCCATCGCTCACCTTCAGCTTGTTCAAAATGCCGCTGCATGCCAACTTACAAGAACACAGAGGTGTGAACATGTTTCTATTTTTCTACATTTTAAGTTGTTATTGTTTAATTTGAATGTCTAAATGGCCTCGCTCCACCTCACAACTTTAGAGGACTTTTTGAAGCTTTAAGGGTTAGAATTGGGTTTTGGATAGGTAAAGGGTTAGGGTTAGACATTTATTTGTGATGGTTAGCTCCTTCTTGGAGGATCTAAAACACGCTACTACAGTGTCTAGAGGTGGTGGAAACATGTCACTTATTATATTTAGTAGTTATTAAAGTGAATAAAAATGCCAGGTCACTTGTTTTTATGCCCTGAACGACACATTTGTAATCCCGTGCTCTTATAGAGAAAATATAGACATGTAGATGATCACAGTTATCTATACATTTTCAGTGATTATCATCCAAACTGAATCATAAAGACCCAGTAAAGGTATATGAAACCTTGCATTAGTTCATGCAAGTACAGCCAGGAGGCTGCAAACTATAAATCACACTTCAATCACAGTCCATTGCCTCACACGGCTGCTGTGCTCATAAGTTTCAAATGTTGTCTTGCTTGGGCTTACTTCTTGTACAGGGGTTTCCTGTATTTCACTCCCCATTTTCTCATGTGTTTCATTATGAAAATAATGTTCCTGACTGAAAAGGAAAGTAAATAATAACTAATAATAAGTAATTTGATGCATGTATAACCTAATCGTTGATAATTGAAGACACGATTTCTCGAAAGCGTTTTATCGCACCGTGAAAGAGATAAAAGCAATCATCGATGGATGACTCAAAGACGATCAGACGTTTGATCAAAGATTATGACACGATTGAAGCTTTGACTGTTGTTGCAAGCTTTGCCAGAGATATTCATCTAAATGCAGCCTCTAACTTTACAGCAGCGAGCGATAGTAGCTGATAAAGGGCCTCTATTTCTAGGACCTAGTCATAACTGTTGTTCGTCAAATATGAAAACACTGGATGCCTCTGCAAGTTGTGCGGACCCTTTTGCTTGTCTCGATGTCTCGTCTATTATGACATCATTTATTTAGCCTTTTGTGATGACAACAGGCGGCGATAAACAGCTGGAACGTCCGTTTGGCCCAAAACAGTTCCTTCTTTCGTGTCCAAATGTGATTAGAAACTGTTACAATTTCATGCTTTTAATTTCAGGGAAACTGAAGTCATTTAACAGCCGTGAGAGAGTGTGACTGAGAAATACAATCCTTACTGTAGCGAGATTCACAACAAAGGCGGGTTTTGAATACTTTGGTGTGGACAGATTTTTGTCTTAAGCCACAAGGGTCAGGAAAGTGTCACAAGACTCTTACACAAGTATTTATGAATCAGATCCAAAATGAAAGTTTGACCTATGAATACTTTACAAAGTACTCATAACTACTCTTGCAATGCACAGCAACGGGTTGGAACGCGTCAATGTAACGTGATCCATTTGATTCTGTACTTTCCTCTGTCATTCTGTACGTTCTGTCGTTCTTATAGCTTATATAATTCTGCGTGCTATAATTATAGAAGAAGGACTTGGATGGAAATGCCACTAAAGGGACAGATATTTAAAAAATATTTATAAAAAATGATGTCATCGCTCTGGTCTGACCAGTCCTGTGGTAGAAAACCATCATGGCATCAAAAATGATCATTCAAGTCGTATTCCAGAGCTGTTTCTATTTCTACAAGGGGACACTGGGCTTTGACCGAGCTGTACTTACATTCTAATGTATTACACACACACACAAGACTCTCTGTCTTCTGGTGATGTTATTAAACACAGTATGAAGACCATATGTTGTGCGTATTAGGTGTGTTATACGAGTGGCTTCCCTATATAATTGTCTCCGCACAATAGCGGAGCCACTCTTCCGTCCCCGCGCCGTCATTACATGACATCATTTTTTTCGCTGCACACGTACGCTCTTGTTATCTTTTGTCCGTATGGACGGCGTCTATACTGTATATATTCTGTCAGTACACATCAGTGCTGATCCATCGTCTGTCTGATTGGTGTCAGAGTGCGTTTGGCTGCTCTGTGGTTATGACTCCGAGCCAGGTAGCATGAATAAAAACGTCAGACGAAGTGTTGTTGATGATTCACTGTCTGACTTTGTCCTGAAAAGGAGAGAGAGAGGGGGCACAAAAAGAATCTGTAAGAGCTCATTAGTCACCGTGTGCTTGTCGCTTTCTTTTTTCCTCTCCTTTGTCAGAGATTTTGTCTTAAATTATTTTATTTTTTTTACCTCAGAGCTCAACGTAGCAGCAACAACGATATCTGAAAGATATACATTTGTTGTTTTGGCAATGTTATGATGACCATATACAAGTTCACGCTAACACTTTATATTAAGGAACACATTCACCATTAACTAGGTGCTTACTAACATGCATATAAGTAGCATACTAGCCCTTTATTAGAAAATATTAAACACGTATTAACACCTAGCTATAGAGGTTATGTAGAATAAGGTGTTAATACGTGCTTAATGATTACTAATAAAGGGCTAGTATGCTACTTATATATGTAAATAAGCAACTAGTTAATGGTGAATATGTATTCCTTAATATTATAAAGTGTCACCAAGTTCACTTTTCCACAACATTTACATTTAAGCCTTTAGCGGATGCTTTTTATCCAAAGCGACATACAACAGAGGAATAAGAAGAAGTTTTCCTGGAAATTATATTTTTACAGTATTGAAAAATGCACATTTTCAAGTTTTTACTTTGAGTTACCCTTACACATAAATCACAGGAATCTGGCTCTCTAAGTGAAATCTCAGTGAAATTTCATGTTAAAAAGGCTGCTGTGAAAAAGGTCCAACACACCAGGTTGATTTAGAACATGCTTGAGCATTGCATACACATGTTGTATGAGTTTAACTCTTTGGAATCTTTCTAATAATGTATAAGACCAACTCTTAGTCACATCATTCCAATCAACATATAATTATACAACATATAACAGCCCTGTACATGCTCATACAAACGCGAGCGGATGAACACATCCACACATGTGGAAGTGAGATTAATACAGATTAGACACGGCCTCGACAGCTGTGAGACGACGACTCAAACGTCCAAAACCACATCAGTGCGTGCTGTAACTCACACACACACACACATACACGTCTGTGTACACACACACAGCTGCATCTGGATGGATCCTGAACAGCTCATTGAAACTCTACCTATGCATTGAAAGATGTTGGTGCAGTGTGGTGAAACCCCCAGCCCCAGGACCAAATACAATTATCACACATAACAATTAGACTTACAATACAGTTGAAACGGAGGCGGAATCTTATTTATTTCCTTTTAATTTTGCTCAATTTGAGGTGAAATTAATGGGGTTATTTTAAGAGCATTGGCCGACTTGGTGTAATTACCGATTCACCACTGATGACCACATGTGAACACACCCAGCCCTGCCCAAAGGTTTGCCCGGTCCATCTGTGCGTTACATGTTGTGTGTGTCCGTATATACAGTACATGAAGCGTGTGTGTATGTTCTGTACTTTCTGCCGAATCTACAGTCATTATCAATACATGTTCGTGACCATAGAATAACCAAATTTACGACGTCATGGTGTCTGTAATGATAATTACTTATACATTCAAGGCCTACATCAAACAGATGACTAAGAATTGTTGTTTTTATACTATTTTTATTTTTATTTGGTAGAAGTAGTAGTCGTAGGGCCACACGGTTGGTGTAGTTTCCATGTTCTCCCCTGTGTGAGCGTGGGTTTCCTCGTGGTTCTGTGGTTTCCTCCCACAGTCCAAAAACATGCAGATTTGGGGATTAGGCAAATTGGACACTCTAAATTGACCGTGGGTGTGAGAGCGAGTGTGAACCCTGCCTTTCGCCTTTATGACAGCTGAGTTTGGTGAGTCTCTTTTGTGGAGGATAATGTGGTAGAAGATGAGTAGTAGTAGTAGTATACACTGACGTTCCTTCAGAAAAACTTTGTACTATGACATTTCCCCTCGAACTTTACCCTTGCCTTTAAGATGACCTACAGTATGACCAAAGCATTTGATCTGTGACTGAGAATATAGAAATTGCACTTGGTGGGTTTTGACTAAGGAGCAGCATAAAAACATTGCTTTTTCTCTGGTTTAGTGCAATGGCAAGTGAAAATATACATCTGTATATTGCCGTATGCAGATGCATAACACATTGAGTGAAGTCTGCCTGTACAAACCAAATAAATAGAGATGTATCAAAGCATTTTACAGCATCAGGACCGTTTTAAAACAAGTCTGAAGTTACATTTAATGCCACAGTAATGCTTTAAATGTTTTAAAGCATTTCATCTGCTGGACAAAACCACTCTATAATATATTTCTACATATTTATATAATGTCATGACTACCTGACTTACTGTAAAGTATTGTATGAAGAATTAATCTTGTCGTTATGGCGTTAAACGGAAAAACAAATCTGTTTCTACCTTAATTCTGGAGAAAGCACAAAGAGAGCGTAACCCTATGCAATAGATGCTTATTCTCCTCACAGTCAGAAAAAACATGGTGAAAAACCAAACCTCGTTTGTCACCCAGTTAATCATGCATTTATTTAATCCTTGGTGTTTTAGACCAAATACATGCAACAACAAAAAAAACCTCCACTGATCATTGTCTTGTTCAGACCCCTCTCTTCCTCTTCGGGTTAATATTTCAGTGAAGGTCTTAAGAATGATGTCAGCATTACATGATCTACACACACACACACACACACACACACACACACACACACACACACACACACACACACACACACACACACACACACACACACACACACACACACAGCGGTTTAATGAGAAAAAGGTGCAAGCAGCACAATGGCTTTCAGTGCTGCCAGACTACTGGCCTGGCTCCTAATACTCGCTCCCCTCCCCCTAGCGTCCCCCCCCCCTTTAAGGTCCACATCTGTTTCCCAAACTTGGAGAGGGGCCTTGGAGAGAACAATATCTGGGTCAGAGGAAACTCTCCCTTTCAGCGTGTGTGCGCGCAAATGTGTGTACACCATAGGAACGTCATTTCTTTGAACCTGCAGATAGTGTCGGAGCCAAGATGGGTGTGTACCATTCAACATGTACAGTTCAGTCCTCAAAAAGTGGTCCTTGATGACACGCTATCGTCTGCATCCTGCACAAATCCTGAATATCTGCTCTGAAAATGTATGATGACGTTTGACTCTTTCAATCTGTCCTTAATAATGCAGAGAAACTTAATTTCAAAATGGTCTGAAAAGCAAATGCTATTCATTTTTCCTGCCGTTAACATGTTGTTTCACTCTTATGTTTCCCCTCATCCTCCTTTGAGCCACTTAAACATAGAGCGTATGCTGCCACCTTCTGGACAAAATTGCAAACACAGCGACTGAATTAGCGCTGGACTGAGATAAAAAATACTTTATTATTGTCCAGGTCAAGTAAAATCCAAATTGCACAGAGAAACATACAGTTTGTTTTAGTCAGTATCATTAATTAACAATAATAAGTGTGTTAAATAGATGCTTTCATATTTAATATTGGCTCCTAATCTGCAGCAGAGACTTTATTAGGTTTTAACCATCTTCTTCAGTGACTAATGTAGATTTAATGCAAATAGGAACATTTTATAAGCCAGTCATCTCTACTTTTACCTGAAAATAAATAGAAAATACTTAAAACACAGACTTTAATGTCAAATCAAAGAAGTGCATCTCCCAAATATTCAGTGTAAATAAATTATTTTATACCAACAGTGCTTTCAAAAAGCAAATACATGTATGTGGGCATGTGTCAGATCATCTATGAGTTACATTTTTCTTCACCCACCCACCGTTGTTGTCTTTTGGGTCAGTTTCATCTCAGTCGTAATTCTTGGGATATTTCTCTTTGGCCAGTTTGACAAAGTCCTCGGCACTGTCCAGTGACACCAGGTAGTCCTGGGAGAAAGGAGGAAGGAGTGCAATGAGACTTAGACGTAGAACAAACACAGATGAACGGTGACTAGAAAGAATCTGACAGAGGCTCAAAGCCCAGGAAGATAAGCATCTATATTCTATGAAGTAATGAACCTGTACAGTACCATGACATAGAGGTATCTGTTTCTGGGCCCTGTTCCTGGAGGAAACAAAGAGCTGTGTTCCAGCAGGTGCTTCAACAGTTCAGTGGCTTTCTTCTGATGATCCTGATCTCGACTGTACCGCCTCTGGTTGTTCACGTATAGCAAGGCGTCCACCTCACACTGATAACCTGCAGAGACGATGGTGACGGGGATCATTTTTGAATAATTATAATACAAGAGTCGCACAGAGTAGATTAAATCTTACCGAGCTGCAACAGGATTTTCTTCCATCGAGCTCGGACTTCTCGTTTGGCACAGCGCAAAGTGTATATGTCAAAGTTCAGCTTCTCCCATTCCTATAGATAAATACACAAACATATAAGCAGTGGCCAGTTTATTGGGTATGTCTGTTCAACTGGTTGTAAGAGCATCAATCTAATGAGGAAGGGTGATTTAAGTGACTTTGAACGTGACGTGGCTGGTGAACGTGGAGTATTTCAGAAATGGCTGATCTACTCATCCCTAGAGTTTACAGAGAATGGTCCGAAAAAGAGAAAACATCCAGCAAACTGCTGTTATGTAGGTGAAACATGATTTGGTTGATACCAGAGTTCAAAGGTCACTTGTACTTGTTCTGGTCTTGCAGAAGACCATCTCTGAATGTACACTTGGATCAGTGTCCGATTAACAATGAGGAATATGGATTGCGTACTCGTCCTTGACCTAATGGGGACTCAAACCGATAACCTTCCGTTCACAAGCCAGGTTCCCTTTCCACTTGGCCATTTGCTGCCCCAACACAAGTCAAGTCTAAGCGACTAAAACCATTGCTAGCGGCCTCCAAAGCCCACAGTTCTCCCACACACAGGTGTTTTAACTTAACGCATCGGGGGAAAAAAACATTGCTCAAACTGTGCTTCATTATCATCTCATTGACCCCAATGTTGGAGCCACTTCAACCTGAGCACCAGTCAAATCAGCAGCAGTAAGTGAAAACACCTGCATCCCTTTCTTTTCTTTTTCTTTTTTGTAATTACATGAATCAGTCACAGTTGGAGAAGAAAGCACACGTGTAAATGATTGAGTGAATGATGGTTGACTTTGCTTTAGTTGCTTCAGTTTCAGGGGCCATGGCGTCTCACTGTCACACTGTGTCAGAAACATACAAGTTTTATATTTGACTTTTTTAATTGCTTCTTAATGTATCAGCCCCATTTAGACTGTTGTCCGACATCTGAATTAAAGAATCATTTATAAACACAGTGTTCCCATTGTGTCCTGGCGACAGCAATGATGACTGCCTGTCACATGTTCACTAAATTCGCTCTCTGGCCGCAAAACTGAAACCTACGCTCTTTATTAAACTTATTAACTGAAAATTATTATTATTCAGTTAATGTTCCCGTTTGAGTACAGCTTCTGCGTCTTCCCAAAAACTGGACGATATCCATGTCTTGAACACTGTGTCCCTGAACGATTGGCGCTCAAAGAAAGGGCCAGTAAATACAAACAGGGCTGGTAAATGCTGTCACATTTTTCACGGTAATTTAATACAGTGGAGCCCACATTTAAAGAAACACTTATTCAATTAAATATTGTGTAAGGCCTCAGTGAATACAGTGTCATGGTGGGACAGTGATAACCACTTAAAATTATATTATTGCTAATATCTCTGGTTTGGTTTGTGTTGTTGGATGTTTGGATGAAAAATGTCTCAAGTGACCATTGGCCCCTGGACATCTTCACATTATCAAGTCTAGTCCTTGTTAAAAAAAAGTTTGGACACCCCTGTATTAATGGATCTCATGCACTAATACAGAGACACAGTTTCTTTATGTCTCATCAAGTGAATTTACTAATAAGCAACCTACAGTGTCTCACTGTGTGAGAAGTACTGGGTCACTCACTGATTGACTAAGTAAATAAAGTTATATGTTGCGTATTCTTTGTGCGTGAGGTCAGGGGATTTCAGTCGAACAAACACTTAATTGGTAACAGCCTGTACAATAATAGCTGTACATCCATGCAACTAGGACGAAAAACAGGGTCAGTGTGTATAGTTTTATTGCCAGAAACTGAATATAATAGCTTGTAAAAGTGTATAAATGCTTAAAAACAGAAATCGTTGACCTTCGTAGCCACAACCGACCAACCAGCGAGAGTGCATGTTATTTACAGTCTTAGAAATAAAAGTACTAAGTAGAACCATATAAGGTTCTTCGGCTTGTCCTCATAGGAGAACCCTTTTTGGCTCCAGGTAGAACCTATAAAGGTTCCACCTGGAACCCTTTTGGAGGGTTCCACCAAGAACCCTTTTAGAACCCTTTATTCAGGAAAGGGGTTTTAAAGGGTTCTCTGGATCAAAATGATTCTTACTGGAACCATTAGTGTTGCCATGCCCTTTCTTCTGGAAAGTGTTTTTCAGAAGCAAATGGTTAAAGGTAGAACCTCAGCCCTGGTAGAAGAACACTTTTGGAACCCTTATTTCTAAGAATGTACTTACTTAACTTTAGGACTTTTATCTGGAATAAACACTGGCCTTGTCAGAACAGGAACTGGTTCAATTTAAGACTAAGTTTAAGTTCATTTGAATTGTGGTTAGGGTAAGGCATTGATTGGTTGTGATTAAGATTAGGGATAACACTTTATTTCAGCTGTCCAAATGAATGGAAGTCAATGCAGTGTGTGTTTATGTGTGTCAACTTTGTCAGGTCCAAAAATAACATAAAATCTATATTTGGGGGCTTTTTCAGGATTAAGATCTGGTTTCAGTGTTAGGGTTATATTGAGTTTAGGTTAGGGTAAGGATTAAGGATTAAGATGTGCCCTCACTAAGGGGTAAAAACAAGTTTGTGTGTGTGTGTGTACGCATGAGGCATCGTCCTTCATCACCTCTACCTACAGTATATCTTCTCACTGCTTTTATTTGACGACGAGACGATGAAAGTTTGAACTGAAGCGAACTTCTCTTTGTCACGGTGACATGAGAAAGATGTGTCATACAGCACTTGGAGCTATTCTGAACGATGCGCTGAACATAATAGACACAAACACGACGGTGCCACTGTGACCTTCTTTTAAAACACCTGACTGAACATCAAGTTACTTTGGAATTTAGGTCAAAATAATTTGTGGCTCAAGGGCTTCTTTGAGATCAACCTGCATGTCGTCTCCCCTCTGATTAAATAGATTTGAGTCCGTGCAAGTGGAACTTAAAAGGAAAACAGGATTAGTGATTGACTGAGTTACAGTTTGTTAGAGGCTAATACAAGTGGGGGGTACTTTTCTTTCTTTTTTCTTCTTTACTAAAAGCATTAGAAATACAGTAAATCCTTGTGCAGATGTAAATGTCATGTCTCGAGTGCCGGCTTTAGGATTTACTGTAACTCATTTAAAAGATGCCATGTGACTTCTATGAACACGTCAGCTTGTGTGGGAATTAGATTTAGAAAATTTAAAGCATTTTATGATGTGGTGGGGGAAAAAAAACCTATACATCTTAAGATAGATTAGATCAGTGGTTCAAGAACCACTTTTGTGTGCTCTGTATCACAATACCACACTCCAGCTCACCTCTGTATCCTTGTCAGTTTTGTTTCTCATGCTGATAAAGGCCTGTAACTCTCTTTCTGACTCTCGCCTGGAATTGCTCGTGCTCTGCATCGGACCTGAAGTGCTCCTCTGGCTCTGCTTGTTCCTCCAAAAGTTCCAAATCGTATTGTCTGTGGCAAAATGGCTCTCCTCCTCTGTTTCGCTGTTGCTGGAATCACTGGGTAACAACTCCAGCGGTTTGGGAGCTGTCGGCGTAGGCATGCTGAATAGAGTCACACAAGAGAAAGAAGATGGCAGTGATGCAAAAACACAGATGCCAACTGACACTAAACACCAGAAACTCACAAACAACTTCTGTAAACTGTCATTGTGGATGTTCCGTCTCACCTCAGAATAGCTTTCTTCTCCTCTCTGTTGCGTTTCAGGAAGTAGTGACAGCAGCAGATGGTGAAATTTGCTCCCATATCTTCCCAACCTTCCTCCTGATATAATTCCACTGCAAAATCCACACCACTGGACTGATTCTGCTGATTTGCAGAAGCTCACAAAACAAGGAGCGACAGACATCCTTACTTGTTTATGTCCATCCCCCTTTTTTTTTTTTTCTTCCTCCATCTATCAATTACATTATCCATGTGAGTCCAAACAGGGAACAACAGCAACAACATGGCCGAGGCGAATGAATGGCACATTTATTCAGCAGTGCACTCCTGATACGGTGCAGAGAATGCAGCAGCAGCTCTCTGGCAAATAAGATTTAAAGTACGCCGCACGGCTTGTACATTAAATCTGTCCTTGTGCTGTCATGTGTCTGTAGTCATGCTCTCAGGAGGGGAAGCATAGGCATTTAAAGGATAGATAAACACACACATGAAGCAAAAAGCATTCTTTGATGTCACTCAAATGTCATGTCCCTTCAACAGGATGGTCTTATTGTAGGGTTAGTAAGGGGTTAGTTGGAAAGGAATTGTGGGTAATTAAGTGTTAAGTCGCTGGTGAGTTCATCTTTTTGCTAAAAGAAGAGCACATGTGAGGAGGTGTACATTCACAGCAAAATCTAATCTAAAATAAAGGCCTTTAACTGGAGGTTTGCCAGTTCAATCCCAGCAAGAGTCTCTGATGATTTTGATCATGCAAGATCTGGTCCATGAATTTTGTCAGTTTTGACGTCACTGTAAGAGGAGCCACAACTTTTGAAATTAATTATTTAATATTGCAGTAATGCGGTCTGTAATCTGTTGTAAGAACTTTGATAATCGTTAGGAGTAAGCACTGGAATTAATGTGTATACAATTGAATGCATTATATTCATCATTTAAATAAATTGCATGAAATGTTAATATGGTAGCAGTCCATCTTGGTCTCAAAAAGGTTGGTGACCCCTGCTCTAGAGCATCTTTATTATTTCACCATTAATGAACAGTTTAATGACATGGTTTGATGATGGTGTTGTGACTGCTTTGCACAGCAGGTGGCAGTATCTGTCTATTTTACACAGCTCACTCTCTCTTTATCCATGTGGGCCTTCACCAGCTTGTGTCATATGTTCTATTTCTAAGTAAATTAAAATGTTATTTAACATCTGATTCTCAACATCAGTTTGGATTATAACACCATAAACAACAGAATAACACAAGGACTGATAAAATGCAAATAAATCCAAATAAGACTTTGTTTGAGATTTGAGCTGTGATGCTTTTTTGATAATAAGGTGTCTAACATCATCATTACTCTGTCTGTAAGTGAAGCATCTTTGCACTGCATTAACTTACCATTTGCACTCTAATTTCATAAGGATCATACTACAACTTATATTAGTAGCAGTTGAGATCATTAATCTCCCTCCTGGCTCGGTCTTTGTCATCTCGGTGGACTTCTCACTGTCACTAGGTTACATTTTCAACAAAAGAGACCATTTCTTCATGGTTAATTTTACTTGCGAGAATGTTTTGTTTTGTGTAAAAGAGAGTGGGCGACACAGTGTCCCTGTCTCTCCGTCTCCGTTCTGTCTTCTATTTTCCCTCAGTGACTGTGAGACCTCCAGTTACAGACAGGCACACACACACACACACACACACACACACAACGTGCCACTGACACTGATGTAGTGCAGCTGAATACCTTTATGTGGATGTGTGTGTGTGCATGTGTCCATGCATGCTGTGTGTGTGTGCTACATTTAAGCAGCAGTGGATATGGCATTATATTCCACCTCACATGAAACCTCAACAGAACAGACAGATGGGTCGAATACCAGGGGACCGAGAGAATGATAAACAGGCTTTCTCTCTCTTTTTCTCACTCTCTCACACACACACACACACAGTCTCACACAGCTATCCGTGTCAGGACTGTGATTGACTTCCATTCATTTTGACAGCATAAACAAAGCATTATCCCTTAACCTTAACCTTAACCATAAGTACTATTCAAATCTTATCTCCTGAACCAGTTTCTCAGATATTCAGTTCTGCCTCATTCGGACCAGGTTTTGGTCTGAATGAGGACTACTGGTCCTGACAAGGTCAGTGTTTCAAAGGTCCTCAAGAGCACACACACGTGAGGAAGACAAGTCCCTGTAATGTGATTGTTTAAACAGAATCAGGTCCCCATAACATGAGTCATACCTGGAACACACACACACACACACACACACACACACTCTGATACACACACCCTGAGGGGAAGAAATACTCCTTGATCCATCACTTAACGCTCATGAAAGATACTCGCACACACAAGACTTGGTGAAGCAGAGCAGAGCACAGCTTCCTCACGTACACACACACACACACACACACACACACACACACACTACAGACAGAGATTCAGGGTCACACAGTGAAGGTGATTATAATTCACTCGTTAACATACTGAACTATTACCTCACACAAACTTACAGCTTTGGTCTGTTTTTAGTAGCTACACTAATTTTACGGCGTATACAAGTCATAGAACCTATAGCTCCATGGTTCTTAAAGTGTGGCTCGTGTACCACCAATGGTACGCGAGCTTCCTCTGGTGGTACTTCTACTCTACATATACCACTGTATGTGATCGGAGTGCGTAGAAAATGAAGCAAATAACAGAAAAATAATAAAATTAACAATAATAATAATAATCATCAGAGTCACCTTATCTCGCGCTCCATCTTAATCTAATTCCACTACACCAGTGTGTGAAGTACATGTGAGGAAGAGGAGGAGGATGATAAGAGTGCAAATTATGTTATTGGGAATAAATCTGCCTCTGAACTTTGGGTGTTAATGGGATTATGTCAGGAGATCAATATTTTCTCATATGTAGTATTTGGTATAAAACGTATGATAACCAATGTTTTAGCTAATCTTATCTTACATAAAGACAACCTATGGCCACATTTACTGTTGTAACTAAACATAAATGCTATCACATTTTTGCTTTTTCTACGACAAAAATGACCAGATTGCTGAGCTTAAACAAAACAAAGCAGGATTTTGAAGGGTTTTAATGTGCATTTCCCAGTCTCCTTTTTTCCTTCTTTTTTCTTTTTTTTTTAATCCACCCTATTCCTCACTGAAACGACGATTCAATAGTGCATTGAGCCGAGACTTTTTTTTTTAAACCAATTTTTTCCTTAATTCAACTTGTGTCCCAGCAGAGGCTCATTAAATCAAACCGGTGAAGTGATATTGTTGGGATCCTCCAGCAATAATTCAGCCCAGTAAATGAGTCTTGGATCGATATGGAGCCCAGTCACCCAGGGTCATAAACACTGACCACTGTGTGAGGCGGCGGTGGTTTCAGTGGGAAACAAAGACAGGACGATGCCGCTGTGGGTTTTTCCCTGAGATAAATTCTGATTGCGCGTTTCCTGCAGTGTTTCAACAGTGAAGACCTCGCTGAAATGTTAATTACAGTCTGCTGAAGGAAATGATGGAAGTGTGTTTATTCAGGATTTGGAGTTTCTGGTGAGAAAATACGTGTAAATGCTCATGAATCAGGGCAGCAGCCAGAGTTCAACTTTCAGACGTTTTAGGCGAGAAACTGCATGTTTGTTCTTAGTGTTGGTTACCATGGTAAAGGGACTAGCTCTGGTTTGATTACCTCTTCAGCACCTCTGCTGTAAACCCATGATGTTTCTAATCAATGTGGATGATACTCTTTTCAATTGTCATTGTTAATCAATGAGGGGTGGTACCACCTTATCGATCTAAAACCCTGATTGATCGATAACAAGGATGGCTTCAGATGACACACATGATCATTATATAGCAGTCCTTGATCATACTGAATGTAGGATGAATGTATTTTGTAGGCAAACATTTATTGAGTGTTGGATCAATTTTGGATCAAAAGCGTTGTTTGTGAGGACAATCTGGCAACTTTAGAGCGTTTTTTAAAGGTTCTTGTATGTTAAAATCAGTGACATTTAATGGTGAGACTCCTGAACACCTTCCTTTGCCAAGTGCCACACTCTTTCACAAATGTCTCTCCCACTCTCTCTCTGCTATTTCCTGCTTCTTCTTTGTTGGTTTATGCATCAGGATTATGTGGGGAGACCTGTTTTTCTTCATTAACGCGTGCAAACACAGCAGCACTCGATGGTAAATGGGTGGTGTGATAATCTCGTCTTGATGATGACCACTCAAAGCTGCTTTTCACTACAGTTTTGCCACATAGAAAAACATCGCATTTTCTATCAACTTGGGGTTAAATGTTTTGCCCAAGGACACATCGGCATGTAGACTAACAGAGCCAGGAATCTAACCCACAACCTTCTAGTTGACCGTTGCCCATCGGATGCTACTTCCGTAAAGTCTTGCCTCAAGTACAAAGTATAAACGACATATTCTGTCTATGAAAAAAAACAATTTTTAAAGCAGTTGTACATTAATGTTACCTCCTGGACCTTAAATGTGTGTGTGTGTCTATCTCTGTGATTGTGTGTGTGTGTGTGTGTGTGTGAGAGAGAGAGAGGAATTGGCATGCAGACACAGGGAGGAAAAAACAAAACAAAAGCACAGAAAAAGGTGGCTGGAAAGAATCTGACACCAGAGAGTCACAAAGCTCAGGAAGCAGAGCGGCCATATTTCAACTCATCAGTGGGTCAACGCTGTCCATAGTTTTTTTTTTTTTTTTTACAGTTTTCCTTTACTAAAATGGACCTGATGAACCAGAATGGCTGTTTTGGAACAATTTTGGAATGTTAAGGATGTTAAGTTTGAGTTTTTTAGTATGAAGCAATTTCTTTGCTGATTTTGTTGTGATTTGTTTTTATTGCTGATACAAAATGATTTCAGAGTTCCTTATTTTCACCATCCCTACACTATCACCTCATCCATCTGTTTCTGTATTTTACATTTTTAAACTCCATCTAACGTGTTGAATTTGTCCGTTTTACTTTTAACAAAATTATTATTATTATTATTATTATTAATAGTATTTATTTGTCCCTCTCTTGTCTACATCTGTATTTATTTGACTATTGTGCATAAGCAGTTGTGCTCCTGTCAGGTGGTTGGCTCTTCATCTGAAGCCACAGATATTATTTTATAAGCAGAAGGACTCCCTCCCACTGCTTTTAGAAGAGGAGATACTGATGTAGTTTGTATAAACATGGAAAAAGAGCCGTCTCTCTTGTCTTCAGTTCTCACCAGTGTCTGTGCGAGGACAACGGTTATTTATTTTATTTACTTAACCTTCCAAACTCAGCGCAACTCCCTCTCCAGTTTTTCCTTTTAAGATCGTATTTAATAACCCGTCATCTTTTTGTCATTACCTTTGGCTTCTTTGTCTCTTTCTAAATCCTGCAAGATGTTTCATTACAGAAAATGATGTCTCGTCCGTCTATCCCCGCTGCCAACTCCTGAGTTGTTATTCTAACCTTTGTGACTGAACGCTGCTTTTCATCCATGAACAATTGCATCTTCTTGAACCCTGACAACGAGGCCAGACTTATTCCACGTTCCGGCCGGCCTGGTTCACTCGCTCCAACCGTTGACCTGGTATATACTCCACATGAGCTAACTATGAAAATAACTCACGTCCTTTTCTCTGTTTTCTTTTTCTATTTTTTTTTTACTCTGTACATGCACAAGAGATAAAAGCGGGCAGAGGGCACAGAGCCATGAAGCAGAGGAAGTGGGCGGGTGAAGAATAAATGAGGGACATTGCAGTCGGAGCTGAGCGAGACGCACAAACTGTAACAGAGACCACACAGCGATCGCGCCAGTCACAGACCATCACCGAGAGGTGACTGAGCCATCTGTGTCTCTGTAACACCGGCATCATAACAGGAAATAGCCAATGTTGAACTCTAGAATGAGTCGCTCTTGCAATCATTGGCTCAGCTCTTGGACAGAGTTAGAAATAAATTTGGAAAATAGAAACGTGTGCGTGAGAGAGAGAGTAATATGTTTTAGATGTATTGAAGGTGCGGCTTTATAGATCTACATGATTTATGACACCGCTGATGTGAATAATGAATGTGTCTGTGTGTGTGTGTGTGTGTGTGTGTGTGTGTGTGTGTGTGTGTGTGTGTGTGTGTGTGTGTGTGTGTGTGTGTGTGTGTGTGTGTGTGTGTGTGTGTGTGTGTGTGGATACCTGTTGTTGTACTTGCCCACTTTCACTGATGTATGCATTTATGCATTTGAGTGTCACGACCTGACAGCTGATCTTGAATAACGACGGTAATCAATAGGCGCTTGCATCCTTCATTACTTTGGAAGGCCGTGGATGACTGACACGCGCTTGTACACACACACACACACACACACACACATTTGCCCTTCCAGAAACTCCTGTCATAATCACTTTCAGTGAGACGTCTCTCCAAAGTCCTGCTTTTCCCCTCCCTTTGTTTCCCCTGCAAAAGCTAGGAAGCAGATTCCACACAGTCTACTGTGATTGATTCAACAGCAGTGATGAAGATTTTCAGCTTCTTCTTCTTCTTTTACCACAGGTTCACTGTTGTTGTTGTTTTCCTTCACCTTTAGGTGGCAATGTTGAATAGAGCAGAGACGGTGACGGCCATCAGGTGAAGCAGAAAGTCAGCAGTTGCTTCCTACATAGTTGTTTTAACTCCGCGTCCTGCTGTTTCAAATCTAAGTTAAGACAAAGGTGCTGTAAATCGTAATCACCATTAGGCTGAAACTCTGTGTTTTTTCCCCCTACATGAGATTTTCAACAGAGGATTTTTTTCCCTCCCTAAATGATGAAAACTAGAAAATGAGCTCAATATCAAAGAACTTTTCTTAGTCTGACTTTTGCACTTTCTCTTTGTGTCTTTGTTTGTGAATATATGCGTAGGCGTGCGTGGGCGGCCGTTGACACCACTGAGCGTGCAACGGGGAACCAGAAGCATGATTTTTGTTTTCACAGCAGTTTCGGCAAGAGAAGGCGTCCTTTCAATTAACTTTCCTTTTCCTCTTTCTGTCCATTTTTTTGGGGATCTTTCCCGTCTTATATCGTTGTCATAAACTTGTTTACCGCACACTTGTCAGATCAGACGCTCGCCAATTTAATGTGCATTAATGCACACCCACAGCAGAAGACGGATACTGCTTGGGAGTAATAAGGCATGAATGTGCACACACGGATCCCAAACAGAGTTTGGGCTCCTGTCCAATGCTTCTCCGAGGAGACAGTGCCCTTTAGCCTAGCCGAGAAGCAAATTCCTGCATTTGTCAGAGTGTCATCATTAACATGCTGCTGTTTCAGGGTCATCGAGCCACTGAGCCATTGGCACACAATCGGGATCAGACTACATAAAATCAATGTTGCAGGTCGGTTGCTGCTGAGGCTGTGAACAACACCGGGTTTGGTCTCTCAAGGTTTGTTATCTCCTTTAGAAAACTGCTCTTTTCTCATGATTCAAAGTTTACAGGAACGCTGGTAGATTTCCGGCGAGTCTCCATTTATCGCTGAGCCTCTTTGAAGTCTATCTCTTGCTTAATCCCTGCTTTGTCATTCTTGACTGCTTGTTAGGCCCGACACAGACATCCTATAGGACAAGGGGCTTCACAGTAGCAACCTGGGTGCAACACAAATCCCATTTTTGCAAACTGTTTTTATCAGCTGGCAGTCTGGATGAAGGGAAGTCCACTATAGCTGGGATGACCTGCTGATGCTAAAAGTACATATCTTCCTCATGCCTGACAGTTAAATAACTCAGAAATACAGAACTTATCTAAAACCTGACCCAGATGTTGAAGAATCCATCCTCAAAAGGTAACAAAATGGCTACCACCATGAAATTATGAAAACAACACAAAAAAACCCCCCAAAACTTGAGTTACAACAGCAAAACAGTAACATACATTAAGTGACCAACTCAAGGTGGACTTACAACAGCCACAAATTACACAAGTTGTCGCCATCGCAACACACAAAACCCAAAAACGGACACCTAGTCCACATTACTCTGTGATTCAATAAGGCAGACCTGAGGGGAAATTCAGTGTTTCCACAAATGGGGCCATTCAACTCTTGCCTTTAATCCTCGCTGGAATGTACTTTAAGACCAAGCCAGGACACTGTCTGGTCCAATAAGTGGAAATACTGGATTTAAACATTGGCTCTACTCCAGACAAACATTTATCTTTTAAGATTTAATGGAATAGTTATACTTTGCCTTAGGTTTTACTTGGGGATCTTTGTGTAATCCTATCACAAATGTATGGTATCATATGTATGTCTATAGTAGTTAATCTGGTGCTGCTAACCAACCTATTACTAATTCTTCAGTGTCTTCTTTTACTCCTGGCTTTTTTCCACTGCACAGTTTGGTATCTCGCACGTCAAACCTCCTCAACGTGGGCGGGGTTGTCATAGCGCGGCCGCACGAAACCATGGCTGTGGCGTTTGTTTTATACACGACACAAACTAGTGACTAGTAAAGACAGTTCTTGTTAGTGTAACTGAATCATTAGAATCAGTTAATTAAGAAGATTAGTTCAGTATTTCCATCTGACACAGTCACTGAACTGAAATAAGATGGAACGGGTCGTGTTTTGGCTCCCGATCGCCGGCTTTCAGCAGCCGACTCCTCTGTTAAATATTGAGATTTTAGACGTTTCCTTGCTCAGTGTTGGAGATTAACGCATGTTTTCAGGATTTTTAAGTCTTTTTAAACCGATCTACAGTTCGACATTGATTCCTGTGTCGGACGATAACTCGTCCAGTGACGACACTCTCTACCAATCAGTGGCAGGAACCAAACCAGGAACTAAAAAGAAGCACCAGGTACTAGAAGTATGAAGAAATAGGATAAATAAGATGTGTGTTTTCTTGGGAAACATAGTGTGCGGACATACAGTACATCTACAGTAATGAACTCGAGCTGTACCTATAGTCGCGGGTGTGACTGAACAGTTTCACTAATCCTATCGCACAGTTTTGTCCGTCATCCTGACGTATTAACACACTGAGTTACTTTACACTTAAAATGCTTAATGTTCTTTGACACCAGGGTGTTTCTAAAAGGGAGCAGCACCAACACCTTAAAGATGTAATACTGTCATTACAGGGAGCCTTTTAAGTTGTTTCTATTTATCTCTTTGTCCAAGATGAGATGCCAAGAATGCAAAAATGCATTTGCAGGAAGACATACAGTGCATGTAGTGATCATTCATTTTATTGTATGTGTCAAAGCACAGACACACACTGTGTTCCCATTAGCGATAAACTCTGATTTAATCCTGATAAAATACCGAAGAGTGTTAAAAACTCTCTCTCGCTGTCGCACACTTGGCACTAAATCCTGAGCTGCACACACTCATCATACTGGAAGTTAAAGTGAAAAAGAAAGCATATAGCCTCATATCACACACACACACACAGGTCCTGCAGACAAACACACACCATTAGTATAGTGCAGTGAGCCTCCATGCATACAGACTACCTGTTTAAACCAATCATTGCACCATTGCTGGCTCATAAGTAACACTGAGGGGAGAAGAGGAGGGAGCATGGGCCCGGGGAGCGAGAGGAAAAACAGGGAAGATGGATTGATCATAGGCAGGGAGGATTAGATTGTTGGGTTATGACTAAATCAAGCTGGAGCCTACGTGGTGATGGAAACATGCTCTCAAAGAGCCGGTCTACCTTATTTCACCGTGAGAGCAGAAGTTGGTCGAGTGCCAGAGATGCCGCATGGAGGGATAAGACAAAGCAGAAAAATAGGAGAGGGTTAGGGTTTTACTTCCAAATAAGAAGACCTTTTTTTTTTTTTTTTTTTTTTTTTACAACGGTATAAGTAAAGACGAGGATGAATTGATTAGCTGTGAGTGTGAGATGTGGAGGAGGACAGGTCAAGGGACGATTTAAGGAAGGGGGGGAGGATCGATAAAAGGGTGGAATATGTGATATAGAGACAGGGGTGGCGGGGTTGGCTGGGTGTGCCACTGCAGAGAGGGAGAGGAGAGGAAGATGTAAGGCATAGATAAAAAAGGCAACAATAAAAAAAGTGGAAGAGTGGGAGAGATTGCACCGGCTGAACCGGCGGGGCTGGTTGGTATGAGGGATAATGTGTTGTAGGTGAAGGAGGAAGGAAAAACGTAAGTACACAGTAGGAATGAAACTGTGTCAGTGATGAATGATGAGTGCTGCAGGTGGGAGGATGGTAAAGAAAGCTAGATGAGGGGAAGGATGGATGGAGGCGAGGGAAGGAACGATGAGAGGAATAACAATGACTGTATCAGCATTCAGACATTTTTGACTTCCCGGAAGTGTTTCTCTCGTTTCTCACATTCTTAATGATCTTCAGAAGATTAGCCAAACAGTAATGCAAGTTTGGGTTGGTGGGAAAAGTTGGAAGAGTTAGGGAAGGATGGAGTGATGGACGGCGGGAGGCAGGACGAATGGTAAATAAAGGCGGCAGAATGGACGGAGAGAAGAGCTGGAAAGGGAGGGCGGCGAGGCACAGACGGATGGTTTGAATGTCATGCTGCTTAACTGATGTTTCCCTGGCCTGTAGTTCAATTCCTTCTCAGAATTAAAGCTCAATCTATCACCCCGATGTGCCTCGTTAGCGGTGAAGGCCGCGCCGATCCCAACACAACCATTTACATTTTAAGTAAGACGGACGATGGAGCTTTTATCTGCCCGTGTTCCTGTCTGTCGGCCTGTCCGCCTGTCTCTCTCCTTCCATCTTTTTCTCACACACAAACACACAATGATTCAAATACATATTTGTGTCCAGAGACAGAGACGCGCTGAGGCAAAAGAACCCTCGCACGGACGCTTTGCATCTTTCATTTAAAACACAAAACCAAGAGGACATTTCGCTCCGTGTCGTGTTTTTCCACTGATGTCAAAAAGACTTTGGTTCGAAATAGCTTTGAACAAGTTAATAACGGACATACCATTTATTAGAAGCGCTATACTCGGGTAGTCTTAATTATTATGGCACACATAATAACATAACACACAGCTGAAGCCTAATTAAAATAGCGCCATCCATTTTCTCTTTGCTTTACTCAGTGATTTGCAAAAAAAAAGAAAGAAAGAAATACATATCTTGGCGTCTGGCGGTGGCCGCGGCAGAAGGCTAATAATTACTGGGCTGTATTTCACACAGTTCAATTTCAGTGATGAACTGCAAAAGGTCTTAATTGCTTTTCGGTTTAGCTTTCAATACAGCTGAGTCATTTCCCGCAGACTTTGAAGGCAACTGGAACCCCGCGTGTTTCGTTATTTACGGCATAATCATCAATATGCCACGGAATCATCACTATATCAATGTCAGTCTTAAAAGTTGTTTTTTAAATAAATGAAAGACTCGGCGTTAAAATAAAATATACAAAAATGTGTATGTTAAGAAAAGAGCGTGACGAGAGTATGTTGCAGTTGTAGAAGTGAAGTTAGTACTTCGAGAATCAAAAGGAGGAAGAAGTAAAGGGGAGAAATAAAAACTGTAATACTCTATATACATTATCCTGTAGATACCCAGTAATTCAATCATGTATTACTCGCAGTATAATTCATTTCTTCTTTCATCTAACAAATTGCATGTCTGGTATTTTCGCCGCCCAAGTGTTACCGTGACAACAGTTAAGATAAGAGAAAGGAAAATTGTGTTGTCCTCTGAGAGAGCAGATGAGAAACTCATTCAATCACTGACACTATTTGAGAAACTCAAATTGAGTTATTGTTTTCACTTGGGCCAGAGTCAGAGTCGGAGTCAGCTGGAAGTTTGATCAACACAGAGCAGCCAGTGACTGCATGGCCCTTGTAGTAGTACTTTTTTTTTTTTTTTACTTCTTTTGAGAAGAAAGTCAGCTCACTGTCAAAGTGCATCATTGCAAATGGATCATTTCATGAATTTCAAAAATTCATTAAAATTATTCCTTAAGAGGTTTGCAAATATTTTCAACGGATCCTTGTTCAGGGCGATGCTGACTATTATGATGGTAAATTTCAAGTCATTCCAAGATACTTTTTTTTTTTTTTTGAAAGTCAGCTCACTGTCAAAGTGCATCAGGGCAAATGGATCATTGAGCCACTAACTGTCAGACACAACTTGCTTTATTGATAGATTATCGCATAAATTGTGATGATAACAATTATAAGAACTGTCAAGTGTTGTGAAAACCAGACTTTTAGGTTCTTTAGTTGTCGCTGACCGGAGGCTGTGAGATTAAAGTGTATGTGTGTGCGTGTGCAGGTCAATCCTTCACTGACACCACGTTAATCTGCAGCTGCATCAAAAAACAACAACTCTTCTCAAAACAAACAACGTGAAGGTATTTCTAACTTGTGTTTCCTGTGGTTTTCTCTGTAAACGTGTGTTTTTGGGTTATTATGGGATGTCAGCCTGAGCTGTTGCTCCTGATGCTAGAGTTGTTACATGATGTTGTCAAGAGACACAGACACACACCTTTCATTCAGCTGCTACTGTTAACACAAGTCTGTGTGTGATTTATAGGTCACAGGACACCGGCACAGTCTGTCCTCTACAGGGTTCCTCCATTTGTCTCGTATGAGAAAACCATGCAAAGTTATTTGACAGATGTCTGTTTGCAAAAATGCAGGTTTATCAGACCTCACACATGAAGATGCACACAGGGGGGCAGAGAAGCCCGCGGCTAAGAGGAAAGGAATTTGGCTTGTAACTGGTTCAAATCCCCAGGACAGGTCACTCATATTTTTGTGTGCCAAAATAGCTCATTCTATTCTGTCATTAGATTTGTCGTGACCTCTGGACCCTGGATGCTTCTTTTTATTATTATTTGTATGAGTTTTTATTTTAGTTATGCTCTCTGTGAGTTTTTTTGGTGACTTTGCCGTTTTCATTTCGTGCCCTTGCTCGTGTCTTGTTTCCGTTTCGATTCGCTGCCCGTGTTTGTGTGCCGTTTTCCTGCCGTGATTCACCTTTAGCTTATGAGTTTCACCTGGGTGCTTTATCACTGCCTTAGCAGTTCCGCACGCCGAGATAAAAGGTAGAAATAAGTATTAACAATAATGCAGAGAGTGTGAGAATTCAGCCGCAAAGGAAAGGAAGCAGATTGGAAAGAAAGGGGGACCTAAAAGAGCAGGTTAATGTGGTTTTTAAAGTATAATGTGTCCTCTGTGACATTTCCAGTTGAATTTTAAAAACCTAAGGCCTTCCTTTACTGAATCTGTATTGATTTTTCACATTTTTGGCCACTATTCAGGAAACAATAAAGCACACTGTAAAGCTCTGCAGAGAATTGCAGCGTCGCCAAATTTGTTTTATTTGTCACTTTTGTCGATTGCGATATCTGTGATATTATACATCATAATTTCAGCCATAAAAATGTTAATTTATGCAGCTTTTTTTAAATCAAGAAGAATTATTCACTGAAAGCATAAATCACACGTTTTATGTACTTATGTTCGGGGGTTTTAACTTTGATGTAGCGTCGATACAGTAAAATAATCCCGTCTTTATTGGACACGGGCCATTATTGACAAGCACTACAGGTGCGGCGTGTGTGCGGTTGCATCAGAAAAGTAATAAAGAGACTGCAGGGTTGCAAACTAATTGCAGCATGATGAATTTGTCCTGGAAGACGAGCAGCGTTTGAATAGCGCCTCGTGTCCCTGAGTGATTGTACTCAACAAGCTCCCCCTTCATCTATCAAACCACTTTATGGCCTCTTTGGGGAATAGTTTGTGAGCGGTTTACACTTGGTGTGTGTTTGGCGGAGAGTGTCTGCACACGGATACGTTGTTATGCACGTTTTTGGAGTAGGGCAAGTGCATCCTTGTGTGTGTGTGTGTGTGTGTGTGTCAGGGGAGGAGTGGCCGGGCAATTAACAAGCTGTGCTAACGATCACCTCACAGCAGAATCGCACAACATTTTACAGCACCATGCAGCACTTTACTGCCTTTGTTGTCACGGTGATATAGTATTCTCCACCATAAAGTGCTGATACTGGTTGATTGTTTTGGCCTCTTCTTGCTTTTATGCACACACACACACACACACACACATACATGCATGTGTAGGAACATTACCACCCTTTTATGGTTGGTGTGTTCTTTTATGCCTCGTGTCTACTCGTCTGCAGCCTGGGACCGATCTCGTAGGGTATAGATCTCCCTTATCATAAAAATGAGTGGATGGAAGTTCTCCACTGAGCATCTCCTCTCTGCCCAGATCCTCCATTAAGATCCACAACTGCAGTCCAGTGTTTCTGACACACCGCTAAGAACAAAAGAACCGCAGTCAAACTATGATAGGCGGTTCTGGTTCTGGTTCTGGTTCTGGTTCTGGTTCTGGCTCTGGTTCTCTTCTGGAGTCTGAGAACTTTGGTGCTTTCTGGCAAACCAGCCTATGTTCACACCAGTAGGAACCAAAGTGGGAGGATGTTACTCCACGTAACTCAGGCAGATATAAACACAACACCGGCGAAATCTCCACACTTCCTCTACTCTTCACAACCTAGAATATTGGTGGTGGCATAAATCAACTCAATTTAAACTTTATTTCTAGAGCACCTTGAAAACGACAGCAGCCGACTACAGTGATGTACAGAAGGGGGCATACATACAAAAATATTGAAATACATAAATAGATGAGAAGCAAAACAATAAAATGACAGTAATCAGTAAAAACAATAAAACAAAAAAATGTGCTCATTTATAGAGAGGAAGTGGGTTTAAGGGATCATATGTGATGCATCACAAACTTTGTTTTATTCTTCTTTCTCTTGTTTTTTTTTTTATATGAATAATAAGTATTTTTATTTTAGAGAATTAGGAGGCACAGCTGATCCAGGCAGAGTAGCTGCTGCCTTGGTAACCGCATACACGGTTCCTAATGAATAAACAAGAAAGTTCAAGAGAGAGATTCCACAAATAGATGCAATCAAAGATCATAAAAACATCTCTGTGTGTGTGTGATTTTTTTTTTCTTCCTCTATGTGAAAACATGGCTGTAGCTGCAGTTACAATCCAACACTGAGAGGTTAGTAATGTCTCTTTTTAATGTGCGTTACATTCAAACATTGTCAAAAATAGCTCACACTATATTGACATTTGCATGTTTTCCCCGTGTGTGCTTGGGTTTTCTGTGAGTTCTCCAGTTTCCTCCCACAGTCCAAAAACATGCAATATTGGGATTGGGTAAATTGGACCGTGAGTGATAGACTGGTGAACTGTCTGAATGGATGGATGGATGGAGACGCTGCCGAGTGACGCGTGTTGCATCATGACTGATGACTTTATGTTAAGGAGTCATTTTCTGGTTCTCTGAAACACGAGTGAGCTGGTGAGAGGGAAACTCATGCGGTCAAACATGACAGTTTGATCAATGTGAGATGAGCGAAGTGTCCAAACTCCACAGAAATACACTCGTATACAGTGTGTGTGTGTTTGGGTGCGTGTGTGTGTGTGTGTAGAGGCCCATCAGAGCACGCTGGGCCTCGGAACAGCAACAGATGCTACGCCCTAACAAACCATTAACGCGGCGTAAGCACCGTCATAAACAAACCCTCATGGTAACATGAAGAAAAAGTTTGCTGACGGAGAGCTCGTTAATGTCTTAACTTCTTCCACTACACACACACACACACATATGCGTCCAGTGAGGAGCTCACTGAAGTTATATGTCACAATATGATGCTCTACCAGATCTCCTCCTCTCTCCTGTGGAGTGAGTGGCTGCAGACACTTGTGACTTATTGTGTGTCTGTGCATCCATCTGTGTGTGTAGAAGAGTTACGGTGTGTGTATGTGTGTCTGTGTGCATGTGTGTGTATGACCTACCCCGCCCCCTGTGCGTGTGCACGTGGCGTATGGATTTAACTGCCTGCCTTTGAACGTGTGTGTGTGTGTGTGAGTGTGTGCGTGCATGGGTCTTAATTAATCTCTGTCATTAATAATTCAATCATGGCTTTTTGTTTAATAAACAGTTTGGCAGTGATGTATTGCGGCTGGGTCAGGTAATTTGATTGGCGGTGGAAATGAGCTGTGTATGCATATGTCTCTCTCTCTCTCTCTCTTTCCCTCTCTCTTTCCCACTCTCTCTCTCTCTCTACTGCTGGCATTCAAGACTGGTGAGTGTGCATGCACAACAGGGGGAGGGCAATTACACTAAGATGCCATAATGATCAGTGATGGATGTAGGGGAGAGGAGGTTCTTTCAGAGCACATTTCAGCTAATGGAATAACACTATGGGGGGAAAAAACAGCAGAGAAAATTTTCAGAATTACTTTAAATTACAAAGTACATTTCCATCAATGTGTCCTCAACTATTATTCAGGGATTCAAAATGGGGTAATGTGTTTTTTCTCCCTCACTCCCTCTCTTCCTCTCAGTTAGCTCCCGTCTCTGCTCAGGTACATTTAATGAACCTGTGTCAAGATTGAATTTGAACAGAGGCCTCACTCTGTGCCAACACTAGATGGCACTGTTCAACAGTCCTCTGTCATTCCTCTCTTAATCCACGTGTGCCCTGTCATCATGTATGGGATTTTTTTTTTTTTAATTATTGCCACCAACACGCAGTATCCTCAGTCATGAACGCTATGATTTACTGCACAGCATAATAAGAATAATCTTTCACTTCCATCCACGTGTTGGTTTGGATTTGCGGTAAGACACTAAATAATGCAAATTAGGCCTCTTTTCTTTCACCTCAACACCTTTCACACTTTCCAAAAAACATACCCCTTTTTCAAATCTTTCAAATCTCCACCTTTAGTTTAGCAGTCGCCAAATAATATATGAATATTTTATACCGTCGTTGAAAAGTGGCACAACAGAAAAGAGCCTGCTTGTGATTTTGTTAAGGTCAGACGTTCCCTCTGTCTATATTCTCATGAAATGTACACAGTCTTTCTCCTCAAGCCAAACAGGAAAAAAGAATATGGTAAATAGCCACCAGGGGGCGAAATAACTCTATTTCAATGGATGATTTTGGAGAAATTAGCCTGCTTCTCATTTGATTCATGACATCATTAAACATTTCTCTGTGGAGTTAATGGTCCCAGTTGCAAGTTTGGGGTCTTCCTCAATAGCACATGATGTCGATTTTGTAAAAAATGTGTTCCCACTTAGAGGATAATTGATGTTAATCTACAGCACATAGCATATAGCGTCTATAATATAGGACCCTGGTTGCAGGTAATGGAAACTTGAGGAAACTGTGAACTTCCGGGTGTAAAAACTTGAAAATTGTGCTCTCCAAATAGAAGTAGACATTAATAGGTTACGATTTTTGTTTGTCTGTTCCCTAGTAAACAAGTTGTACTTACCATCCTCTACCACGAGGGGGTGGCTGATGGGCAGATAGGGATCTGTCATGCTAAACTGTGCCACTTGTCAGCCAATGTAAGGATTTTGTATGCAAGTTAAGCTGAAATGTATTTGTTGCACATAAAAAATTGACCATAATACAAATGTAACCTTCAATACAAGTAAATATGACATAATAGATGACTAAGCTATGGCCAAAATAAACAATAAAACATCATTTAAAAACCAAGGTACTGTATCTTGTAATCCACCAATAAAACATTTGGTATTAGTCAATTTTCTTCTTATTGTAGTGCCAGAAGTGCCCAGCAAATCTAGACGTCTTCAGACAGGTCAGATCAGATACCTCATGTCACAAAAGTATGTGGACTTCATGAATGAATGGAGTTGCAGAAGACCTATTCCACTCTCCTGTAAATGGAACGTGACCACAGGAACGTGCTCCCTCTTAGCCACAAGAGCGCAAGTGCAGTCACTGCTGAAAACAGGTTGACGGGGTTGAACTTGCAGCCAGTTTTCCAGCTCGTGCCCCATGTTTGTGTTGGATGGGTTTGAGGTCACAGATTCTGTGCTTCCACATTTTTGCTCCTCTCTTTTGTGCAAATAATTCTGCCGTAGTTCTCTCCTCTGCTGTGGCCGTATCATTCCTCAGGTAGTCAGACTCATATGTACCAATACTTTCTGTATTTACCACCACTTCCTCCACATAAGGAGAGAAACAGCCTTACACAGAGTGTGTGTGTGGAGACGAATTTAATATCTTCCATTACCAGGCATATTTCACTGAAGAAATAATAAATGTACCTTCATCCACAGAATGGAAAAAAAATCTCATTGTTGTGAAATTTAAATATGTTATTCAATATCCGTCTACATTTGCTGGTGGCTTGGCAGTTATTTTGCTTTATGCCACGGCCAGTGAGGAGTCTTTTTTTCTGACCGGCTGACGGGGGCCATTAATAACGTGGAGCTTGGAGCCTAAATTAACATATACTGTTGCTTATAGACGTTACAATGATGTAAAACAGCTCAAAGTTACAATGGAGAGCAAAACAAATTTCCATTTTCCTGTATTTAAAAAAATCTATACCATCAAGAAAAGTTAAGCAGGACCTATGATTCCACTTTATGTTGTGTGTTAGTCGTGTTTATGCGACAACAGTTTCCAAACAATTGCGATTTATTCATCATTTATTACAACAACAAGAATCTGCAGATTCCTTGCTAATAATAAGGACATGCTCAACAAGATGTATCTATTTATTATATTTGTAATTTCACTATGATTAACCCTTAGTGCTCTTAGGCACACCCTTGGTAATTTGCAGTGGGAATAACACACAACTCCTTATATGGACATCCTGGGAGGCTGGGGTGTTTATAGGTCACATATTCAGGCTTTACAAAATGCTTTTTTTTTGTCTTCTCATGTGTTGTTTAGTCAAAGTAGCAATAATTGTGCAGAAGTCAAAAAAATGTTTTCACCTTTTTTCTTTTCTATATATTCTATATATATTTTCTTATAGCCACTGTATAATATACTGTACGTTTAAACATAGTAATGGGAAAAAAGCAGCCGAAATGCTCTGTGTTCTAAGGGTTAAACAATTGAACAAGTGTGATGTAACAAAAATAAAAAAATGTGCTAGCTATTTTAGCTGCTAGTAGCTAGTAGGTTAGCTGTTAGCTGTGCAGCTTCTTGTTGCCAGGCGATGCACACACCGGCAAATCTAACTATACAGCAGTATACCATGTTTTATACAGAGAAGAACATTATACAGTTTGTTGTCAAGTGTGAGACAATATTATTATTATTATTATTATTGATTTAGCTGAGGCAAAGCTAAAGATTAGCCTGCATGGACCTCATCGGGGAATCAACCGCTACGACAAAAGAGATGAGTTAATGTAAAGGCAAAGACAATTGTGCAACACTGGGACGCTGTTATTCCTCTTCAAAGAAGCTTAATTTTATGAAATATATATATCTATATATATAGCCAACTAGTGTCAGTTTCAGTATGATGCTAAATCTGGGCCACATCTTTGATTGACTTCCACTGGCTTACCACTTGTTGAAACATGATACTCTTGTTTGCTCGTGTGGAAGACATCTTTATTTACATTCAGGATGTTCACTTACAAAACCGAACTCCGAACTTTGGAACATACCATTCCTTGTCCAAACAAAACAAAATGACACACTGCGTATTGCCACCATTGTCTGTGCGTCTGTGTGTCAGAAGTGTTCTGCCAAAGTTCCAGTCTTTCAACCACGGCAATTACCTCCTCTTTGTTCAAAAAAAAAAAAAAAAAGACACACAGAAAAATAAAGATGAATATTGCAGTAGAGTAGGCAGTAAAACTAGCCATGATCGGCACATTATAACGACTGAAATAACCAGAACAAAGGTCTTTTTCAGTTCAGATGAGAAGTTGTCATGACGACAATCTTGCAGGAGTTGTGCCATGCTCTGCGAGACTGGGCAGCTGCTCTTAGTCTCATGTTGTCCACGGTGCCAAGTAACTTTTCATACAATGTTTTGGTGTGTACAGTAGTTCTTTTTTTGTATGATACAGTGTTGTGTTTTTGCTTTTAAGTTCCCACACAGAAATGTAAATTTCCACCATATTTTACCATATTTTTAACAGCAAAAAGCAAACTTCAGACCTGGATGTTACTGTAGCAGTAAAACGTTGGTGCTTTCATCCTTCACAAAGCACAACTGCTGTGGTCAGGCTGATTTAGTGTCTTTGACCGCATTGTGTAACGGTCTTACATTGCTCGATTGGCTTTATCTTATTGGTCCAATTTCCAGTGATCCAGGTCTTTAAATCCATCTCTTTATCCTTTCAGTTCTTTTTGAGGGCGAGCATTTCCAGGCCAAATTGGAACATGAAATGACTCCAGTGTGTTCTGGAGCTGGACCAGGATCTCCTTCCAGATGGACCTGTGCAAAGCACCGCCAGAGTTAGCAGGCGACTTGGAGCTATGGTAATCAGATGTCATCAGCTAATAATCTGAATCAGTAAAACCTTGGTCGAATCTCAAATATACCTAGAATTATTACAGAACAAAACAAAACAACGTTAAAGACAGTCTTTCTTTGGTGTTTACCTCAGTATAACATGACATGCTCTTCCCTTGAGCAAGCTGTTGTTGAACATTTGTTTTATTAGACACCGTTTTATTTTGATGATGCTGATGATGCAGAACATGTAGACTATTACATTGACTCATTTGATCCCAGAACACATGTATGTATGTATGTATGTATGTAAGAGTCCTTCAGGGAATAGGATATGCATACAATTATTCGGAAATCTATCCCTATGTGTGTGTGTGCGAGCGACTGTATGTGTGTTTGAGTGTCTGTCTGTCAGAGAAGCTCATTAGCCGGTGGAATCACAGCAGTAGGTACTGAAAGGGTTCACTGTCCCTCTGGAAAGAAACACAGAGCAGATGCCTGCTGTTTAAAGCCGCACAACACAACAGGAAAACACACACAGCTGAAAATTACACAGTCCGACACCCACACACATCAGACACGCTAACACCCCTGCGCACAGACACAAAAAAAGCTTAGAGCGGAAAAAAAAAAAACATACACAAGCACTGACAAACAAAACAGTTAGGAAAGCGTCAAACCAGCAGTAGCTCTGTACACCCTAAAAAAAACAACTCCCTACTCTAAGGTTTATCGGTCCTCTTTAGGAAGATGTCCTCATGTAGCCGGAGAGTATCTGAGGACATGCAAAAAAAGTTTCAACAGCAGGTTATGATCACGTGATTATTATACTTTTTAAAATCCAAACATGCTCCATGACTTTTTCATTTAGATAAAATATGCTAGAACAGAGGTAAATCAAGGGTAAAGCTGGCGACACAGGAACAAAACGCTGCTGTAGTCAGAGCAGAGAGTCGTATGGAGCTTAGCTTTAAGGATGGATGGACAATTCCTCCTTTTACTGCTCGATCCTCCACATGAGGGTTGCTGGTGCCAATCCCAGCCAACATAGGGTGAAAGACAGGGTCCATAACAGGGTCATATAGAGACAAACAACCATCCACTCTCACCTATACGGTCAATTCAGAGTGCCTAATCCCCAAATCTGCATGTTTGTGTGGGAGGTAACCAGAGAACCTGGAGAAAACCCTCACACACACGGGGAGAACATGCAAACTCCATGCAGAAAAGCCTGTGTTCTGATGGGTCTAATGCCAACTACTAAGAAAATTAAAACCAACCAGTCTTGTATAAAGTACTTGAAAGCAATACTTGAGTAAAAGTTAGTGCTGCGCAATAGGTTAACGCACGTTAATGCATTTCCATGACGACTCACTGGAGAAAGACGCATGTGTCATGTTTACGTGCCGCGACACCGGAGTCCAGGCACCGTTTACCAGTTAGCTCCATTAGCTGCATTAGCTCATTTAGCATCTTTAGCGCATCTACAGTCGAACTGGAGCGGTCTGTTTATTCAACGAAAAGAGCAGCGCTACAAATAACCAGTGTACCTGTGTACTGCGTATGTGTGCCTCTGTTTTTAAAGTTTTGCGTTACTTTGGAGACTCATTTTAACAATCCGAAGTCTTGTAAACATGATGTCACACACGTCATGCGTTAGCACGCCCAGCACTAGTAAAAGTACAAGTATCTTACCGTAAAATGACTTTGGTCGAAGTAAAAGTCACCTTTTAGAATATTACTCGAGTATAAGTCTTATAGTACCTGACACTTACTGTACTAAAGTATCAATTGATGAAAATTCGCTTAGGGCCCCAGTTTTGCTAGGGGCGGCCCTGCTACGAACGCGCCTTGCGAACCAGGGTTCTACTTCCGGGAGTCTTGTCTGGTCCACTTGGAGCCGAAATCTGCGACGAAAACAATTAGCGACAACAAACAGGCGTTACGTCACCAACTCAACTTTTATTTTGTAGTAAAGAAGATGGTGAAGGGAAATGTATCGGAGTAAATGTACACATTTTATTTAGGAAATGTAGTATAGTAAAAGTCAAAGTTGTCAGAAATATAAATAACAAAGTAAAGTACACATATGTGAAAATTCTAAAATGAAAGTTCCTTAACATTTTCAGCAAACACCTGCTTTACCATGTCCTTTACAGTGAGCAGCAGGAAGGACAGCACCGCCATCTAATCAAGACTTCAAGGTTTAATAGTCTCGCTGGACTCTATGAAACGCGTTATTAGGCCACATTACTATGAAGCACATCACAAAAAAAAAGAGAAGACAAAAGAAAACTTTTTTCCCCCTGTTTTAGATAATTAAAAGTCATGCATGCTGGGTCATTGCAAGAGCTATTCCTTTTGTGCTCTGATTGGCTTAATTAGCTTTTGAAGTAGAAAATTACTCCTTCAATGAGATTGTGTGATTTCTGAGAGTGTGAGGAGAATGGCTTAATCAAATATAATCAGAGAGGAATAATTAGGACTTATCTACGGCATAACATTACAATGGAATATTCTTTACAATGAGAATTACCAGCATATGGCTCTGCAGAGATCCAAGGCATGAAATAATAAAAGCTGAACCTTCTATTGTAAATGTAAGTATCATGCCTCCCCCCCCCCCGTCACATGTCGAGCACAGCCTTTTGTTCGTCTTTGTCAGTGCCAAGAGTCTCCAAATTATGAGAAATGGAACATGACACGAATTGTTGTTAAGTCCCCGACGCTGCAGCCACGAGTTCCAACCGAGAAAACCTGCTGAGTCCACACAGTCGCAGCCTTCCCGGCTATGATGGCCGTAATGTAGGCCTAAAACCCGTCTCACATCATGCCAACGGCTAATGACTTTGCAGTGGGAATGTATTAACAGATGATTGAGCTATGCAGCCAGTGCACTCGCATAGAAACCCTCACACATCTCACAGGCTCGGGGGTTGTCATGGGTACGAAGTGGACTGAAATAGTTGCTGCTCTTTGTTCAAACATCTACACTTATTTCCCTGCACTGCATTTTCATATTTTATATTTATTTCCCCTATTCCACTCTTAATATCCAGCCATCCTTCCACAGCTACGTTATTAGTAAGACTGGTTGTTCTTATATGTACCTAACCTCTTTTGGATTTGACTCACCTAGTTCATACATACAAAAGCTCCCCGTACACTAGGAAATAAATACCACACAAGCAGAGCACATACACACACTGAAGACACACAGAGCACACACACTGCCAAATCCACTTAACCAAACCACTCTCTTCCTGAAAACGGCTGATTTGGGCCCCCGCAGCCCCTAATCATCCAATCAGGGACAGAGCAATCTCCACCCCACTGGGCCTATCAGAGCCCTTCATTCAGGTTCCTCTGTTCCTGCGGCGATGGCAAGATGGAGTCGTGTTCAGAGCGTCCTGCCACTCATTCTGGGCACATTCAGAGGGACTATCCCTTGCTAGGATTTTGCGGTTCCTTTATGAAGCAGTCTGTGGTGAACTGGTCTGTCGTTAAAAAAAAAAAAAAAGCTGTGCATTGCCAGTGTCCTGTCAAAATCACATATCAACAATTTTGTTGGAACTGCTGCCCACCACAATGTTCTAAGTATATCAAAATATATTGTGTACAGTTGGACTAGATAGATCGATACATGTAGGTATGGAGGTAGATGGAGAGATAGATAGGTAGGTAAGGGATGGGTGGGTAGGTAGCTGATGATGAATTGGTAGGTAGGTAGGCAGTTAGTCAGGTAGGTAGGTAGGCAAGTGATGGAAGGATGGATGGTTGGTAGGTAGGCAGGTGGGTAGGTAGGTATGTACAGTATGTAGGTGATGGATGGATGGATTGATGATGGATGGGTAGGTAGGTGATGGATCGGTGGGTGGGTAGGTAGGTAGATAGTTGATCGGTCGATGGATGGGTAGGGAGGTAGGTAGGTTCAGGTATGTAGGTGATGCATGGATGGATGGGTGGGTGGGTAGGTAGGTGATGGATCAATGGATCAGTGGGTGGGTAGTTAGGTAGGTAGGTAGGTAGGTGATGATCGATCGATCAATGCATGGGTAGGGCGGTACGCAGGTAGGTAAGTATAGGTATGTCGGTAGTGGGTGGGTGGTTGATTAGGTAGGTGATGGATCAATGGATCAGTGGATTGGTAGGTAGTTAGGTAGGTGATGGATCGATCGATGGGTGGGTAGGTAGGCAGACAGACAGACAGAAGGACATAAACAGACAATATAAGTAAACATGAATCAGTTTACAAACAAAGTGGAATGCAATTTAAACTTTGCTCGCAGTGTGGGTCAGTTGAATGTTAGTGAACACAGGGTCAGGGCGACTGCCAGTCCTTTGTGCTCTGATTGGCCTAATTAGCTTATGAAGTATAGGAAATTACTCCTTCAGTGAGATGGTATGATTTCTGAAAGTGTGGAAAGAAAGACTTAATCAAATATATTCAGACTGAAATAATTAGGCCTGTTATCCGTGGCACAGAGTTATAATACATCTATGTAATGTATGCTTTTTTAAAGGAATTCTCCCTATTATGGAGATACCGCTGATGCTTCCTGTGTAAGCATATGAATGGCTTTGCCTTGATGCATTAGCGTTTGCGATATCTAACATCTTTACATTGTGTTTCGTTCCCCTTTTATTAAAAGAGGCACCTTTCTAGACGAGCAGAATTGTGTGCTCTATTGAATCTAAAGATCCATTTAATCAACTGGACGAAGGGCTTTTAGCTGCCACTGATTGTGCCTGTGTGGAAAACACTGATACCCGAAAGAGAGATGAAGGATGATGAGTGTCAGATGAATGGAGGAGATAGAGTAAGACCAAGCCAGACAGAAGGAGCTAGAGCTTTGCCTTTGACAGGGGGAGAAGCAAAGTACATTGTGCGAGAGGTCGAGGGTTGTTGTCACGGTGATAACAACCCCAAAATGTCCATTTTGTTTGCGCTGATACTGCCATCTGTTCATTTCGGTGTCATGAAAACATCCTCTTACACACTTCATGTGAAAGGGTTAAAGAAAATGAGTATAGGCTTTTAGAAAAAAAAAAAGAAAAGAGGACAGATAGAATTAGTTTCATATCCGTCTCTTTGACAGTGAAAAGAGACATGGTGTAATTAGAGAAAAGCAATCACCCATCCATATCTCTTTCTGTATGTCTGTACCTGTACTCTCACTCAACCTCTCCCCCCCATCTCAATCTCACTCTCTCGCTCTGCTCATCTCGGAGATGTTTTTGTCCATTTGATTTTCTCCTTTTTATGCTCCATAATGGCACATTGAGAAAACCTCCATCCACCCTCATCTTGTCCCCCTTTACTCTTCCATTATCCCCCCCTCCCCCTCCCCTCCTTTTTTGTCCTCTACACTTTCACTCTTCTTCCTCCTCCTTTCTCTCTGGCCCATCTCTCACTTTCCACCTCTCTCTCTATCTCATTACTCTGAGGGGGCCACCATGCTGTGATCCTGGCTATCAGTAATGGCTCATGGCCTTAGCGGATGGGAGATTGCAAATGTAGCACAGATGAAATATTAGGTGGTGACTGGGATTGTGTAAATCAATGGCTTATGAAGGCTGACCGTGCTCCTTCATCCTTTCACACACACACACACACACACATGAGAGGCTTGGCCTGCTCCTATTATTTCTCACTCCATGGGTAACCCTCACTTTCCCTTTGTTGGTAAATCACTCCTTCGCTCGTCTTTGTCTGTCTCAGTTTATCATTAACATCCCACTTTCTATCTATTTTTTTTAAAAAGGAAAGAAAGAAAACATCCACTCTCCTTCTCCTGCAACCTCCATAGTCCATTCCCCCCCACATTAATGGGATTTGATAATGAGGGCCATGACTTGGTCTTCATTTTTAGCCTCTTCCCTCTCTTCCTCCTCGTCCTCCTCCTCCTCTTATCTGCCTCTCTTTGCAGCAGAAGGTAGATAATGGGGATCAGAGTGTGTGTGTGTCTCTTCCATTAAAGCCCCTGCAGGTTCATAAACCAAATCACAAATCAAACAAAAGTGCAGAGCCGGAGCTGAAAGGAGTTCAGACGATGGCAGCCAAGTCTCCAAATAGGGTTTGGTAATGTTGCCATGAAATTAGTGAGGGAACCATCAAAATGGCATTTAAAATATAACTATAAGGGGGCTCACAAACAGTTTTAATGTGCTCGGAGTTCCAGCAGTAATTTGCACAGATTGTACAATTTCAGAGCTCATAAGCAGGGAGGTAAGCAAAAGTCAGCAAACAGGAATGCACAATGTTCTGCTGACATGTTCTGCGTTTTTATTCATCAACGTAATGACGCTCGTGAGCAGTCCGTGATGTCGCCGTTGCTCTCGACGAGACTCCGCGGATGACTGTGCATCATTTATATTTCAGTGGGTTTGTCTGAAGTGTGTCTGTTAAGTACCACTATCCTTCTTTCTTTTTTGTCACATCTCTGTGTCCGTCTCGTCTCTTCCGTCTCCCTTTAGAACCCATTATGCTTCTCAAGTTTATGGGAGATCGAATACTTGTTAAAGGAAAAGCAAAAGAAAAAAACTATAATTTGAAGTTTCACGAGAACTCATGTTCCTATAAAAAGTGTTGAGAGGCAGAATGGTTTAAACATTTCAATAATGAAATGTACTGTACGGTGACATACAGGTGACACTTTTAGAAAAGATCTGCATTTGTCAGTAGTTTTGGAGGCTTTGGCCAAGTACATAGTCACTGTCAAAAGCCTAGAATTGCTGTTTTGTTTACACTTGCTCTTTGTTAATTCCCTGTTAAATCAACCTCAACACCTTCTATCTAGAGCTACTTCTCAGTGACAAAAAAACAAACACTTGTTCTTTTTAACTTGTGAATCAGTGAATGAAGAGACTAAGAAAGAGCAAAGAGCGGATTAAAAGATTAAAAGGAGGCCATGTGTATGTATGTATATAAAAGTCATACCGTGGTATGTCATGTAAAATTTGACAAAAAAAAGTAAAAAAAAATTGTCCAAAATTTGAAAAAAAAAATAAAAAATCATACAAATTTCAAATTGTGTCCAAAATTTCACAAAAAAAGTAAAAAGAAAATGTGTCGATGTCCTGGGGGCCACTGAACATCAAGTCTCCTCAGGAGAAGTGAAAATAAAATCCAACCTTTTTTAGGAAAATGATTTGTTTAAGTAGTTCACAGAATTTCTAAATAAAAGTGTAGTTCACAATAAAAATGTATTTATGATGCAAAATGAATCTATTAATTTAACAAAGACATGCATAATTAACTCATTATAACTGGAGGGCCGCATGTGTGTGAAATGTCATTATAAAGTTAAAACTAGTTAACATACAGTAAAGGTCTAAGTAAAATCGATGTGTAATTACTATAGGAATGTAGATTTGCGCACACAAACACACACACACTTAAAATGCCCTCAATCCATTTTGCGATCTATTATTTTTAAATAACAATCAATACGGGAGGTTTTCTTCACACAGTTGTAGAAGGGAAATAAACCAATTCTCTCTGTTGATGTAAAAATGAAATGTCATTCTTAAAATATTTTTTTTTTGAGTGCAGCCTTCTCAAATGTCACCTTATATTTGTATTGGTATTGTTCTGTGTTGGAATCAGACTAAATAGCCTCAGTGCTTTGCGTTGTTAATTTTTCCCTGGTTTCTTTCCTTCGCGAGGACGTTTGCACTTCAGGCGATTCAAAACAAATTCCAGGCACATGTAATTATTGATTGCCTGGAAATGTCAACACAAGGCTATGGGTTTTTTTTTTTTTCTTTTAAGGTTGCATTCAGTGCTTCAGCAAATAGGACTGTAATGACCAAGGAGGAAATCTGTAAATACTAAGGTTATTTCTTTTTTAACCCTTAGTGCTCACGTGGCGCAGATCAAGTCGGGAATTTGCCTTGGGAATAATACAGGACTCCTTATATGGACATCCTGGGGGTGTGTGTTTATAGGTCACATATTTAGGCTTTACAAAATGTGTTTTTTTTCATCTTCATTTATATCATATCACATTAAGTAATGATATGAAGTAGTAATAAATGTGCAGAAGTCACAAAAATAGACCATTTCTCTTTTATTTTTGTTCATAAAACACGAGACGAGTGAACTTTGATCCGTGACGTATTTCTAAATTTCACAAATTCAATCCGTTTTTAAACATTTCGAGTACTTTTTGCTCAGATTTGTTGATGTGCTGAAAAAAGGATATAAGCCACTTATGTTGCACATTCTTATAGCCTCTGTATATACTGTATATTTAAACCTAAGTAATATATACAATATATATATATACACACATATATGTATGTGTGTATATATGTATATTCACATATATATCTGTATATGTATATGTGTTTATGTGTATATATGTGTATTTTTGTATATATACGTATATATGTATCTATATGTCTATATATGTGTGTATATGTATATATGTATACACATATATATAGGTATATATACATATACGTATATATGTATATGTGTGTGAGCTTGGGACCCTAAATATCCACACAGCCATAAAGTATTTCAATTGACACTGAAAAAGGGCTTTAATTAACCCACAGATGGGAAAATTACATCAAATTCAAAGAAGCATTTATATTGTGCTTTTTCTTTTTTTTTTTGCAAATGTGAAAACTCCTGGCTTTATATTGAACAATGCATCCTCGCTGCTCCCCGCGCTGAAGGCCTCCTAATGTCGGTGTGTTTCCACATGAGATTGTCGACAGATCATTACAATTATTTTAGTGCTGGTTGTATTTGCTGTTGATGATCCATGAAGCCTGCTTCCCCTTGGACACCTAGTGTTTTTACCTTTGTCTCAGGACAGGCGTTGTTGCTCACAACAGCCATTATCGTGCTATATTCCCATTCACTCAGTCAGTGAACACAGAAACAGAGCTGCTAATGGCAACCGAGTCGCATTTGCAAGAAATGTGCTGGGATACAGATGGAGAAAATAAATCCTCACCTGCATTTATATGATAATTAGTGTTAACTTTATGAACAAAACCAATTATTAGTGAGTCAACAACCTTGTTTTCACATAATAAAAGACAATGATGAGATCTTCAGGTTTGTGACCTGAGGTTTAACTGAGAAATCCCCCCCCGCTGGTTTTACAATAACACCATCTGTAAAACTGTATCTACTGAGCACTCGAGGTCCAGCGCTCAATCAAATGTCTTTGTTCCTCCATTTTTCAACTTGACAAATGTGAATATTTTCTTGTTTCTTTGCTTCATAGAACACAGAAATAATTAAAACTCAATCATTTTTGTTTGTGGACAAAACAGGATATTTGAGAACATTGTAATTTCCAGGTTTGGGAAAACACCAATCGACATTTTAACCCTTTCACACGGAGCGTATCGCGGACAACAGGTTTGCGCGAGCACATTTTGCATTACCATAATTGCACGACGGTTTCTGCTATCGGAAAAATTCCAACGGTTTCTGAAAGCTGAGAAGTTGCTCATCAAAACCAACGTGTGGTTATTACGGTAATTTTACTTGCGCTGTTGCAGGAAGCCAGAGAATCAGAGAGGAGTGAGTTGGAAAAACACCTGTACATAGTTCCCATTTTGTTTTTGCACATATTTTAAATATGTTTTATACAGTTCAAATTCGTACAACTACAGTGTTTTTTCCTTCATTTTAAATTGTTAATACGCTAATTTAACATTTAACAAATTGGAAATAAAGTTATTCTGGGAAACTGGGCAAAAGCTCTGAGTCACAAGACATTTTCTGGCCCTTTTATGGTTAAAATAAGGACAAAAAAGCTTCGCTTAGCTTAGCCTAAAGGGTTAAGGTCCAAACAAGTACTGGATTAATCGACAAAATACACGACAGATTAATCGATGATGAAAATAATGAGCCTTAATTTGCAAGTAGCAGCTAATCGGCCACAATTGGTACATGATGAGTTGTCTGTTGCTCTGTGTGAAACCTCCATGTCTGACGTCTCCGTTGACACGTTGCAGACACCAATCTCGTTTGACTCAAGTCTACGACGACTCCAGCCACCCCAGCCTATCAGAAATGACACCCGAACAGGAATTCAGCATCACTACCTCATAGAGAAGAAGAAAAAATTGAGAACATCAGGATCATAAAAGCTGACAGAGATCACAGACAACAATATGCTCAGCTGTCAAACTGCCAGCAGGAATCGGAGCTAAATTAAGCCCTGGTTTACTGCAACGCTGCCCCGTCACTTCTCTCCAACATTCTGCTGACATGACGCGGTCAGTGCTCCTCCTGCTGGGAGACTAAGAAGTGCGTGACCTTCGTGACACTTGTTTGTTCTCTATAGTTCCTTCCCGGATGTTTAGGATCTTTACCGTTGAGATTTCATAGGATGTTTCAGTCCAGCGAGTTGATATTCACATGTTTAATCATATGAATGAGCATTAGAGTCGCAGTCTTTTGCTCGGCCCCAGTGGGGACGCATTGGTTAAAACAACTCTGTCTGTCAGATACACAGTGTCAGTGATGTATCCTGTGGTTTTAACAGGAAATCAAATTCATATTAAACCGTTAATTTACCCAAAGGTATGAAGAAAACACTGGGTTTTTAAAAACAATTGCTCTCCATCTCTTCCTCTTTTCATTCTCTCTCTCCCTCCCTGTCTTCTCGTCCCCAGTGTTCATTGCCACATTGAGTTTTCACAGGAATTTGAGCATGAATCTTTAATTAGCAACAGCTGCTGTTCCTGTGTGTGTGTGCATGTGTGCGTGTGTGTGTGTGTTGCTAACCATTCTCATGGGCACGCTGTCACCTCAATCACAGTTTCACACACCAAGCAGCCTGACACACACACACACACGAACACCCAGGCAAACTTTTCCAAATTCACGTCATACATCTGCATCCATCACTCGCCGCACGAAACGTTTCGTCAATGTATATTTTTCAGCTTCTTTGGCTCGCTTCCTCTCCATCTTTTTTTTTTTTCCTTCCCGTCTCTTCCTCTCGTCCTCTTTCACTCTCTTTGTCCTCATTTGCTCAGCTGTTAGCCATGAATTATGTATTATATCCTTATGGAGTGAGAAAAGTTAGCTCGGGGCTATCATTCCCCACTTAACGATCGTTAGTTGTGTTTTTGCACCAATTAGAGCTTGATGGCAAATCACATTCTTTTTCCAACTCCTACATAATGCAGCCTATTGCACCTGTTACTACCAGTTGCTACGGAAAACGGCATGTCAGAAATTATGAAGGAAATATCGGAAATAGCCTGAGATGAAGGTGAAGGTGTGAGATTCATTTTAAAGGGCATCACACTTAATGACATGCAATTAGGTACAGGCCTTGTGAGAATGGTAAAACTAAATCTAAAACAGGAACACAAGGCATGGAAAATAACATATACGCGATTAAGCACTTGAGTATTTTTACTTTTTAATTCTGTGCAGAAATAATATATTGTAACTAGGGCAGTAAATCGATGAAATTGCGAAAATAAACCTGAAGCTTATAACAGATTTTTATTGATATAAAATCAGGGAATGAACGTAGAATCAACATAAAAAGCTTTTAATGGCTTTCTTTATACTTTAAACACAGACTTTTCTCCTGTAAAATACATATTTGGCACAAAAAAAGGCATCTTGATCTTTACTTATATATTCTCTGCTCTGTTTGAGGAGGAGTTATGCAAATTATGGCTCCGGTGTGTCATCAAGCCATATTTTTTAGACACGCCCCCAGAAATTCTGAACAGAACTCTGGAGAGAAACCGATTTTTTTTTCACATTCTCAGCCACAATTTTTTTTTAACACACAGTACGTAATGCACGAAGAGTTGAATCTCCGCATTTGCTTTATATGCCCTTTAAAGACAAACAAATATTATTTATATTTCATTTTGGTTTATGCTTACCTGCAAAGTTGTGCGAGATGGATTTTCCTTGAGTTCCTCCTTTACTTATTTGACTGGAATCTAAAACTTAATTCAAGATATCTAAAAACTGAACTAGAGATATAATGACGAACCCCATACACATGAACGGCAAATAGTGAGTAAAATACTGAGTAGCAGATATCTGTAACTGTAGTTTTGACTAGTAAAAATGACTTCGAAGATATCGGTAGTGAATATCCTGTCTACCGATTAACGTTACAACCTCTCACCATAAGACAGTTACCTTTTTTACAGACCAGATTTATCTGTCCTCTCTGACAGAAGAGAATACAACTCCATCTGTCAATCACTCAAAAAAACATGATGATAAAAAAATGTCAGATTAATCTGAATGGTTTGGTACATTTTGTGTAAACACAAGTTGTGGTGACAACAGTGTCAGTCAGCCCGCTGAAAAGTAACAAAAGAAACAATGTTGACTATCTCACGTGGTATAGTTACTGCCTCGGGTCTTATCTGTGACAGTTCTGTGTTTGGCAAACACATCTTTTGTCACTCAGTCACCTGACTCCTTTTTGCTGCTATCATAGCTACTGTACATATAGATCACATTACAATAACATGGAACTGGCTGTAATGACCTGCGTAAGGTAAAACAATGAATAAAGATGCGTTTCTAATACAAACTATAGCCTCTCATCACCATCTATCCCCTCGCTGTTGCAAGGATTTCAGTTACATTTCATATTTATAACCACTGTATGGCCTTGTCAGCTGAGACAACAACTTATTTCCTTTATCTGCTCTTTCAGAATAGGCCTCCTCTCATCTCGTCTTCTCTTTCACCAGACAGGTGGGACTTTTATTTTGCCGACTACAAGGCAATTATGTGGGATAAATGTCATCTTTTTCTGGGTCACACGGTGGAGTAGTGGCTAGCATTGTTGCCTCACGGGCAAGAAGGTCACTTTTCTGTGTGGAAGTTTGCATGTTCTCCACGTGGATTCTCTCTGGGTACGTCCTACCACAGTCCAATAACACGGAGATTAGGTTAGCATTAGGGATGCATGACATCCAATTTTTTGCCGATTATCCAATATGCCGATATATATTGAGTGCTCGGACCGATAACCAATACCGATACCAGTATATATGTCTTTCCTTTTGTCCAACTGCAGAGGTCATTTCGTCGCTTCTGTAGTGAAATGAGCATCATATTTTTCATCATGAAGATGTGGATATAAAACATCTTTATCGTGCAAAATAAAGTAACAGCTTTTTCAGCCTACTATTTTAGCCATTAGTAGTATCGGTGGACATTGTTGTGTTTGTCAGTGTCCGATAATTCATTTTAAAGCCAAAATATGCCGATATTTTGCCAATAATATAGTGCATCCCTAGTTATTTTGACTGGACACTCTTAATTGACAATATAAGTGTGAGTGTAAGATTCATTATTCATATTATATACCACATATATGTATATATATATATATGTATATATATATATATGTATGTATGTACGTATATGTGCGTATTTGTGTATATATGTACATATATACATATACTGTATATATGTATATGTATATATATATATATATGTATATATATATATGTATGTATGTATATATATTTTCAGATGTACTGTTTGGACATAGTGTTGCAGCATCTAGTATAATTTTACTGTTGGATTGTTGGACAGAGTAAGGATTCCACAAACACTGATGAGCGTCTCCCTGTAGGTAAACACAAATACCGTTCTGTGGCGCATTGATAGTATCCAGCCCACTTTATGTACTCTATTACCCGGCGAGCCTTTTCCCTGTGAGTCCACACTGTCCTCACGTTGGCTCAGACTTAGTGGCTCAGCTCATTTCACACCCAACTTCACACTCCTCCTTCCATAAGGGAATACGAGATGACAGGGAGGTTGGAGAGGGTGCATATAATTGAGAGGATGGGATATGCGAGTAACAAAGGAATTAATGGAAATAAATTAAAAGACAAGGAAAGTGTGATGGTTTAGGAGGACAAGGTGTTATTTTTTGTTATTATTACACGACAGGATTTTGTTCAAAGAGACGGAGGGAGGGCTGGCAAAATAAAACAGGAGATAATTACAGAGAAAAAGAAAATGAGAACGAGGAATAAAGAAAAAAAAAGCGATTGAAAGGTCACAGCGAGGCTAGTCGCCATTCTCTCCAAAGACAAATGGAAACAAACCCTTCTCAAAGAGAATGATTTGATACTAAAATAACACTCTCTGTGTCAAAGCTTGTGTTTCAATCAGGCTTTTGAGTTTATTATTGCTTTTCCTTCCAGTGAAACTGAAGAACGTCTTGTTTATCTTTTGTCTCTTCACTTCTCTTTTATTCATCTGCCATAAAGCGAAGCATCAACAACTTCTCTTTCTCAAAATCTTATCCCCGTTTATTCTTTCTGGGGATTTTTGTTTTTTTGAAAAAGAAATTAACACATTGTTTTAAAAGCTAAAATATAAACTGAGATTAAGCGGGCAGCGAGGGTTTGGTTTGAAGATAAAAGAAAAAGAAAGAGGAGGCTGGAGAAAACCTAAACCAAGGGAGTGATGATAATAATAGTAGGATAAATCGGATCATTAATTTTGATCAAAAGAAACTCCTTTTGTTCTCTTTAGACGCATGCACGGTCATGTGAGCATGTGAGTCAGCATATGAGGGTCTCTTTTTTACTTTAATGCCCAGATATTGCATCAATTTAGCTTTCAACCAATGTCAATACAAGCACATCAACATTTACGCTAACCAGCAGGACAAAAACTTGTTGTTTTCGGATTGTTTTGTTATGTTTTTTTCGATTTATAGCTGGTATTCTAGGATATTTCATGGATTGTATGGGAGAGGTGCACAAAAGCCTTGTGCTTCTATAGCTTTTTTGGTTATTGATTGTGTTTGGTCAATTTTTTACTCTCATTTGTATTCGCACAAACTGTTCTACTTTGTTTGTGTATATAATTTATAACCAAAAGTAAATTGAAATCGTATCTTATCGTCGTCCATCATCATATGTCCTGTAAAAATGACTTAAGTAATTAAAGCAACGATGTAAAAGTGTTTTACTTTTCCAAAGTAATCCAGTAAAGGGAAGAAGACAATATGCCTTTCAGAAAATAAAGTTAGTTTACATCTTAGAGAAGGTTAAAGGGTCAAACTCCCAGAAACTTTATTGATCGGGCGGAGCATTAACATTCATGCTGCTGTCTTTAAAATGCAGAACTTGTCACTGCTGAGGTATACTGTATGATAGAAGGACACAAGCCTGTCTTTCTGAGGACATTTTGACCATGCAAGGACATTTTGACTGGTTCTCACCACTTGAAAAGTATATTTGGGGCAGTTCAGAACTTGTTTTAGGGTTTGGGATTTAGTTGTGATGGTTCAGTTTTAGGGTAAAGGGTTAGGAAATGTATTATGTCTAAGAATGGTGTACAGTGGTGTATGTGTATGTGTGTGGTCTTGTACTTGTAGCTTTGTATAAACCATACAGAGTGAGGACATTTTGGGAAAGCGAGGCCGTGATTTTGCCTGGTCCTGGTATCTTTAAAGGGCTTTTTTGGGGCTTAAATGTGCATTATGTAATAAATCTAAAGCAACTGGCCATAAAATCCTCCTAATAAGTCACAGAGACTCAGGAATAATGTTCATATCACATATTGAACTCACCAACAACAACAGTACAGCCAAAATATTTGCATTAAAAAAAATATTTTGCAGACTGCAAATCATGTTTACGTTTTGAAATCATGTTTTGGCATGTGGCGCCACCTACCGCCGTCTACCAATCATTGCAGTCAGTAGAGTCTCAGCTGCCGAGCAACCACGGGTTGCCAGTTACGTCAGAAAACGAAACACTAAAAACCCTCTGTATTTTGAATTTGAATGTAGTAACCGTTTTTGGCCACATTCTTACATATGGTGCCTTTGACTTGATTTTTGGGTTAGAGAATGCGTTATGTCCATGAGGGGTCCTCACTTCGAATGCTACGTGGGTGTGTTTGTGTGAGCAGCAAGGTCAAGGTTCAGACAATGATCACACCAGAATGCCAAGTCTTTCTGAATCCTCCACTGTAATCCCTCTTTTACACACTTCTTCTTTTTTATTTCCCACTTTCCTGCTCCTCCTCCTCGCCGTGCAACCTGTTCAAACCACTGCCTGTCTGAAAATTCAATTAAAGACTGCTGTGACTGCTTCCTCTGTGCTGCCTGCCCACCTAAAACCATCACCCACCAGCCTCCACTTTACCAAAACTCACACACACACACACAAAAATCAAAACTCGTGATGGAGGAACCTTTTTGAGGAGGCAGTGTGAAGAAGAAGAAGGATATGATTTCCTGTGGTTTCAGGAGCGCCACAGTCTCAGGCCCCCCCTCATATATTATTCACTTTGACGAGGCACAGTAATATCTCACACTCTGTGGACTCAGAGGCTTCTATTTCGCCAAAGTGAACAGAGGAATGGAATTTTTTATGAGGGGGCCTATGAAAATATTGTTCCTAATAAATAGGTCTGCTGGTGTTTTCCGAGCTTAGGTGTAGCCGTGTATGTAGAATATACATCGGCTCTCACCATACATCATCCACCGCGAGTCACCGCAAAGTAAATACTGAATATTCTAGGTGTTTTCAACTCGTTTTTAATCAATTATTTATCCTTAATTCACTTATTATGCTTACTTTTCTTCCCTGTTTTCTTTCCCCCTTTCTGCTCTAAGGCCAGACTGAAAATAACAACATAATCTCTGAAATGGCAGACTTTTAGTATTTGTTTTAGATGGCAGATCTCATAAACTTTACATTTTACTGTGTGCTTGCTTTTCTTGAAAACATTCGTTTGAGCTGCAAAAAAATCCACAATTGCATTTCTTTGTTTCCAGTGTTTATGAATCATGTGGTGAAGACGACGTCTGCTGAAGTGTTGAGGAGCAGACTCTAGGGGGGGCACTTGCCACAAAGCATAGGACTCCACTTTAAGGCTGCTGACAAATACAGTCAAGCATTTAAAGATTTACAGCATGTAGTCCTTTTTTGTTTTAGGGCATGCATACACTTGGTAGAATTATACAATCTGGACAACAGGACAGAAGGCATAATCATCTGGATTCACGGCAGCATTTGGAGCATCGTGCAGCTCTTTGATGAAGGGCAGGAGATGTAAGACCTCACTAATACACAGTTACATCAATTCATGGCCTAACAACAAAGAGCACTTCCTCATCAATCAGCCATTTTGACCATGTGACTGAAGCCTTGAGGACACTGATTGTAGACCCCATTCAAGACGTTGATACTTTAAAACTTTAGCCACTGGTTTACTATGAATGTAAAACTGGTGGTAATCCACTCCTGGTCCTGACATAATATATGCAGTTAGTAGATTATACATTTTCATACTACAAAAATGACATATTCAAGATATATAATATAATATAATATAATATAATACTGTATGGCACCTCCACTACTCAAAAAGTTTGTTAAATTAACGTCCGAACAGACACAGTCCAATCCAATTTAAAACTACACTCTTAGGAATAAAAGTGCTAAGTAGAACCGTATCAGGTTCTTTGGTTTGCTCTCATAGGAGAACCCTTTTTGGCTCCAGGCTACCTGGAACCCTTTTGGAGGGTTCCACCAAGAACCCTTTTAAATCCTTTATTCAGGAAAGGGGTTTTAAAGGGTTCTCTGGATCAAAATGCTTCTTACTGGAACCATTAGTGTTACCAAGAACCCTTGAAAAACCCTTTCTTCGGGAAACAAACACCCAACATCATTTTGCACAGAAACGACAACAAACTGACATTAATTTAATCATTCGTCACTTTTACCTTTACCATAAAAAAAAGAATAAATGTCTAATATCACATTCTGTAACACTGCACTTCACAGGGGACTGAGGGAAGTATGATGGGCTATACGTCTATACAGGGTACTTTTATGACTACATTGTATTTTTTACTGTATTTGACTATACTGTACTATGCAATGTACTTTTTTTTTTACGATTATACCTGCTCTGTATTGTCTGAAAAAATGAGCTCAGGGAGCTATAACCTGGTACAAAGCATATTTTCCTCTGTGTTTAATGCTGGCGTACATGGTCCCTGTTCAATAAACTGCACCAAATAACATATTTATTTATGTGCTTTTGCTTTATTACAGGAAACTCTTTAACTTAAAACTGCCGCCCGTGTAACTTTTGATGATTTTTGATGATGATGATGATGATGATGATGATGATGGTGTTATAAGCAATATTATCAGACTGACAAGAGTGAGGGAGCGTTTGTGTATTCACCGGCAGCTCAGGGGCGGGTGGGGGGGACAAGCAGTAGGATTCACTTCGGAAACTTTCCATGGCACTTTTCCAACCTGTAACCTGTCTTTCAATACCGCGCGACCTTTAATCTAACGAGTGCAGTGCAGGAATGTTGATTCAAACGCCACAAACGCAGAGAAACACACAGAGAGAGAGTCACGGTGACTGACTGATGGTGGCTTTATTCATATTGTATGAACTCAATTGACAATGGTTTGAATCTGACAGAAATATGTTTGCACTTTAAAGTTATACTCTACACTTTTAACTTGCGAGGAGAATGCGAATACTCTGTATTGGCCGTGCAGGATGTGTAATTTGTTTTATTGTGGATCCTCTGTCATGCACGTGGATATAAATGTGAAAAGGCTGCACACTATTTTGCATACAGGAAGCGCACACAATGAGCGTCTTCCTCACAACTGTTGCTAAGACGACTTAAGAGTTTGCACGTTGATATCACGAGATGCGTATACGTATCATTCTCCGGCTTAAGGGCAACAACACCAGTGCATTCTGTCTTTGAACTGCCTCAGGATTAATCCGAAGCAAGCGCCTGTGTCAATCTCCGCCATTATTTGCTATGACAATGTCAGGAGGGAGAGGGAAAAAAAAGAAGAAGAAAATCAGGCCAAGACATTTCCAATGAGATGGCGTGTTTAACATAACAAAGGGATGTTTTTCCCCTGCATCTTATTCTTGCGTTCTGAAAAACCTTGATTTCATTCAGCCAGCCAGTCAGCCTGCTATCATCTCTGCCTTGTTTTTTAAGCCCCTCCGTCTTCTACTTTCGCTCTCGTTACGTTTCTTTCTCACTTCCTGCTTTCCTCACCTCTCTCTGAGGATTTGCCCCAGACATTGATTGTTTTGCAAATTCAATCGTTTATGTATTTGTATTTTTGTTATTTGCGAGGTGGCACAAGGTGCTGTCGTGTGTGTGTGTGTGGCCTGTTTAAAGGAGGTCATAGTATAAAGATGATGTAGTTATGGCTTTGCAATTAATGGATTTACATACTGTAATGAGGAATGTTTGGCAGCGCTCAGATGGGAGCAGGTCTGACCTCTGACAAAATGGACTGATCCTAGACGAGCAGAGAAGAGCGAGAGATGGCGACTGACCTCAGAGAAAACAGAATGATCTCCCACTTAATTTCACAGACACTCATTTACAGACATTTTCATAAGGGAAAGCGGTGGGGAGGGCGAGGGGAAGCGAGAGAGATTAAATTGCTTCATGCATTGATAATATCTTATATTTTGTATTAGAGCGAGACAGGAGCGAGCCAAAGAAAGAGAGAGGCAGGGAGAGATCGACAGACTGACCAATCTCTGGACAATCTCCTTAATTTCACAGACGCTCATTTACAGGCGTTTTTCATAGAAGAGAGAGAGAGGGGGGGGGGGGGTTAAATTGCTTCATGCATTGAAAATGTCATATTTTTTTTATAGGAAAAAAAGGAGAGGAGGGAGATAGAGGTCACGAACCAGCTTCCTCCAAATCCAATACAGTGTCTGACTCTGGCTCTCCATCCCAGCGCATCACACTTACGTTGATCTGAAACAGCAGCTATAACCGGCCGCACCGACTCCAAGGTGGTGATATTTTTTTCCTATTGTCAACAAATCCCACAAAGGGAGCGAAACCAACAATGGATTGTGTATCAAAAGTCATATATTTCTTATTCTTCTGGTGCCATAGACCTCCATTTATATTCGAAAAAACGACTGAAGATGAGTTTCATATACGGCTTGTGCTCCTCAAAGAAGAAAACACAGAGAAAACGCTTGACTTTTCTTGGTTGTAGCTGTAAATGCGAATCGTGCTCGACTGACCCGCTCCCTCACAATCGCTCAAATCCATTTTTCCTGCAAACATCATACTCTAAAATGCAGCTGTGATTAAATCCAGATCGACCTCTCTCTCTGCCCCGACTGTGAATATGAATGCATATTTCATGGCGCAAATTTTTTTTTACACAAACCAGGTGACGATCACTTTCTGACCCGCACAGGATTGCACCCGTCTGCCTCGATGTTGCTTTGTTCTGTGTCAGGACGATGAGACGATATAAGACACGCCTCCCTGTCCTGACAACTGTTGGCTTACAGAAGCTGTCTGAATAATTCCGTGCTTGTTAGACACACATAATTAGTTTTCAAAGTAGCTTTCCGTGAATATAGTATCAATTACTTCCTCTCTCCTCGCCACGCTCCTTGGAGACCGCTGGATTTAGCAGGCTCACATTTTCTGATGTGACAGTGTGTTAATTCACCTATTAGCTAGTGGAGGTGTGTGCGTGGGTGTGTGTATGTGTGTGTGTGTCCCTTAATACCCTCAAACAGCCCTTTTTGATGGTGAATTCTAACATTTTCGCTTAGATTCAGGTTTTGTTTACAGGATTAAGGCCAGGATGGTTGAGATTAATTAAATGGCTCATCCTGCATGGCGAGCTGACACTAAAGAGTGAAACCTGACATTTTTGTGTGTGAATTCACAAAAGATGTGTTATATTCTTCTTCCTTCTCTCTTTATTCCATGCACTGTACACTCAGTATGTCTTATGTTTGGACCACACCTAATTTTTGGACATTTGTTCATCAGACTGCCTGTAATGTAAGCCAACGTGAAACTAAAGACAGTTTTGTTTGAGGAGTTTTTGAGTCATCGTGATTGAGCAGCGTTTTAATTTTCCTCCCTTGACCTTTCTGACACATGCTTTGTATTCCGCAATCTCACTTATACTGCCCACACCAAAATCTGGTGTTCTTGAGACGTTGCTTTATTATCTCTTGTTATATTGTTCTTTGTCCAAGTTTGTTCAGATCTAGTAGTTGTGTGTCTCAGATGCATCTACACGTGAATCTTACATCTTATCTTAAGTTTCATATGGCGTTATCTTACTAGTTCTGTTCCGCTGCTGTGTTTTTGTGACGTATATTTTACACTAAAATGACATTTTGGCTTCTGCTTTGGGAAATAAATAATCTCCACTTCCTGTCACCGCAGACATGTTCACATTGCACAGTAAGAACGGCAACAGGTGTGGCGCTGATAACGGTGACAATTGCGCTGTCGTAACGTGTAAACACTGTGTGACAGCGAGTCAACGTGGACAATGACAGGACCCTGAGACTGGAGCAGCTCAATGGAACCCAGCCATTTCTCTGGATTTTTACTCCTCCTGTGCTTTTTTTCCCCCCTCTGTGACATCATGTCAAAATTGTTGCCCTGGAAGGGCCTATAAGACAGTCTGGATTCTGCTTTTGGCACAGTCATAGATTTGCAGTGCGAATTCATGAAGCTGTGCACTCCTACTGTATCGCCCACCCACCCAGGTGCTGTCTGATTAGACCTCTCTGGATTATGTAGGTGTGGACAAACACTTCCCACCAGATGAGTACATTTGTTTTGCCAGTAACATTCATTCTTCATTGCTTACTACGGAAGAGGATTAGGGCCACTCAGAATTCTGACTTTAATTCTCAGAATTCTGACTTTTAAACTCAGAATATGACTTTATTCTCAGATTTCTCACTTTTAACACAGAATTATGACTTTTAACACAGAATTATGACGTTAAACTAAGAATTCTGAGTTTAATACTCAGAAATTCTGACTTTTCCCATAATTCTTTCTTTGAATCTCAGAATTCTGAGTAAAGTCAGTGTGGCCATAATCCTCTTCCTTAGCTTAATCTGAAAATATTGCAATTTTTTGCATTATTACGATACAAAAATAGCGGCATCATTAATGAAAAGTGCTGTATTTTTTTATTTAGTAACACAAACAACTCTAAAACTCATCAGCTTTCAGCTACGGTTTAACTCTGTTATTATGACTTATTAGATTAGCCACAGCAAACCTTTGGGGGAAGGTGATTTGGGATGAATTGTTACACCGAGGGCGCACACTGTAAGACAAACATGTATTTTGTTTCAGGTTTTCCACAGCATTTTCACATTTTCGGTTTCAGCCATTCAGCCCAAGTCCCGGGGATTCCCAGTGGAGCCATAAATGTTTTTTATTCCAGCCTGGATGCCATGGAGGCTGTGCACACACTGTGTGTGACACATTAAAGATGTCTGGGATAAGGGATGGTTAGCAAGGCTATTAACGCCGGTGTGTGCCTGCATGTGAATGCGAGCGTCCATGCTAGCATGCATGCATGGTGTGCGCCTGTGAGTGTGAGAGAGAAAGAGAAGCAGAGAAGGGTAAAAAAAAGAGAGTGTGCATGCAGTGAAAGGGTCTATTGAACAGCATGCTATTCTTTCACTGGGATATGGGTGTGTGTGACCATGGGGGACCAGAGGTTTAGGGGAATGGACTGAGTGTGGCTGATCGAAATCTCCCTGCTGACAAGTGCTGGTATCGATCTGCCCGTGTCTGCGGCTGACACATGCCCTCTCGCCTCATTTTTCGACTCTCCGACTTCCCACACACACACAAACACACACACACACACACTTTCAGACTGCAGAGCGTCAAGCACACAACATGTCGAGTACCGAGGCATTTCATTTTGTCTGCACGCGGATTTATTTGGTTAATAAAATTCATTCATGAGGCGTGGTGATTGGTAATTCAACTCAGAGGATGCAAAAGAGAGAAACGACTTATAGTGACATTTGTTTTTGCACAAAACTGTCACCTATAATATTCATTTATTCATCTTCTACCGTTTTATTCTCCACGGGAGGGTCGCTGGTGCCGGGGTACACCCTGGACAGGACACCATCCAATCTCACCTACGGTCAATTTAGTGTCCGATCTGCCTCATCCCCTAATCTGCATGTTTTTGGACTGTGCGAGGAAATCCACACGTGGGAGAACATGCAAACTACATGTAATATTAGTTTACTTCAGTGACTGTCCTGCCAATCTTAACCCTTTAACACCTAAGCCTCAAAATGTCAAAAGTGCTTTTGCCCATTTTTCCAGAATAACTTTCAATATCTGTCAGTTAATGTACAATTTACTGCATGTTAAAATAGTGTATTAACAATTTAAAATGAAGAAAGATGTCCAAAAACTGGCCAAAAATAGAAACTATGCACATGGCGTTTTTTCCAACTCTCTCCTCTCTGGTGACAAAGACACTGATTTGCTGGTTTCCTGCAACAGTGCGAGTGAAATTACCGTAATAACCACACATTGGCGTTTAGAGACCGCTGGAATTTTTCCAAGTAGCAGAAAACATTGCGTATTTACGGTAATGCAAAAGAAGTCATCGATAGTTGAATAATGACGATTGTTTTCTATTTTTCTACATCAGACATATTTACATATGAACATCAAAGTTGAGGGGGTTGCCCAAGAATCAAAGCTGGACCACGAGCGTCTCTGCATGTTCATGTGTTTTTTTGCGGCCTCCTGTCGTCAGATGTGCCTCTCCGTCCTCCTCACCTCTGAAAGCCTCTGGTGATGATGCATCTGATCTGAGGGGTGATTTAGAAACATGCAGTGGGGGGTGGGGGGGGGTGGGTGACTCATATGGAAAAAAAATAAGTACAATCGGCAGCAATCTTAATCAGTATTACAGAATCCCTATGGGGGGGTTGTTGGTAGAAAGACTGAACAAAGGAGGTGATTCAGTGATTTCGTGTACATACTGCACCTCTGTGTGTGTGAGTGTGTGTGTGTGTGGAGGGGGGGGTTTCTCCCTGCATGTGTTAAACCTGCATCTTACGATGCTCTCCCCTCTCTCCCACTGCACACTTTCATTTACTTTCTCCTTCTTTTTTTTCTCTCTCTCTCTCTCTCTCTCTCTCTCTCTCTCTCTCAACATGTCCCGCCGCACATATTGATTTGTTTGTTAGGGTCTGGATGCATCTGGTGCAACAGCAGGGGCGCATTCACTTCCTAGCATGTTCGCTGTGGTTCATAACCGTTCATGATGGAGGAGGCGCGGCGCAGATCGCCGCTCAGGTTAGGGCTCGGCCATATGGGGTAAGGAGAGGGGGAATGAGCAACCATATGGATCCGCTCCCGAGGCCCAGGTTGGAATACAAGTGTGTGCATCTCTGTGATTGAAAAAAAAACAAAAAAACACGCATTATTTCAGCAGGTGGGTTAGAATTAGATGTGTGCATCGTGGATCTGCAGTGATGTGCCTTTTAAAAATCTAAATTAAACGTTGCACTTGCACCTGCTGTTGACTCCGCATAGGAATTGCAGCAAAGATCTATGTTGTCACTATGAGACCGCCTGCTCCCTATCATTGTAAATGAATACATCTGATATGTGCATGTATGTAAATAGCTGTGCACTGGGTAAATGAGGTGGTTCATCTGCCAGCTGCTGTCTGCTTCCTTATCTCAGCACACAACATAATACGGCTGTGTAGCTGCACTCCTCTCCTCCGTCTTCACAGTTTTTATTCTTCTTGAATAACTGTGATAATTAGACGTCGACTATGCCGTGCCGGAAGGCTTCGCTTTGCTGGAGTTTATGGGTTTTGTTAATCGTGTTTTGTTTGTATTGGGGCTGCAACGATTAATCATCAGCTCTTTTGATAATCGATTCATCTTTTTGTGTGATTTTCCAACTTCTTAAATGTGAATATTTTCTGATTTCTATGCTCCGTGGAAGAAAGAGTTGACATTGAAGAACATCATCATTTCTCAAGATTTTCTTGACATTTTACTGTCCAAACAAGTACATGATGGATTTATCGATTATGAAAATAATCGCTAGTTCTAGCCATAGTTTGTATCCTTGTTTTAAAGTAAGCTTCAGCTTCAAACGTTGCCCTGTGGCCCTCTTCATAGAAGGACTTAGGTCACTCTGACCTTGGCCATTGGCCTCTTTCCTGGCACACAATTGTTATTGTCACAGTAAGACGAGCAGAGGTGTTGCTAATGACATTAGTAATGGCTCATATTTATTTAAGTGCTCCAGTGAGTCATGACAGTGTGACAGTGAGCCAGCCATTCAAAACACCACGGCTTGCTTGGAAACTGAAACAATGAACATGAGTCATTAATCATTTTGTTTACGTTGGTGTTATGATGTGACATGTCCACATGTCCTCTACGAAAAAGATCTCGCTTTCTCAGTCCTTTTTAATCTTTAAAGGTCCAATGAGGAACATTCAGGGGAGTTTTTGTGGCCTCACAATAACTCTTTTATAATAACTTACTGTAACATAGGCTGCCATAGGCTGCTTGAATGGACAAACCTATGGAAGGTCCAATCGAGACACAAGATCTTGGTATAGATATCTACAATTCAGTTATGGATATCTGCGAATTAATTGGAATTCCAGTTTAAAGTCATGATGACCATCGGCAACGTCAAGATATCAAAAAAGGACAATGTAGATTTCTTCAACTGAAGATAATCTTTTACTTGAATTATGACATTGTAGATGTCTACAACTGGAATTAGAGGTATATCAATGATCTGTACAGACCAGCCTGAGCATGTCTTTCACATTTTTTAAGTAAAAGCAATTACCTATACAAAGAAAATCAGCTACGCCCTGATGCACACATACCTGGTGCATAAACAGACACAGATGCAAGAAGTAGCAGAGAAAGTGAGACAGTGAAGAGAGTTGCATTGTAAGAGTTGCATTCATTGACCTCCGCAAGGAGGTATATGTTTTTTCGCCGGAGTTTGTTTGTTTGTCTGTCTCTTAGCAACATAACTCGTAAAGTCGCGAACAGATTTGGATGAAATTTTCAGGAAATGTCCGCAATGGGACCAGGAACAAGTGGTTGATGCTAACACTATATTTTTTGCTATGTTGTGGGGGGCTGAGCTGCCTTGGCGGAGCTCTCCGAGTGCTTTTCTAGTTTTCAGTATGTGATAGCTTGGGAAAGTGTGAGGTCACTCGTCTTCTACTGTACTGGGGGCAACTGGTGTCAATCCCAGGTGACATAGGGTGAAAAGAGCGGTACACACTGGACACCAGTCCATCACAGAGATGCCACATAGAGATCAACAAGACATCCACTGTCACATTAACACCTACTGTCAATTCAGGTGTCAATTCAATTTGCCTAATCCCCAAATCTGCATGTTTTTGGAGGAAACTGGAGCACACACGGGGAGAACATGCAAACTCCATGCAGGAAGGGAAGTTTCCTAACCATTACACCAACCGTGTGACCCTCACCAAGTTACTGCAATTCACGAATCAAATGATTTAATACATCACGATTACTTTCACAGTGCGCTGGCCGTGCCTCTTACTCCCCCGTAACTTTTCAGTTAATTTAGACACATTTTTACTCTAAATTCATTACTCAAAATGTGCCTCTGACTTTCAACCCTTCATCAAAGATAGAAAGAAAGCAGGGGAAAAAAAAAAATCATGCATCCACAATGTTCTCCACCCTCCTCTCTCGGGGTTCATTAGTAGCAATGGAATTCAATGACCCAGAAACTAAACCAAGCCCAAATCAATTAGCAAACATACACATGCATACATTTGAGCTGCTAATTACAAAGCCAAACCCCACCTGCAGGGAATGGCTCCCGCTTTGAAGATGAAGCGAACTGTGAAGAACCCAAACGTTTTGTCAGTACAGTGTTTTTCTTGGCTTCGACACTAATATACTGAACCGGTGCCAGCCAGTCGGTAGAAGATGTTCACGAGGGTTGGATTAGGTTTCAAGGTTTGCACACATGCAAATTAGATGTCTGTTGTATTACTGTAGATCCCGTAATTAAATAGCTTTGACATTTAATTATACTGTTAAAATGCTGTGGCTCTCTTTCCTCATGCCTGGCAACTCTAAAAAAGTCAAATCTGTGAAAGATGTTTATATTACCCTTACTTTTATTTCCTTCCTTATTAAAAATTAAACATTTCATTGACTATACTCATTATTGCTGTAGCCCACTAACTATTATTAGGAATTTAGTAAGACCTATATTTGTACATCCTCTTGGTTAAAATATTAGAATTCCAGAATCCCATGTTTTTGAAATAGCTTGAAATGACTAATCTAGTTTGTGATCGGACACACAAAAAAGTGGTATTGTGCCATCCCTAGTTTATATTACCAAATGAATACTGGTTGGATTCCATTTAGTGCATACTGGCTTACTGACCAAAGGAACTGAACAGAGCCATTGTAAGTTATCTGTAATACCTGTGGTTTTCCTGACATGGAAAAGATAAAGATTAAGGTGAAGGAGAGGTAACGGAGGCTGTAATGAAACTTTACTGCAATATTGCTGCTGATGACAGCCGCTGTAAAACCCCAAATAAGAAGTAACACGAATGATCTTGCTGCCTGCCAGAGGAAATAAGACAGGAAGAGTAAGTTTCTTCCTTTAAATTAGTGTTTTTACAACTTCTTTTTTTTTTATACCAAGTTCTATTATTGCCAACTTTAAAATGCAATTTTCACAGGAGGCAGATTTATTCCCAATAAGATAATTTTCTCTCTCATTATCCTTCTCTTCATCACAGACACTGGTATAATGAAATTAGATTGAGATGGAGTGAGAGATAAGGTGACTCTCATTATTATTATTATTGAATTTATTTATATATATATATATATTTGTGTGTGTCATTTGTTTCAAAATACCTCAGCTCCACTCCGATCACATAACCTGGAGAACAGTTTTTCACACTTTCCTCCAAGTACCACCAGAGGAAGCTTGCGTACCACTGGTGGTACACGTACGACAGTTTGAGAACCGTGGGTTTAAGTAAAATAAATAAACATTCTGTGTCTTTATTGTTCTGCATTTCCAAATTTGGCTTAGACTGGATTGATTGATCAACTTGATGTTTTAGTGCTTAATTATTAAATATTAAATTTAAATATTATTATGATTAATTATGATTAATTAATGATAATATTATTATGATTAAGTAAACAGCTCACGATTCGATTCCGATTCTTAGGGTCACGATTCGATTCAAAATCGATTCTCGAATCAAAAATTGATACAATGCATAGTGTGTTAAGGCAAATTATGGCATCAAAACAATACAGTTTGTTTAAGATAATGTGATAATGTGATCACGCAAAGGCAAACTTAAGACAAAAGTTAACATTTATTCATTCAAAACAAATAAAAACTTACTCACTGTACAAAAAAATAACTTGCATAAATAAAAGCTGAGGCTAGCTGCCTTTTTCCCCCAGAAGCTACAAAAATAAACTGTACACAAATAACACAAACTGGTGTTTTGTCTCAAAAAAAAAAAAAGAATCGCCCCCCCCACCCCTGCATAATAATAATCGTATTTATTACCTTCCTCTTTTATCACGTTGAGTGCAAAGTGGTACTGCACGTAGCAATCCTTTATAATAATATATAAAAAGTGAAATATATAATGTTATTTTCACCACTTTATTCGTTGTCTGCGCTCAATAATAAGCGCATGGCTCCTTTAAGAAAGTGACAGCAACAAGCGGTGGAGGAGCTGGTCAGGAACTGGGCAACAGCAGCAGCAGCAGCAGCGGACCGCACGGCAGTGAAGGCATCTCCAAACTTTTTCCAACACACAGTGAAGTGGTCTCTTTACTTTGCGTTGTCGCCTGCTGTTTTTGTCCCCGACAATGACAACAACAGCCAGCTCGCTGCCGCGCACTGTCTGCCGTTGATAAACTGGATGCTTACAGTACTCGGCCGCTCGGAGAGAAGGAAAACATGCGAGGGGGAAAACTTCTGGAATGATGCCTGAGCGACTGCATCCCTCCCTCCCTCCAAAGTTCAGCTAAGGTGGCTAACGTTAGCTAGCAACTCAGGTCTCATCTCGCTCAATGCGGCGCGAGAAAGTTTTCATTTGGCGTTGTAATGTTTTGTCGAAACAAAGTTGTACTTAGTGTCACCTGGTGTAGCGGACACTGTCGGGGCGATAAATTGTGCCGAGCGATATCGTTTTCATCCCTGGCTCCGTCCTGGGCCAGGTTACAGGATCAAGCTAATCACTCGTAGCCCACCGTGAGTTAGCTTAGCCTCTGTCAACTAAAGTTTACTTTCTCTGAGATGTGACGTAACACTCTCGTTTACCAGTGTGTTTTTAAGTTGTTTCAGAAGTTTTTGCACTCAGTGTCAGTATTTGTTGCATGTGAACAAACACTTACTCGTGACTGGTGTTGAACAAGTTACTGTGGAGGCAAATTAGTTTACTTTGCATTTAAAATTAGTAAGTTGAATAACTCGCATGACTGTTTTGTAAATGCAATCCAAAAGTGATGCATATCAAGATCATTTTGTAACTGAATCTCCTTAATTGAAACAACAATTAGCAGTTAAACTGCAGAACTGCAAACTCTCAAAACAAAACATCAGTCTCTCCTAATTTGACTGTTTTTTTCTGCCATGTGTAAGCATCATATAGGTCTCATGTAGTAATAGGGCTGATTGCCCTATGAATCTCAAATGTTTTGATAACCAATTCATTGTTTCAAGTTTTCTGATTTTTCAGGGTACTAAATTCCTAATTTCTAATCCCTTTGCTCCATATAACAAAGAAATCATTAAAACAGGAATACATTTGTTCCGTGGACAAAACAAGACATTTGAGAACATCTTCATTTCCAGGTTTTAGAAACACTGATCAATTTTCAGCATTTTCTGACATTTTATGGACCAAACTGTTATTTTCTTGATTAATCGAGAATGCAAATATTGTTGTAGCCCTGCTGGATAATATTACGGTAAAATATTACTCCTGACGTGTGCATCATCTCCTTCTGTGGCAATGTTTCACCATTTTAGAGCTGACCACACTGATAAGAACTTTGAGTGATTTGTTTTCAGCTTTTTGCTCTAGGTCACTCACTGTCAGTCTGCTTTTTTTTTTTTCATTTAACCTTTTTTTGGTTGGTCACATCCCTGCCTCCTCATCAACACTCTCTGGTTGTCATTTTTCAGCTCGGAGCCTTTCTGTGTCGTTCTCGCCGCCGATCGTCACCCCTGTCCAAAAGGGCCCCACGTCTTGGATGAAGAGGCGAGCGCAATGATGAAGGTGACCGTGACATTTGGGCAGACGGGAGTGGTGGTGCCCTGCAAGGAGGGTTGGACGGTGAGGGACCTCATCCAGCAAGCCACGCAGAGATACAGGAAACTTCTCGAACAGGTACTGCTCATAAGTTAAAATGGCTGAAATTAGTTTTTGACATAGAAATTAATGTTATTAACTGGTCCAAATCCAGGCAAAGTTTGTTAACTCCACCAAGAATGCCGAGTTTGGCTTTTAGCAGTGTTACTCAAAATCTGCTGGATTATCTATCTGTTATTTGCACAATAAGAACACCTAGGACCGCTCGTAGGACTCACACTCACGATAGGACTCACACTCACGCAACAGAAATTTCATGTAGTTCTGTTTATGTTTAAACTTTCAAAAACTTTTTAAGTAGTTTTCCTGCCAATGTAACATAAACTTTGTCGGAGCGTAGAGGAAATTTTATGACAACTTTTAATCATTAACTTGTCTAGGACATATGGACCGAGTTTGATGCGACTAGCGCAAACGTGCTAGGACGAGTTTGTAGAAATGCTAGCCATTTTTGTTTTTCCGAAATGGCCGACTTCTGGGTGGGTGGAGCTAATGGAAGTACATTGGAAATTTGTTTGGAACCATGAGAGCAACAAGTGTTTGAGTTTGGTAAAAAATCGGAACAACTAGGTGCGATTTAGACACGATAGAAAAAAATCCAAAATTTAGCATTTAACGCGTTTTTATGCACGTTAACCCCCTCAAAAATTATCGCAGTGTCGGAGAAAAATATTAATCTCAAATCAGGTTCTATGATGTTAAGTTGTTTTCCCCTAATGATGTAGATCAAGCTTAATATTTATTACAATCACCCCTCAAGCATGACAATGGGTTTCACTGATTTGTGAACCTTTCCGAGTGGGAGTTATTGTCGTAAAATAACATTCCACTGTCACTGATACTACAGTCCAGTGTGTAGCCTGGACTCAAGAGCATGAACAAAAGCGCGGACGAATGACAAATGAAATGTGTATCTGTCTTCGAGTCTCCCTGACCTTTGAGCCACAAGTTATTAATTGTAAGAAATAGTTTTGTAATAACGTGTGAAGATTTTCCACAAACTCCTAAAAAGCCCGAGATAACTTTTTATGAAACCGCACTTTCATAATATTTGAGGTTTTTCCCTGAAGTCATTAAGGAATAATCGAAAGCTCTGTCAATTTTATATCATGAAAGGATTGTCTGATTTTTTTTCACAAAGCCAAAGTCTTGGGAAATCAGACAAAGCCAGGAGGTCCAGTTCTCCATAATTGCTGTATGAAAAATTAAAAAGCACGGCTGATATGAATTGTGACGTTCCAGACAGGAGTCAGCATGAGTCGTTTCCATTTAAGTTGTAAAGTGTAAAATGCAAATGTCTCCCTCTTGTGATTCCTTTATGGCTGCTGTTGATTTTCTGTGCTGCACTCGGGGGCGCGCACCCCCGTGACCCCCATCAGACGACCAAATCGTCTCATTGACTGGCTTCGTATTGGTTCATTATTCAAAGAGCACAGTAGTTTATGTGGATAGATGGCCTCAGATGTGACTGAGGGAGAGATGTTGATGCTGCTTGTGTTTTTGCGAGTCAACACTCGGAGATGCGACTACTTTTTTTTGCCTTCTTAATCCCCTTTCATCGACCTGTACTCTTGGGAGAGGGATATAGAGATGGAGAGATTCACCTACACTTTTCTCATTTGAACTCTTTGAACGGTTCTTTCTTCACCTCCTCTTCCATCTTTACTGTATGAGATGTCCCCCGTCTCTAAAGCAAAGCTGAGTCTAAGCAGGATGTCAATTCTATCTTTTTGTGTCAAACTGCAAACATTTGTGGGAAGAGTGTTGAAACTTAAATGTTTCAAACATCGAAAACATGAAATCTGAGAGATTTTTCTTATGCTGCAGCAGGGAAAGTACAGGTCTAACTGATAACGTGAAACACAAGCAAATTCTTTTTAGATGTGCTCACTGACACGCCACGTGACCCTCGCTGAACGGAGCCATCATATTTAGTTTTATCAGTGATTTTGTCAAAAAAAAGCCTGCTATGATAAGGTCTGTTGCTAGGAGATGCATTGTTAACTTAAGCTGTTGATGACATTTGACCCCAAATTTCTCTTTTTGATTGACGGAAATTTATTTTTAGTTCACAACTATAATGTCACGCTTTCAAATCATCAGCGTGCAAATTCCACTATTCTACTATACTAATAAACAAGTAATTCATTTAATTTTCTGTCAAAAAATCAAGAGGGTTAAAAAAAACAATGCTGCAATTAAGTTCTACTTTACAGTTTACAGTTTCTAATTGAACAAAAGCACTAACAATACACGTTACTATTAGTGAGACGGCCAAGCGTGTTTTGCTCCTCTATCGATTAGGTCTTATAGTGTTTAAATATTTTCTTTCCTGCTTGTTGTGTGAATGAAATGCCTTTCACTGTGTGTGTGTTTTAACCTGCTTTCCCACAGCCTCTCTTACTCCTCTCTCACTTTTCCTTATCTCTTCCCACATTCCTGTCAGCATTTCTCAAACATTATATGCTGTCGATGATGGTTCTCTTTCATTTCATTTGTTCTGTACAAGTGATAAGATGTTGGTAAATGGTCACTGTGAGTGTTAGGTACGTACCTTTTTTTTTGCTTCTGGGAATGATGTAAAAAACTAAATTTTTTCCACCACTGTTTCACACTGAGCTGGAATTTTATCATTTAAGTTATTTTATTGCTGTTGTTTGCAAATTAAATCCACTTGGTAGAGACAAACAAGTGTTAAAATAGAGTGAATCATAGGAGAGGTAAATAACACATTTTTTGTTTTATTTTGGTGGATCCCACTGGGAATTTCCCACTTGTTTTTTGTTGACTTTTTTTTTTAGTCTTCGCCCTGCTCTGGGTTGGTGAATATGCTGTTGTCATAAGTTCATCTTCCTTGTTTATATTTGTTTACTGTTTTACCATCACTAATATGTTGTAGTAGCAGTGCAATTATGGTTGTTAGTGGGTTTAAGGACTGAAAAACAGGATATGAGTACAATATAGAGCTGCCCAGTCACTAATCCTCCCTCCTAGTGCTGGGTTACTGTCACTGTCTGTCTCGCTCCTGCGTGCCTTCCTCCCCATCAGCTTTATCCGACTTAGATAATATGCTGTCTGTAAACATTTGTGTTATCTCGCGCGTTCCACGCTGAATCCACTGAAGCTAAAGAACACTGGCATCATCGTTTATCAGCTGCTTTGTTAGGAGTTCCCACAGTGGTGCTTTAAGACGAGCTAACACTTAAGAAGAGGCAGTTAAAGCTACATTATTAGTGATCTCAGATCTAGAATGGCAGTAGAGGAGGGTCGTTGTTGTAGAAAATAAGAACCAGACCTTTGTTACCACTTATACACTGGAAAGCATCCCCTAAGTCGTGTATAGATGTTGAGCTCACTGCTGGCTCTGATTTCATTCGAAAACCCCAGGCCTGAGTTTTAGACTGGAAGGGCTAGAAATGGAGACCTTTGAAGAAGACGACGACACAGTTATTCACAAACACTTCCTGGTTGGTTCTTATTGGCCAGAACTCGAATATCGGCTGGGAATGAAACAAAGCTCTGAAGAATAACTTTAGTTCCATTGTTGTCCTTGTTCATGCTTTTTACCTTTGTGGTTTGTTGTTAGTTATACTGAGTGAATGTGATAAGCATTTTTAGTTGTGTTAATATGGAAGTAGATCACTTCTGATATGGACCTAGAAGGAATGTTTTTTTTCAAATGAAAACAGAAATTTGGCTGTAGAGTTTAAAATTTCAAAATAAAGCACAAATAAACAAGCAAACAAATAAATAAATATACACAAAAACATCAATATTTTAGCGTCTTAAAACTGTAGGCATTAACTGGACTGTACAAATTGAAATGGGGCGGAAAAAGTGTATATTTATGTAATTTATATGAAATAACTAGTACATTATCTCCTCATACATGACTCCAGTGCAACCGTTCTGTCACTCGTATAGTGTGACAGCACTGGTTTCATTCTCATTCACCGTAATAATAGACCAAAGGGAACTAAATGCACCATGATCTCTCATCATTTATAATAAAATCAAGGAGTACAATTGCTCAGTGACAGCTGTATTACAGACACATCAGTCTTAACGAATGAAAGTAGAGGCAAAGCACATATTGTGCTCAGAAACTGGATAATAAAAGAAGAAAAACAGTCATACGTGGTGGTTCAAGGAAAAGAGACGGCATTCGGGTAACTCCTGAAAGAATACAAACAAAGATGACGAATGTAAAGAAAAGTTAGATAGCTTTAAGTGCTTTGCCAAGAGGAAGGGGAGGTCAGATAAAGAGGAGAGTGGGAGACGAGTGGAGAGGAGAGGAGGTTGTTTTTCTGTGGCATTGTCAGGAAGTTATCAGCTTGTTGACACACTTCTTAATTACCTTCGGTCAAACGGATAAAGCGCGCGGTCATGAGTTTGTGAACACAATCGTCATCATCAAATTAAAAATATTCAATTCGTTGAATTCTTTTGTTTGCATTGGGTCAAACAAATTGTGTTGTAAGTGTTCAGAAAGCACACAAACAAACTTTTTTTTAAAAACTTTGATGGTGGTGAACTGTGGGCATAACGTGTACTGTAATTTGGAAGGTGGGTGTTTATGGAAGGGCTTCCTGACCATGTAGACATGTGCTGTATTTTCATTAACCAAAGGAGGTATGCTGATGAGGTGTGGCTTAACAAGCTGATAAAAATCTTTAAAAAAAAAAAGAAAATCTGAAAATCTGGCTCGGTGCCAGAGCTCAGGCAATTATTTCTGAGAGGGAGGAAGGGGCTGTGTTCTCTGGAGACAAACATCAGGAGTGTGTTGATCCTTTTCTCTTCACTTCCTTATTCTAATGGTCTACTTTGTTCATTCACATCATATACTCAGCCAGACCATTCATATAAAAGTACAAAAGCCATTATAAATTCTGAAAGTTTTTTTTTATTTGATCACCAGTCATTGTTAAAAATTAACATGCATGTTTTTATGGACGTAATTGTAGTTACGAAGCAGATGGAATCTGATTTTTCAGCCATTAGAATGATTGAGGGATCAGCTGGCATCCATCTGTAATATGGGATGCTGCAGCGTAAACGTTGATAATGGTTAGCAATTGTTGCCATGACATTGCCCGCAAGATATGTTGCCAGCCATAACAAAGCACGTGAAGACGTGCTTTGTTATGGCTGGGTCACAAGACGGGTCAAGAGCCAATTTAAGTCAGATTTTGTCATTTATTTTCCACAGAGTTAAGCACTGCATGAGTCTTCACTCTTTCTACAAACTGGTATACTAGTGTCAGAAAATCTGTGACCTCAGCTCAGATCCAAATATAATTTTTTATCTAGTATAATTAAACTAAACTGCCTCAGTTTTAACTGTAAATCTGTGTACTTCAGATTTTATTTTGGTCTGGTCAAGAGGGAAGAGATCACCTCTAGTGACAGTGAAATACCCAACTGCCTAAGATTATCCGTCGAAGTATCAAACAAACTGCTGTATTAAGTGTTAATCCCCTGATTTTTCCAGATTATATCAGCATGTTTATAGCTCTTATCTTGTGTCTCTAGGTTTGTAAAGTGGCTATGTGGTTTTCTGCAGTTCTCCCACAATATGCAACACTTTATTCATGCACTCCCTGCTGCTGGATATCAGATATGATCAGTGTGTACTCACAGCTTTTTTTTTTATCTCACCTCACCATCTCCTTGTCTTTTTAGCTCTATGATTTGTCTACTGCATCATGAGATCACTGGGTGTTGTTGATCTAAAAGTGGATCATTAAAGGAACGAGGTTGTGCAATGGTGTTGTGAAATTATCTTTAATTTTTTCCTTCTGAAATGACATATACAGTGATTTCTAGTTTCTTGACTACAGTGGACACTTGTAAACACCACAAATTCTAACCGTAGCGTAATGCAGACGGCGGAAGTAGAAATAATTATGACTATTAGTTGCTTATTATCTTGTCAATCTGCTGGTCTTTAAACAATTCCTGTATTGTGTTGACAGTCCAGAGGCAACAACATGGCGCCAGGGTTTCTCATGGTGCTCCCCTATGGCCAACGTGACTGTGACAGATATGGTCATTCTTTTAAGATGAGAGTCGTGAGTGCTGCACACGTCTGTGATTAAGCTCTGGTGCAACACAAGTAAACAAAAAACAAAAAAGCAACGTAAATCTTTTGCAAGACAAATTAGTGCGTGTCAGGTTAGATGGATGCGTTGACGGCTGCATTGTCGATCTGCAATTCTTATAGCTTTTTTGTCGAGGCGTTGCGAGTAAACTTGCTTGTGTCGTGACTCACTGTGAGGCGGATGATGGATTAATAACCTGGCAGTAAACCAGTATAGACATTATTTAGAACTCATTCTGAGGCCCACGTGACAATAATACACTGAACATAGTGAGATGTTGTGTGGATGAAAACAATTACATGAACATTTGGCTCAGAAATGCTCCTTAGTAATCTTAAAAACATTCACGCGCTGTCCCAGACTTAAAGTGCCTCCAAAGCCTGATTGATGGCGCTCAGGGAAGATAAACACTGTGCTCACAAAAAAATAAAACAAAGTATAAAAGTAATGTTTGGAATACAATACATCTGGCCTGGGGGGGGGTCAGCCAGGTCACTGTTACAATGAAGTTATACAATGAATTCCAGAATGGAGGGAGGGAAAGACAATTTAACATTGTAAATCGCTACATGTTGTAGACTTTGAAAAGCAACACAATGAATGGGGAAACAAATGTGTATTTAACTATGCTTGAAGGCTTTATCTAAAGTAAGCAAACGCAAATGATGTACATATAAGCTGTTGCCTAACGTTAGTGAAGGCTGACTCATTTCAAGGATGACTGGCTTTATTGTATGTTGATGTATGTTTTTATTAGCTAACGCGTAAACAAGTTGACAGCATATCGGCTAAATTTATATATACGGAGGTATGGTATGGTCGAAATCAAGTGAAGGGCAAGTTTAATCAGCCGGTCGGGGATCGAACCGGCTACCCTTCGGTCTCAAACGAAGCACTAACCACTAACCACTAGGCCACAGCTGCCCATGTAATTGCAATTATTATGGCAGGAATTGCGCTTGCGTTTCACTAGATCCGAGGGAATGGTTATTCTTTTTTTAACTAATTTTCATCCGATAAACATATTTAAGAGGATTATTGTCTAATAGTTGTGCAGATCTGTAAGAAACAAACATTTTCATGAATCTAAAATGATATTTTGACACACATTTTGGATTTAACAAATATTATGCCGCCTGCGATTTGAAAATTGCACTAGGCCGTATTGCGTTTTTTGATATAATTTCGATTTATTGTTGAGCCCTACTGTAAATTATATACTCGCATTTCCAAGCACTGATAAAGTATACGTGGCTATTAAAGATGTGTGTAGTTTCATGTTCTATCGATTTATTTATTTATTTGTGTTAAGTTGGATCAGAAATCAATGATAATATATAAATACATTCTATCATTAGTCAGTAGTAGTAGTAGAGTGTCGCTGCAGGTCTAGGTTTGCTATTGACACTGAGACTCGCAGTAATATCCAGGGACACAGCGCCTTGCTCTGTCGCACACTCTCCCTGACGGGAGTTTTTGAAAAGCACCGACAAGCACCTGACCCTGAAAGAGTGATTTAATAGAGCTCTACCCTGGAACCTTTTGACTTATAACTTTCCTTTAGGCTGTGTGTGGTTTTTTTCCTGGCGTGTGTGCACGTACACGTGCACGTGCTCGGCCGGCCGGCGCATATGCCAGTGTTGTCTCAATATGTTGTTCAACAACCAGCTCGGGGTAGTCAGCTGTCCAGTGCAGTGCTGATGTCATTAATCACAGAACCAACACAGCAGAGAAAGGTAGTGAGGAGGGAGTGTGGAAAAAAGCCAGGCTGGAGTTGTAATCTGTGAAAGGTACCAGGGGAAAGATAGAGGAGATGTGTGGAAGAAAAGAAATAAAAGAGCATAGGGGAAGGCGAGTTGAATAAAGAGAGCCATGTACATGAGATCAAGGAAGAAGTTGGTAGAGAAGACCTTGGCATTGGCTTTATTCTCACTTATTTCTCTATTATTTTCACACACACCAATTAGTGACAGTATTTAGTATATTTAACCCCCTCCAAACCATATATGGGAGCAGTGGGCAGCACTTGTCCTGTCTTGGGATTTGAACCCCTCTGGTTACAAGCCCAATTCCCTTCCACTTGGCCATGTGACAGGAGAATTATTTCAAGGAGACAAGAGATTATTTTCATAGACTATGAAGTGTAAGAAAAGTGGATTTACCTGGCTTGTGTTCTGTGTTCCAGGAAGGCGATTTCGTGGTTCGGACTCACCACGTTGAATACTGCGATGGGGGGATTCTGGACCCTGACGACATACTCAGCGATCTGGTAGAAGACAAGGACAAGGTAAGAACATGACGGGGTTTTATGACTCATGCTTTTAATCTGATAAAGCTGAAATAATAGCTTTACTGGCTTTATTTCTACCTCCTTTGAATATAAAAACACTGATGCGAGTAGAGGCTTTATGTGACTTTAAGCTGACCACAAACAGCTTTATTATCTTCCCAATTAATACCCGCGAACTGGAACTAAAGTGTGTGAGGTTTGACTTCAATAGCCGTTAATTAAAACGGCCCATTTCCTGAGTGAATAGCATTAGCAGTGTACACAGTTATGCATGTAGTCAGGTATTCAGCTAAGCAGTCCTTAAAGTTGCAAAACAAAGGCCTTTCACTCTCCAACCCCAGAGCTGAAATATAATCATCTTTAAGACACCTACCTTTTATTCTTTAAATCTTTTTTGATGTCTCATAAAATGTATATAATGTTGACTATTGTGTGTGTGTGTGTGTGCATGTGTGCGCTTGTTCCGTGTTCAGAATCCAGAGTATTATGCCTATAAGCCACTGCAGCCCTTTGATAGAATATTGCCTCACAAGCAAAATTCAAAGGGAGTGGTTTTAACTTGCCTGAAGCTTTAGCCAGTGTCATTAGAAATTCACTTCTGAGACTTTGCAAACTGAATCCATATATTCCCCGTCTTTCTTATTTTTCCCCCGAGGAAAGGGTCATTTTTCATTTTCCCCTTTGGAAAGTCTTGTATATTTTAGTACCCTCTCATAGAGAGTGACATTATTAGAATGTGATAAATGGCCCAGATAAAGGCCGTTTTGAACCGTGGCTCAGGATCTTAAATGATTCTTCAGCCCCCATCTCCGTGGTTCTGCACATTAAAACAATATCAACATGATTTAATGAGTCTTGCCTGCTATGATGATCTGAATTTTACATTTAGGTCACAGCTAATAAAAGTTGGAAGAAGCTACCGGTGTGTTGCCCTTTCCTCAGCTCACACTCTCATGCCTTAAAGGGTGTATGAATACTGCAGGAGTTTTGGAGATTCTCAGAACTAATTAAGAACAAAGTTGCATTTGTTGGCTTTTTTTTTTCTTTACTGTGGATGTAAAAGCCTTTGAAAAAGCCCCCCCCCCCAACTAGAACTCAAGTCTCTGTTAATGACACAATTTTGTCATTGTGATATGTTCTGTGATGTATTCCATTCACATGCTCAAGCTGCATATAAATGAAAACCGGGTTCCCATGGGTCAGTGAAATCCTATAAAGTTTGATGCCCACAGGTAATTGAAAGTGCTTAGATTTTGTGCATGTAATAAGTTATGTTCATATTTAAAAAACTTACCTTACTGTTTCATGTGCCCTGCATTGCTTGATGTACGTAGACTAGGCCTACACAGCACAAACGTACACACACTGTACACTGTCTATCCTGCTGTAAACACGATGCAGAACAATGAGCGAGTAAAGCCAAGAGAGCAAATTATGTAATGCTTGGGAAATTCCAATTCAAAGATTGCTGGCTCACCAAAGCCAATTACAAAGACTGCTCTTACAAGATGCCCTCCCATCTTAAGCCGTGTCGGCTTGAATTTGAATTTGAGGGATTGGTCGTGGAAGTCCTGAAAGTCCTGAAATAGTCCTTGAATGTGATGTCAACCAAGGTGTGGGAACCCTGTGGAAATTAACATTTGGTGGCTCCATCCACGCATTTTTGGCCGATCGCTAGTTTCATATAAGTACAAGTATAAAATGAGTTGCGATTGATGAGATCAAATTGCAGACGATGCAGGTAACTGGGTTTCTGTTTCTTCCTGTCCAGAGTAAATGCATCCTCATGTTTAAAACTAGAATTTTTGTTCCATCCACACTTAAGAGGGAAAACATAGTCACGTGGAACACATGGAGTGTTTTTTCTAGAAAAGTTTACACAGATATCGCACAGAAATGACCTGAGCAGACCGTCTCTTTACTGTGAACAAATTCCCCCCATGACATTTTATGAGATGAGTTTTCCTGTTGAGCTTGAGTCTTTGGGGATTACATGACACACTAAGCTTCAACCCAGGGGCCATATGATTCAGTGACAGAAGCAATAACAGAGTCAGCAGACCAACACCTGATTTAGGAGACTGCTACAATGAGAGCCTGTTGCCATGGTTATTTTCGAGATTCACGGAGCGGCTTGTACTGGTCCCAGAGCTGGCGAGTTGCCAATTGCCCTGTGCTACAGTAAGCTTGTGCAGTTTTTTTTTTTTTAAGTGGAGGTGTTAATGACTGGACTTCTACTCATGATCACTCACTGTAGCTCTGAGAATACTTCATATGAGAATACTACGGTCCTAGACACAAACTTTCTGCTAAGAAAACTGATGGAATATAATTGATAGTGCAGGCGCAGACCAAGGTAGTGAAGCCTTCAAGGCGGCTCTTGTGCAGAACAGGTCATAAACTCTGCCACTTCCTTGATAACAGATGGGACATAGGCCAACAAAAGTATACATCATTATAATGTATTCCAGATATTTTTTTGTTATTTTATGTAATTATATTGGTCTATTATCACCACTTAAACTACTTTATTGGTGTTTTATCAACACTTTTATTTGTTCATGTTAGGTGTTGACTTGTGAGTGACATAAAGGTTAAATAAATTACTTAAAGGTGACGTCAAAAAGAAGAAGTATCAGTCTTGGCAGAAGTAAGATGTTTAAATAAGCTTAGAGCCATTTGAATAGTCGCTGTGTGGTTTGAGCTGGTTTAGCAGGTTTCAGTATCAATGTTGAGTTATAGGCCTTATTCTTGAATGCGGAAGTAACAAGGGGTCCAACTTCCTATTCTTGTCAGGTATTTGTTTCCTTTGCGTATTTGTAAACGGAGCCAGTTTGCTTTCTTGACATGATGCCACAGGAAGACTCGTAGCTATTGATCCACATCTGTGTAATATTAAAGAATGGGAGGATGAAATGAGGAAGAGGTCTTAATTGTCTTGTGCAGTCGCTTAGTGTGGGTGGTTAGGCAATATCACCCTGACATTAACTGACATCAATTTAGACATAGACATATTATAATTAGCAGTGGTTTTACCTGCAGCTGCTCATCACATTGAAAGTTCCATAACCCAACCACTACTCTGGTACCAGGTCGTATTTTGTAGGTTTCTTTTCAACAAAGTCAAATAAACAGACATGGGAATGCTTCCTCATATTTAAGGCTTTCAACCACTTCATGTTTCAGGCTTTTAGCCGCAAGTGAATCATTTCCTTACAGTGCTTTGCACATTCCCATCTTGTTTGGGGGCTGATGATCAAAACATTCTTGTTCCATTAAAGCATTTCGCTTAAACCAGCTGTTATAGCATCCCCTGTGAATGCACATAGTACCAGAAATGGTACCAACTACTGACCAGAATTGCCTGGAGGTCTTGCACAAAAATAATGGTGGACAACTTTCTGGTTTCTGCAGAAAATCTAAAATCTCTACCATGTATACAAATAAGTGTTTGTATGTGCGTGTGTGTGTGTGTTAAGATACATACTATATTCATTCACAGGTGTTCACGTCTTTTCTTCAAATCCTGTGAAGTGAAACAATGCAAAAACCTTACCGTTGGGTCCACAAAAAAACCCCACAATCTACTTTTGAAAGCAGAGGCATGCTAATACACATTTGTATTCTAGGATCAAATACAGTGCCATATTTCATAATTCCTCAAAACACATATATGTGGTGAGACACACACACGCGGAGAAATAAACCATACCGAATGATATCAGCAATACACACTTCTGAGCGCCAGAGATTGCATATGAAATGAAAGTGTGAAATATTCATTGGATTTTAAGGCAAGGCTCTCATAGTATTACTGAGCTGAATAAATGGCTTCTAATCCCAGATGAGTGTTTTACTGCAAGGGAGGGGGGCTCATTCTGCCTGGCTTTAGGTTTATAACCACAAAGAAAATAGAGAGGGTTTTTAAAGTCTCCCCAAGACTGAGGTCATATGTACAGTTTTCGCAAATCCATAGCTGAGAAATACTACGAGTGATGTATTTTGAGAGTGAGCGCACACACATTTATCAACTTAAATTGGTCCCAAAACAGCTTAAAGTGCTATATGGCAAATGAAAGCACAGCGGCAAGTACGCGTTAAAATATAACATATTGTAGTATGGACTGTAAGCACATACAGACGCTGAAGTTCAGCATGGTAATTTGAATTTTAAATAATGGAGGCTATTGCAGCCTCACAGTTTGACCAGGTTTACATTTATATTAGCATAGAAATAACAGTTTTGAGATAAAGCACTTTTAACAAAGTTGAAAAACAAGTATTAAAGTTAAGTTTCAATGAGTATTTCCATAATCCATTAATCTGTTGGTTATTTTCTCGATCAATTAGTTATTTGGTCCATAAAATGTCCCAAAAATGTTGACGTTTTGTCCACAAACCAAACTTATTCAGTTTAAATGATTTCTTTGTTCTATGGAGCGAAGAAACAAGAGGATATTCACATTTTAGTAAGCTGAAAACTCTCAAGAGCTTGTTTTAATTAGGAAAAAAACACTCAAAATGATTAGTTGATTATAAAAATAGTTGGTGGTTAATTTACTAATCAGTTAATAGACTAATCATTGCAGCCTTGCTGTGCAGTCGTTTTCCTGTAGACACTAATTCACTGAAACTGAATACCTTTATGACGGATACGATTGAATTCCTGAACACACTTTATTTTAATCATTAACTAGCAATTGTGTAATTTGTTAAATCTACACGTGGGCTCCTGCAAGGATAAAAACAATAATAATAATAATAATAATAATAATACCTTTTTAGTACCAAGATCTGAACCGATACTCATTTTGCTTTTCAGCAATATCATCTGAATTCATTCATCCCTGGGGCCTGTTATTACCACGTTTGTTACCACTTCTGAAAGTCGTATTGTTTTATATTCAACAGCGTACGAGTAGGACAGAGATAACTTGTGCGGGAGATATTCACCCTTACGTTAACTCGGATGCCTACAGAAAGTGTTTGCCTCAGACTCACCCACACCCCACCCCTTTTTCTCCATTACCCTAATGTCCTCCTTGCACGTTGTTTTTTTTCCAAGTGCACTCACAGCTTTATGCCAAAGAAAATGAAAAGTAAGCACGAAATATAGATTCCCATCAGCATTTTCTATTTAGCTCCGAGTGTATTTCTTAATGTATTTCTCCCGTCTTGTACAGAAGGTATTACAGAAACACCCTTCAAGAGGGAAGGGGTTTAACCAGTCATGCTAATGGAGAGAGAGGAGGAACACTTTGTATGATATGTTTGTTCTTGGATGTCTACACGTACACACACACACACACCCCTCCTCACACAGTATGGATTCTGTTGCGTCCATCAGTGTTAATCATTTTTCATCAAGCAGGTACACAAAATCACAACAAGCCCAACAATCTATGCCCACAACTTTTCTCCTGTTTTTGCACTCAACACGTACTGACTTCATTATTATGAAGGTTTTTACATTATATGAAAACTTACTGATTAATGAAAAGGAGACTAATTTTAGGAGGCTACAAATACAGTATGATCTGTTGCCAAATTTAATGACATAACCACCAGATTTTATTTTTCTTCTTCGTGTTTAAAGGCAGTTGGCATCCATATAATGTATACTACCTATACAAATTTGTACGTATTATGTGCTTTTGTATATGTACTTTAAGTCCTAGCTTTATGGAGGCCGCTGTCTTGTGTTGCCATGACCTCGCATCGGCCCAAACGGACAAACCACTCAGAGCGTGCATTTTACGTTTAAAAGCGGTCATTTTCTATGCAAACAAAGAAGAATGACATCCTCTCTGGTATGTGGAGGACTATTAGATAGCACAAATGCTTACATACTGTACCTTTAAAGAAGGTATTTATGGAAGGACACATGGAAAGGGCTAACCTGAAGATGGGGCACTTCCCCATGAACTGAGCTTTGATTTCTTGGTTCCTCTTTTTGTGCATGGAAAGTGAATTTACTTCATTTTCTTTAATAATATGTAATATATTTTAATATGTATCTGTATAGTATATGATGGTTTAAGGTGAAGGAGTAATAAGTAAATTCCTGATTCTGATTCTAATTCTAACTAGCCATTTTCTTATTTCTTTATGAAATAAAATGTCTGTCATTCAATTAAAGAGCAGTAATTCTGCTCACTGTTGTTGGACTGTTGAAAAAAACCCCAAAAGAAAATGCTGAAATAGCCTGTACTCCATAGTAAGAACCACCTCACTATAGTTCAGTATAATTTGGCCCATAATGTCACACAATTTACTGGAGAAGTGTTTGTAAGCTGCTTTGCATATCCTCTTGTTTTGAGTTGATCAAACTCAAAGCGTGTCTGTTAATTACACCGTCTGATTGGCTGATGGGATAAAACGGCCTTAAATGGCTTCATTTTAAAACGTTAAGATGGACAATTTTTGGACCCAAGACAACTCAGTGGAGAGTGCACTGTGTGTGTGTCTGTTTAGTTTTGTTAGTCGGCGAAAAACAATTAACTGCAGAAGAAAAATCGGGGCCAACAGTTCTCATCTCAGTTCTGACAGTGTTTAAATTGTTGTGTTCTTGTTCTTTTCATTCCTGCTTTTCTCGGCCCACGTTGCCATCACATGCTGTGGTGGCTGGTGGAAAGCAGAAGTAGGGACAAACAGGTAGACTGGCAGTTATAAAGACCGTCTCTTGTGTTGGCATGGCAACTAAAAAAGCAAGAATGTGAAAGGGCGATAAACTTGTGACTAAAATATCTGCAGGTTAAACCTTAATAAATACGTGAATTAAAAGTCACTACTTAAGCAGAATCGCCAACAAAATAGTCATATATTTAGGGACTTTGCACACAAAAGTGGCGAGGAACCTATTGAAATTGCATGAATTCTTTCATAAATTGTGTTGGTTTATGTCCATCAGTATTCAACACTGCTTTTGCAACTGATACCATGCAAGCAAATCATTCATGTTAAATGTGATTGTTCCTTATACACATTCATAAATTAGGGGCTAATATATTTATAAAAATGTAATTTAGCATCTATTAATGAGAAATGATTATGCTGCACCATTTGTTTAGATTTGCACGCACACACACTAATGTCTCGCGTCATTTGCAGATTGATTGCTGTCATCAGCAAATGTGTGAACATTTAAAATGGAGCTGGTGTGTAATTGTTCAGCAGTTCATCATTTCAAAGTGTTTTAATATAATGTTTTATATGAGAAATAACTGTCAGAAAATGTGATTATTACCTAAACAGAGAAATTACACTATGTACAAGAGATTTTAGGTTAGGTTTTAAACATACTTGAGCTTATTTTGCTGATAAGATGTGGTTAGAATAATATGATCAAGAATACCTACATTTACTTAGTGGCTTGACAGACAATACAATTGCAGGATACTCAGGGACAGAAACGAGAAGCCACAAAACACCAAATGTCAGTGAAGTTACAAGAGAGAACTGAAAGCAGGAAGAAGACAACGTCAAGTAAAAAAGCGAATCTAGTAAGCACAAATAAAAGAATATGAAGAAAGTAATACAAAGCAATAAATCATTAGATAATGGATGACATCACCTAAAGCCAAGTCTGTGGAAGTACTTTTTAAGAAGTGATTTAACAGAATTCCATGGATCTGCCAGCTTAAAGCATGAATATATATGTAGCCTGTGGGATGGATTTGACTACTTATCAGGTGACGGGCTAATATAGGATCCTCTGAAAACTGGTGACGGGGAGAACTGTGTAAAATAAAATAATTAAAGGTCGCTCCATCAAATATTTCAGTGTCTGGCTGAAACAGTTGTACCCAACATGATTGAGAAGTTGCATTAAAAAAGAAGAAAGTGGGATAGATTGAGGACAATTATCATATTAGAAATGAATGATGTAAAAACCATACAGCTAAAAAATAAGGCACCAGCAGAAGTGACAGGTCATTAAGAGCCAGTGAGGACAAGCCCCACCTGCTGGCAGCAAAAAAAGTAGATTTTTGTCCCCTTTTTTTTAGTTGGAGAGAAGAGACAGAATGAGAGGATAGCATATGTGGAGATTGGTGTTTTGCTGTTCTGGAGTCCCTGTTGCAGTGAAAAACTAGTACTTTGTTTTGAAAATCTCCCCAATTTCTCATTCAGGCTTTCCCATCGGCGTACACGTTGGCCCTATTTGTCCTCCCTCCTCCCCATCTCTCTTTCTCCTTCAACTTCCTCCATCTCTTTTCTTTCTCCTCTCGCTTTCACACCCGCTCAGCTCTGTCATTTTAAGGAAGAAAACACAAGCCCTGTCAGAACGAGGCAATTATGACCCTGTTGGAAGGGTTATTATGCAAAATGCCCCCATAATCCTCCTCTACAGTTTTCATCATAAATGACACGTACATTAAGTCTGTGCGGCTTTTTACGCGCTCATTGAAACTTCACTTATGTGAGGAGGCGCCATTTAAGTATTTTACAACACACACACACACATGCAAATTTGCGTGCACATGCAAAAAGTCATGTTGACTCGTAAAGATGATGCAGTTGCAGTGTGATTATTCATAGCGTCTTAGTCTGGTGTGACGAGATAATGATGACAATAGACGGCAGACACATGGGGCAGTATTTGATTGGATTTTTTATGCTCACCATGCCATGTAAGTTAAATGTTTTGTACATAAAGGTAGCTGGATAGGGTTCTTATTGAATCCTGTGTGTGTGTGTGTGTGTCTTGCTGGTTAACATTAATTGAACCATGACCCAGATCAAAACGTTGAGTCCTTGGAAGGGATTTGAGAAACATGCATGAGATGTAGAGAAGCAGCAGTTTGTGTGGGAGACTCTCTGATACAGTCCACTTTTTAATCACAGGCCAAACAGATTATTAAAATAATCCCAGGCAATTTAACAGAGAACCTGACGCATACATGAAGCAGACAGGCATCCAGTAAATCTCATTTAACCTATGTAGTAGGGCTTAATAATCGTATTAGTGTTGTGTTCAGTATTAATACATTATGAGATGTTTTTAATTAAAGTTTTAGTCAAAAAATAATTCAAATTCAGGTACATTCAATAAGTCAAGGAAGCACTTAGTTTCCTGTTGATTAGTCATAAAACAGAGAAAACACTCTTGCAGGTTTGCTTACCATCATTATTAAAAAGATAATCAATAAAAAAGCTCTTTAATTAACTACATTTTAATATAAGAGCCATTACAACCTTTTAGCCCTAGAGCATTTTGAGTTCATCCATATTTTTGTTTTCAAGAGTGACGTCGTCCTGACGGGGTTAAGTGAAACAGGAAAGACAAATATTCTCGCTAATGTGTTCCTCACACACGTGTGCTCACACACACGCAATGTGTTCACGTAATAATAACAGCTTTGCTCGCGACCTCTGACCGATCGGCGCCCCCCCATATGAAGTGGTGACTCTTGAGAATAATATTTACCTTCCACTAAAGAAAGCAGCGCTGCTTATTGCTTCACACTTTGAGCTGGTTTCATTTACTGGGCGTGTGTGTGTTATTGTCAGGACCTTTATTCCTTATGGAGACCAAAATCTGGTCCTAATGAGGAAGAAGAACCTAATTTTTGAAGTAAGATTTAAGTTAAGGTTAATAAAATGAAGGTTAATGTTGGGGATAAGGCTTTGTTTTGGCTGTCCAAATGAATGTAAATCAATGCAAGTCCTTAAAAGGATAGCTGGAGGACAGCTAGAAGAGATTTGTGTTTGTGTGTGTGTGTAAACACCATGCTGGTAAACACACATGCTCTAACATAAAGAGAGGTGGAATATAGTCAAGTGGTCTTTGTTTTTCTGGCGTGTAACTTTGGGAGCAATGGAACTGGTTTGAATCTTTATTTTTTTGCATAATTATTGTGTTTTGTGACTGCTGTACAAACTAAATAATCTCACTGTGGGAAGTTTAATTTATGGGAAGTTGTGTTTAGGTCACAGAACAAAAAAAATTAAATCCTTTCCTGGAACACAAAATGTGCAAATGACATTTCTTTTAAATTCCAGTCATTTGTTCCTGTTTGGACATCCGAATGGTGTCATGTGACTTTTATAACATGATGTCAGCCAGCCTGTAGGATGGATTTGACAATGTATCAAGTGACGTGCTAATTTAGGTGTAAAATTAAATAATTAAAGACCGGTCCATCAAATATGTCGGTGTCTTTTCTGCAGATAGCAGAAAGTGGCACAGATTGAGGACAATATTCATATTAGAAATGAATGATGAAAAAAGGTGGAGATAAAAATAAGGCACCAGCAGAAGTGACCGGTCATTAAGAGCCAGTGAGGTCAAGCCCCACCTGCTGGCAGCAAAAGAAGCAAATTTTTTCCTAATTTTTTTGTTGTTGTTGGAGCATTAAGGAAAGAAAAAGAGGCAAAATGATGATAGAATATGTGGAATATAGTGTTTGGCTATTCTGGAGATCCTGGAGCCAACATCATGCCAAAAGTTCATCTTTCGATAGTAAATGTAAAATGGACGTGAAGGTGTAATGGTCCGCACTGTTTTACATTTAGCAGTGATTTAACTATTGTGCATAAATGGGATCAATTGCTCTTCTCAGTCCTTCAAAAGGGTACAAGAGCCATAAAATGTGCCGCCTGTCCATTGTAGGTGTGACTCAGATATCGGTTCTTAAGTCACGTTCCTTATGTAGTCAGACATTTGTCATTATATAGGAATAATATGTGTTCGTCTTCACTGAAAGGCTGTCCTGTGAGTGTGTGTGAGAGTAGGTGTAGCTTTTAGTCCTTGAGAAGGGTAGAGGGACCATAAACGCTCTCTTTAGGAGCTGAGATCTCGGCTATTAGCCGAATTGTGAATTATATTTGATGAGGCTATGGCCTCATTGTTAAATTGCAGTACACTGGCGTATATATCAGTCTGCATTGACAGTCAACATTAACGCGGCACCTTTTACTATACGTAGGCACTGTATGTGCGTGTGTCGCTGAATTATCAGCTTTTAGTGATATCACTTACTCGGTGATGCTTTCATTTCATGTGGTGATTTACAGTGTCAGGCAGTCTATATGATGAATATTCCCCTCTGTGTTTTTGATAAGGTGAAAGGGTATATGTTCTGATCGGTTCTCTTTCCCTTTTTTTTGGTCTTAAATCTTATTTATCTTGAACCTTAATGGAATCGGGCAATTTGTGTGGTGAATCACACATGCAGTGACCTATTTATACGTGTGTGCTTTCAGTGACTCATCTGTCAGATTGCCGATGACACTCCTGCCACCTCCATGTTTCTCTTTTTTTACGCGCACACTAAACCGCGCATAACTCATAAAGGACACCAACAACTTCCAGTGTAACCCTTAACGCCCGCATCGCCTCGTGCGTTTCGCTTGATCACACACACAGATGGGTGATACAATATTACTCGCGTGGCACATTTTGAATAGGTCCGTAATGTTCCATTAGTTTGATTGCTTACAGGCCTGCTACACATGATGGGTAGAGACAATAAAAACCACAATATACAAAACTCAATTAAACGGTTGTATTTTATGTGTTAATTTAATGGTTTAATTTTTAATATTGTTCATTTATGACGAGCGATGCGAGTAGATGGTTTCGCACAGATCCATGGAGAGGAACGCTGCACACATTATGCACTCGTACACACACACACACGCATACACTCGCGCAAAAGGCTCTTGTCAAAAGCAGTGGAGTGGAATAATGGACAAGGCGATGGAATAGTGGGCAGATTTTATCATTCACACTCTCTTAACCACCAGCCATCTGCTTAATGCATGCTTTCTTGCCTTTGTGTCTGTGGGTGTGTGCGTGTGTGTGTATACATGGATGCGGATACACACATTTGCGCCTATGAGTGGTTTCAGTGAAGATCCTCGAAGGCTTCCTTTGACCAACGCTCAAGATTTTAAAGTGGTTAATGGAGATAATTCATCTGTGCGGTCTAATCCAAACAGAAGTGTGTGTTTTTCCTGTCAGTTGCTAATTAATACGATCATCCCGACACACACAAAGCACATATCTAGGTCTGAACAATTGATCTTTTTCACATTGTAGTTGCGGTTTTGAACAACGCAATTGGACATTTGAATTGTTCTGTTTTGCATTGTTCTATGCCAGTGGTAGAATCAATTAATATGAAGTTATCATCTGCAAATTGGAGAAAAGGCATGAATAATCTGACAGTGTCACATTTGCTAATGCTCCATGTTGTACACCATAAATCAGATATTTTAGTATGACCCAAACCGGTGTAAAAACACGAGTTGAACCTGTAGCTCTATAGCCAGAACTGTGGCTTTGCTTAGAAATAAGATGGATGGGATGACCTCCAATAAAACACATCGGAGTGGATTAGCTTTCCTATCCATTAAAAGAACAAAACTTAATTAGAAGGTGAGGAAATTGAATTGTTTCAATATTGAGAGTTGACTATAAGGATTATTAGGGTTTAAGCACGACTGTGCAAGAACCCTTTTGAAACTGAAGGAATTCTTCTTCTTATTATTCAGCGGAATAAATTGCGTTTTTGAGGCCTTTCCCATGCCACGACCATGTGCAACCACATCAGAGCTGGTGAACGATTGCGTGTGAAAGTCATTGTCTAACAGATGCATGGAAAATGCATGGAAAATTGGAAGTGGGAGGGGCTAAAAACTAATGCAAAAAGGTGCTCGTAGGTCATCTCCTGTCGGGTTTAACATACATGAACGAAACTTGGTAGATGCGTTCATTAGATAGGGCCGTAAATAAAAGTCGATGACAAGTGTCCTGTGAATCCTACTGGAAGGCCGCCATTTTGGATTGAAAGCAAAAACAGAGGCGTTTTTGGAGAATTTGCACCAGTGCTACAAAATCTGTCTCGTCTGGATTTGGTATCCATGGAGCACGAAGCATCAGGTCTTCAGGATGTGACCAGTGGTGTAATAACATCAAATTTAGAGCTGCAGCTAAGTATTATTATCATAAAAATTATTATGTCGATAATTTTGAAATTAGTTAAATAAAAAAGTGGCTACAAAATAAAAAAAAAAAGGGAGGTTGTTAATGTGTTCAAAAGTTCTAAATATCATTGCAGTCTGCTCAGCCCAAAACACTACAATGAACTGATGTTCAAAGATACATTGGGGGTTCAAGTTTTTCCCATTAATATATATATGTATGTGTGTATATATATGTGTGTATATATATGTATGTATATGTATATATGCATGTATGTATGTATGTGTATATATGTATGTATGTATATGTATGTATCTATATATGTTTTTTTATCCCTTAAGGTCATCCAGACTTTGCTGATGTATCATTATCTCTGTGTTATGTAGAGAGGTTTCTCATTATGACAGGATAAAGAGGAGACAACAGGGGAGATCTCCACCGTAATGAACTGAAATGCTCCCTCTCACCTTCACCTCATCTCTCTGTTGTTACCCGTCCACCAGCTCAACTCTCTTCCCCCTTTTATTGTAGTTATCCTCTCATCCCCTCTCTCTCTCTCTCCTCCGGCTGGTTGTGTTTCCTTTCAATCTGTCAACTATATTCTCTCACTGTTTCTTCTTTTATACTCTGAGCTAACACGACCCATCAGACTATTTTCAGTGCACCCATTAAACCACATCTTCCCTCACCATCTTTTTTTTTTCTCCCTTCCCTCTCAAAAACATTAGTTATTTACCTTCCTTCTCGTGGCCTTCTCTCACTTTTTTATCCTTTTATTGAACTTAACTCCACCACCAGTCATGAGTGATGGTCCGGCCTTCTCCTCTCCACTTCCTCTCACCTTCACCACTTACCTCTTTCTTTTACACCTCACCCTCTAATGAATCTAATCATTTTGGAGTCACACCTTCGCGTGCGAGCATGCGTGCGTTCGTGAACTCTTCATTTGTCAAAGGCACATACGCATTTGATGCAGACCTGATACATATGTTGACCCCTAGCCAGGAAACCAATGAGGGTTAATTGAGTAATGGCGTTTGCTAGAGAGGGGAGGACAAGCTGGAGAGCCCGGCGAGAGAACATTAAGAGAGGGAGGATGAGAGAGATGGGTGCAATTTGTTCGAGCATATGAAGGGAAGAGAAATGGGAGGGGGCGAGGAAGAAAAGGGGTTAATTGCGAGAGTGAATAAAATGAAAGTCAGAGGGAGGCTCGCAATTAAAGCATTGTGGAAGGGAGGGTGAAATAAAGACAAATGCTGGGTTAATGGCGACAGTGTGTGCGTCGGGCACGGGGGTGACAGCATGAGGCAGCCTACCAGCAGGATGTGGAAGATTGATTTGCAGCGATAGACAAGGGGTTAACAGAGTGACTGAAGGAAAACACAGAGAGAGGGAGTCAGAAAGGGTTAATTATGAGTATAATAAACGATGAAGCGTGTGGTCTTCATGGAGCCCCGGCTCTTAATTAAGCAAGCACAGCTGCACCTGGGACCCACCAAGAATAGATGGATACATGATACTGCATGAAAATGATGTGTGTGTGTGTGTGTCTGTGTGTGTGTTAGTAATTGTTATTGTTATGAAGTCCACGTCCTCATGGATTCATTGTGCTGATGAATTATCTTAATGAAGTGCATGGATGTGGGGGGGGGGTGGGGGAGTTGGACAAACTAAATGGCCAGACAACTGAGAATTGGTCCATCATTTGCCTGTGTGTTTGTCTGACGATGTTTACAGACAAATTGGAAAAAGGAAACAAAAGTAATTTGGTTTGAGAGAGAGAGAGAGAGAGCTAAAACGTCTGCTCTCCTCTTTTTCTGCTCGTTTGATCGTCTCCTCGTTCCGTCAGTCAGCGGTCCAAAGTAAAATCATATTTTCATAATGCTCAGATTGATCATATGACATTTCCAGTCTTTTTCCATAAAATATTTTTTGCTTTATTGGTCTAAATAGGTTTGCCAGACATCCATGAAATATGATGTGTACTGGATTTAAGTCCAAATTTCCTTTTTTTATTATTATTCATAATTTATATTTTCATCTTAATCATCATAACTCAAACAGGCTGAGTGACAGCGTGCAGATTTGTGTCGGGTAACTTGAAAAAATCCTTTTCAATTGAACCCGCCTAAGTCTCATTCTGTCGTTTATTATGATTGCACTGAGACGGCACAAGTCGCTGCTTGATCTAATGAATTAAAATGCTCATAAGTCATAAACATCTAAATCTTTGATGGTTTCTTCTTGCACATTTCCCTGCAACACGCCCCGGGCTGTTTCCAGAAAATGTGTTCAAATCTACTGAATCATGTGCTGAAGCATCATCTAAACGCTTTCACAGCTGTTTGGGTGCGGTGTGTAATCTGTATTATCATGGGTTGTCTCTTTAAGCAGCACATTTAATGTTGAGATGGATTTGATTCATAGTCGAATGAAAAGAGGATCTGTCAGGAAGGACCTTATCTAAACTCCACCTCAATCATAGAGATGTTAGAAAGACCACACACCATGTCAACACACTCGCATCTACCAGCAATTGAGAGAAAGGTTTACATACATTGGCAGAATAATGTGCTGGGCAGTGAGAGAGCTTTATAAATTGTGGACATGCCTCTAACACATGATGATAACAGGCTCATTATACATCACACAGAGTAGTGTTCGGCAGTAAGACAGCGTGATGAAGCAAAGCGAGAAAAGAAGACAAACTAGTCACAGCTGGACAGCTTGCCAAAATGTCATTCCAAACATTTGCATTAGAATGTGTCTCCAGATGTGTCTTGTGTCCCTCCCAAGTCCTTTCTGTGTTGAGTTTGCATGTTCTGCCTCTGTGTTTGTGTGGGTTATCTGCGGGTGCTCCGGTTTCCGCCCACCATCGAAACACGTGTTGGCGTAATGCTCCTTTCAGTGTCCCCCGACCGAGGCACTGACATTCAATCTGGAGTTGGTCCCTCAGGCGCTGCTCAGTGGTAGTTCCTTCCTAGTTCTGGGTAAAATGCAGAGAGAGAGTTTCTCCATGTGGATCGATGAAGTTAACCTCAACCTTCCTCTATGTATACAATTTTGTCCATCATTTGTTTATGCAAACGCCAAATGTTGTCAGACATATTTGTAAGATAATGTGTGTGATAAAGTATCTGAGGACCGTAAAATAAGCTTTTCAGTTTGTTGTGAAACTAGGACAGAGGACATTCATTGAGTAGTTGGTCCTTCTTTGTGGCCCAGGACACTGAGCTGTTCACAAAGAGGTCACAGATGTCCTAAGTGATCACATCTGAAATGCATCCTGCTTATTTTCACATCAATACTTCTGTACATATACACAGATTACGTAAGATGGATATTAAAACCATTATATTGACTTGAGAGAAATGCAATCAAAAGCAAAAACAAATTGAACTACTATATCTGAGCTTCTTTTCTCCAAGAAAGTCAAGAAAGTCCATCCATCTGCCCTAAACCTCCTGCCACTCTTTGTGTGTGTGGTAGACTTGAAATACAGCTAAGTTGTTGCACTAGTCTAATTCTATAATTTTGAACATAGTAAGACAATTCATTGAAGATATCGTCTTTGTTTTGAATGGCAGCACTCGGCAGGTGCTTGCATGACAATGAGACTTCTGTGCACAATACTAATCAATGCATTATTTCCTAAGAGTTGCACCAACAAATTGCTAAAGGAAGAGAGAAAGAAAATGAGCTTCCTTTTTTTTTTTTTACCCATACTCCACCCTACGAAGATTCAACAAAAACTGGTTCAGTCGTCTACTGATAATAGACAGACAAACAAACGAAGCCACGACTTCCTTGGTGGAGATGATCAGCTGCTATGCTGCACAAAGTGAACATACATATGCAGAAAACATTGCTATTCCTTCATGCAGGCTGGCCATTTGTAGGCATAACAAAAGAAACATGTAGAATATATTGACCTCCAGAGCAGTGCTTTTGTGATATATCCTGCATTAATGACATACTTGATATGCAATCTGGCTTTACATAGAGCAGCTTATTAGGGGACAATGACTAAACCAAGACTATTTCATCTGAAGCTGCATTTGTGTCATAGATGAAGTTGTCAATTTAATTTGTGATTGTGTTTTTTTTAATGGTGAGTACGATTCTTTCTTGGCTTTCAAAGTAATACTTTATCTCTCCTTTTAAGTGACGTGATAAGATTAATTGTTTATCTGCTCTGAAGCAGATAAGCTGTCTGGGGGTCAGGAGACAACCTTTCAACAATTAACCTCATAATTCCCCCGAAGTACTCGCAGATTATAGACAATGGGAATGGCCAAAGCTGCAATTCTAACTGGGCAGTGATTTTCCACTTAACATTTTAAAAGTTGGTTGAAGTTCACAACAATGATAGCACAGGGGAGAAATGGGATTGGTCTCTTTAAAATCTGCGTTTATGTGCGATACATTGACGAGGACTGTCACCGTTAGTAATGCGTAGCGTTTTGTCATGATAATTCTCAGTTACTGACCATGGTGTCTGCATATGTGGTGCATATACCCGGAGGAAACGATGAGGTACCTATTTGGTGTGTGCAGTCTAATCAGTCATATCTGACAGACATAAAATCCCACTTCAAACACCACTCAGATGTCCATTGTTATGCTGAGAGCCAATTGAACGAGATAAGACGGTGGGGAGAAGGAAGAGGATGAAGGAAAGGCAAGCTGGATAAAAAGCTGGATAAATTAGCTATTAGGAGATGGAAGAGCGAAGGGTTAGTCTGTGGTCTCTTAGAACTAGTTCTAAAGATGTGCTGTCTGGTCACATTTCTATAGTGGTTATGAATGAATGCTCGAGAAGACTTAGCGGAATGCTGACCGTGATGCTGAAACAGGAGATATAACACTGTAAATGATGCATATTGGCAGTCAGATTTAAAACGAGAGGCAGGGAGAGTTCAATGCCAAGGTCCCCTCTGCACAGTGAAGCAGTCACAGTGATACAGTCTAGGACGGTTGGTTTCTAATGATTCCTGACCATGGACGTCACCGTTCAGGATTGTAAATCCCATATAGTCCTTGACAACTTTTAACGAGTCTATGCATTGTGCTTGAACATCCGTATACCATTACCAGTAGCTGCAATTAAAAAATAGACACTAGAATAAAAATACGGACTAAAACCCTTTCTGGTTTAAAAGCAGGGTCACCACCGCCAACCCATGCACAAACACAAACTAAATAATCAGAATTATCAATAATTAAAAGTCATCATTGCTAGCCTTACTGTTCATTTTTCTCTCCATAATCTTATTGGCAATGCAAAGATATATGGGTTTGTATGCTAAATTGATGTAAAGAAGTTTCAGCAGAACTACTTATGTAATTGAACAGCACCAGAAAACTGGCAAACTGCAGACAGAGAGCCTTTTTTCCATACTTTCCAAAGCTAAACATTTTTAATCAGGCCTGATTGGGGATAGAGAAGTGATGAGTGGTCAGCACCGAGCTCCATAAGCTCCTGCGTCAGTTAGTGCTGATCTATTCATATGAGCATATCTAATTAATTTAATTGTTGGCATTTCCCGTTTGCCTACTGTTCAAATTTTTACTTGGCTGTCGGTTTATTGTGTACACCTAGCTAAAAATCAAGGACAGCCAGAAAAAATAAATCATGGAGGTGATTATTTTGGCTAAAATAAACCCAATCACATGCTGAGCCTTTTTCTTTTTTTAATGTTGTTAGTATGACAGTTTAAAACTAGGGATGCACCGATCCACTTTTTGAAAGTACTGTTCCACTATGCCACCTGCTAACTGGCTGTAAATTATGGAACGGATTGCCTGAACGGAGGCGCGCATCATTACTCTGCGTCTCATTGAGACACGTCTCCGTTCAGGAAATCCATTCCACTTTTTGCAGCCAGCTAGCAGAGCAGTCGGAGAATCACTTGCAGAGACATTTCAGCAGACAACATTAAAGCACAGACGGATCGGCTCAGAAATCTCTACAGTTGGATCGGAAAAATTTCCGATCTCTGAATTACGTATGTATCGGAACCCGATACTGAAACTGGATCGGATCCGCCCCATCCCTATTTAAAACCAGTACTTTTAGATAGCGACGCCGATTCGATCAATATTCGATTTACAATCGAGATCATGACACTCCTAAGGTAAAACACTGTTTTGTTTTTTGATGGGTCATGAGGGTATTCAAAAACTAAGGCTAAGCTGCGCTCACCATGCAGTAATCACTGTCTGTTGCACTTCTAGGCTGAATATTTTGAACTAAAACAGGAGTTTTAAGCTTCAATTCTGACTCACAATTTGTAATGAGCTCTCATCTACCCAGAGGGTGGAGCCTGTGCAGCTTCCTCTGCTTAATAGGCTCCCTTTGATTTGTGAAAGCAGCCATTAGGACTGCTACTGCTGGATCGTTGGGAATATGGCCTGAACAGAATGTGTCCATCTGTGCCACGGCATATCTCCATAACACTCTTCCATATGGCCATGTGTGGTCCACGCGCAGCCTCGGGGATGCAGTGGTACACGGTTAACGCGCACACACGCATGCATTCGCACACAGATATTGTTCTCTGTGCACAAGTTTATGATGGATACCAACACATGCGTTTTCACACACAATCTGCATGACTGAGGAAACAGAAGTTGTCGTTACGTTTTGGCTGCGTGGGCAGACGGTAAAGTTCCGTCTGTGTGAAGTTCACAAAGTCGCTGAACACTTGTCCTGCTGATATGGATGGAGGCTGCTCTGCTTTTAACTGTTGAAATTGCCTGCACTGCCTTTATCTCCAAATGATATGTCTGTATCATATTTCTCTTTCTCATTTTCCTTCTCCATTTTTATCTCCCTCTCTGTCTCTTTCCAACCGCCCTTACTCGCTCTATCTTTGTATCTTTGCTTCTCATTCTTCACAGTATATCTGTCACCCATTCATCTTTCTTGTCTGTTTTTGTCTGGATTTCACATGCTCCATTGAGACATGAGGTGACTGGAAATCAATTGGGGTCAGCACACGCACACACACACCCTCACCCACACACACACACAAACAAGCACACAAGCCTGAAACTGCTGAGCAGGTGAATTTCATTCATTCTATATTCTCCATACGGAGACACCACCATCCTATTTATTGATTACCTCGGAGATGGATCGATTACAGTGGAGAGGTCACTGTCAGAGATGTGTGTACGTTTGTGTGTGTGTGTCTCTTTTTGTTGCTGTCCTTTTGTGCAGTGTCTTTGTAGTTACGGTTAAATATACATCCCTTTCTGCTGAGTGATTTTCAATCTGTATATAAATCTGTCATTGAGGTGAAAAGCTTTCCCTCTGTCTATAATAAATGTAGACATTACGAGAGTTGAAACAAGAGTCGGAGAAAATACACAAAGGGATAAAAATGGTGAGATTTGCGCGTATTGAGTCGAACACGGATGCATCAGATTCATGTGTAAATCGATGAGCTCTTTGTTGCTTTGCTCACGTATCTGATGGAGAAAAGTGCAGGAACATGATGATTTACATCAGCTAATTTGTAGGGAACCACTATAGCTCAGCGGGAAGAAGGGGGAACAGGGGACAGAACACAAAGGCAGTACATGGAGACCAAGCATTGGAGAGCGGAAAAAGAAGCAAAAAAGGAGGAAGCAATATGATAAAGAGGCAGCTGGAGAAAAAAGCCGAGTGAAGGGGAGAGGACATGTGTGGAAGCAAAAGAGAAGAGGCAAAGGGAAGCCAGGGGGGAAACGGTGCTAAGCAGGAATATTTGCTGATGAAGGAAGTAAAGACCAACCCGGCACACAGCCTTTCATAGAACTGACCTGCCTCAGGGTTCATTCAAATTCTCCTTTTTTTATCTGCACAATTATTTTACGGGGGGCATCACACAGAAATGTGCAAACCTTTTAAAAAATTACCTGTCACGCTAGCTTAACAGGGGAGCCGCTATGTCTGCTCGAGTGACCTTATCTTGCCACATTAGTGGCGGCGCTCTGACTTCTTTTATGTGTGCGGCACAAAGAGCATCAAATTATGTCATGAGACATAAAAATGTCTTTGGTATTACATCAGAAGGGCAAAGAGAGGGATGACGACACGCTGATAAAAAAAAAAACACAGCCCACTGGGCCTGTAAAGTGCTGCAGCAAAAGCTCCAACACACAACTAAAAAAATAATAGAGTCTACATGCAGAACAAGGTATGGTGCCAAGTTTATTTCTACCAAACTGTTGTGCAGAGATGGGCAGCTATTGTACAAATGGATCGTAACAAAGCAGCTGTTCTTTGTCTTTACTTCTCACTGGTATGAAACTGTTCTTTTATTTTAGATGTGTGATGTGTGGATGCCACAGGGACAGGCACTCGCAGGATTTAAGTGTGTATATATATCTTAGTGAGGACCCAAATCTTAAAAACCACATTCAATGATGACATTTTGCAATAGTTTGAATAATTTAGCTGGTTGTCCCATTAAGACTTTTTACGGTTAGGGTTAGAAGGGTTTGGCATTAAGTCTTGATAGTTAAGGTTAGGGTGAGAGGTTAGGGAATACTTAATGTCTAAAGTGTCCTCACCAAGAATGCTATACAAGAATGTGTGTTTGTTCCACTGGGTTCAAGGTGTACTTAAAATGTAGTTTTGGTTGTGTAGAGCTAGGTGGTGCTGTCACACTATCACTGTGTTTGTGTGTGTGTGTGTGTGTGTGTAGTGCATTGTTAATGTATTCAAACCCCTTCACTTGCAGCTTTATGCTAAAATCTATAAATTCATTTTCTCCTCATTTGGACTACTCAGTAACCCACTGTGACAAAGACTTTTATAAATATGTACAAACTTGTACAAACAAATGGACGGACTGAAATATAAGTGACATAAGTCATCAGCTTGGTCTGTGACTGTTTTGCTGTCAAATCAATACAGAGGCACCACTTCTCTCTACACTTTTATTGCCTGCAGGACCTTTTTTCTACTTTCTAGCGTCTATAAGAAGATTACATCTCAATTCAATTAGGGCTGCAACGTGTAATCGATTATTAATTCATTACTGAATTAATAGTCAACCAATGTGAAACTGTATTAATTGGTTTAAATGTTTATTTTTTTACAATTAAAACAAGCTTTCTGATTTTTACTGTTGCTTACTCTATATTATAAACAAAATCATTCAGTTTGTTCGTGAAAATAGTCATTACAGCCCTAATTTCAGCTGTGTTGGCTAGGACCAGGAAGATAAAAGTAGATGACGCCGATAGCCTTATGCTAAGGCTGCAAACGTCCAAATTGCTAGATTTTTTTTTTTACCAATACTCAATATTTTGTGTTGAACATGATTAACCTGGACTCATACAAGCATTTTACTGATCCACTGTGTGGCCACACATGAAGGACAAGTGCCGTCATGTGCAGCCACTTCAACCATTCAAGGCTAAGGTGATGGAGTGGTCATTGAGTAGCCTTTTGCTGACTGCATAAGACCACACACACACACACACTTGCACTCTTGATAATCATAGATTCTTTTATGGTAAGTGGTCGTGAGTGAAAATCAAAGCACAGTGCCGTACAGTTAGCCTCCGCATATTTATAGATTGTTTGGTGTGCTCTGTCTGTGAACAGTGTACATGCTCATGCATTTGGCTGATTGTAGCACTTTATTGATTGACTCGGCGCTAATCGATAAAGCCCTAATTGACCTGATTAAAAAGGTTATGATGATGTGAAAAAATGATTTAAAGTGCAGACCTTAAAAAGGATTTTTATTCCATAGTGGCATAAAGAAACTGAGTCGCATGACGTCCGGTGATCTATTGGCAATAGCATCGCTACAGCCAAGTTGGGATGAGCTGATACTATATTCAGTATCGGTCCTATACTGGAGAAGAATATTTGTTACACAGTTGGAGAATTGTGTCTTTGCAATAGCTTGAAATGACTCAGCACAAATGTGTTGTTACCAGCTTCACAGTTTAAAAGGTCTAAAATGACTTAATCACGCCAATATAGTAGCTGAACCTATCTCTGACCTCCAAAAATCTCAAATATACAGTACATATGAAAACAAAATGACACAACAAATCACACTTTGTGGCATAATCAGCCTAAACTAAATCAAAAACAAAGCCTTCTTTTGTTCACGTGTATTTCCAGCTCAAGTACTCATCCTCACAGATAGATGAAATCATTTGCCTGAGGTTGTCATTTTGTCAACGTGATGAAAGTAAAATGTGTTTTGACAGTAAGCTGCAATTGGAAAATAGAGAGGGGGGGAACAACAGAAGTTTGCTACCGTCTTTATCTGTCGTCCTGTGTCAAATTTGATGACAGGATGACTAATGGTTAATTGCGAGTATAATTGCACGATGGAGACATAATGTCAGTTGAAATTTGTTACAGTAAGAAAAAACAGAAAACTTTTCATACACTGTAAAAAAGCATGGGGTGTCCATAAGCTTACAATATAGAAACACTTTATCAGTTAAGCCTCAAATAAAGCTCTAGGTTTGACACCAGAAACGAAATAGTTGAGGAGTAAATAGAAATAGAGGCAGGCTCCATCCTCTGGGAATCTTTGACGTAATCGCTCGTTTCTAGTTTATCAATATATTAGTTTCCCAGCGTCTTCCTCCCACATGTTCATGGCCATTTCACTCCCCTTCAGTGCTCTCGTGCTCAGACTGTGGTGTCATTTAGTTTGGCAGGTCTTTGAGCCCCCTGTTGGCAAGAACAGAGACAACGTCCTCCCTATCTCATAAGTTTAATTTCTCTACCCATTTTTCTCCATCACTCTTTCAAATTTGTATTTTTTCTAATATTTTCCCTTGCTCTCATTTCCCCTCTACTTCTTCTTACTCTGATTTACTCAAACCAATGTGAGGTACGTGTCGTGAGGAGCAGGAACCTAAACAACAGACAGAGTTACATTTATAGGAGAGCGATGGAGCAGATGTGTGTTAGGCAGATGGAAGTGGGGAGTGTGATGGAACATGGATGTGTGAGAGACTGAGAGGTGTCGGTGATGCTGACTAGTTGGTGAGATATGGATGGGAAAATGGTGAGTAAGGTGCGATAGTGTATAATATGATACTGTTTTCGTGTGTGCCTGGTGAGGTTATGCAGCAAATTTTTTTTTTTTACTGTGTATCATATACATATTTTACAACAACATGCAACACCTACAGGCCGCTACAGCACTAAAAAGACTACAACTGTGATAATTATACATACACAGGTAGGAGTTTTCAATTGATGCTAAAAGCGGTTCCTAACGTTGCATTGCTTAAAGGCAGTGGAATTTTTTTTGTTGTTTATTCTGAGTGATCATCCAGTAAAACTCAGGTTGGCTTGGAAAAAAAATACAAGTTTCTAGAGACTTCTAGAGTCTGGATTATTGGCAATGCTGTTTGTTTTAGAATTGCATTTTCGTAAGGTCAGCTCAATTGTTTTTTGCCTTTCTGCCACAGTGCAATATCCTGCTATTAGCTTAGAAAGACTTCCATATATATTTGTTGTTGTTGTTTGGATGTGAAAATGAAAGTGTCCTAAACCCACTTGTGGCTTCCAGTGAGGCAGGAAGCCTCTGGCTTTACTGGCAAAGTCCTCCACTCTCGACCACTATAGACACAAACAGACACACAGGTCTATTCAACTTGTGCATGGAGGCCCCTAGAACACTGTGTTGACCAGCCATGTGCCATGTTAGCTTAAACGCAGACTCAGTGCAAAGGGGGAGAAGGTTTTCCACTATATAATACTGTTTGAGCTAGCAGAGTGGCACACACATGCTCAGGGGAGACACAGATGGAATCACTTGCTAATCAGTAGATAATACACTGCGACAACAATGCTGGGCTCCTTGGACGTCCTCTATAGTGTCCTCATCCGTAAGGTAAATCACATGTTGTTTACATACATACAAGTATTTATAGTTTTTTTTCAGGCTTTTGTATGTTTCCATTCATGAACTGAAACCTGTTGAAGATAAATCATATTGTTGAAATAGAAGTTGATTGTGCTGACTATAGCTGATCCGAATCCTGTGTCTTCTCTTTTCTTCTGTCCATAACTTTATATGTGACCCTCGAAATGTACGTTATAATCCAAAGAAACGGCAGCAACATGTACACTGGTGTGCTAACAAACTCTGTAGTAGTAAATATAACAACCAGAGATGCAATTATATAAGAATAATTGAACAGAATTCCTGCTGCTCCACTGTGATCAAATGTTCACAATGGATGAAGAGAACAGAAGTAGTGCAATTGAAAAATAACCCAGCATTGTTTTTTTTTCTTTCTTTCAGCTGATGGCGGTGTATGAGGAACAGGAAGCCCAGCAGAGGGGTGTGGCTAACACAAGTCTAGCTCCCAGCCCTGAACTCTACCAGACTGAGCTGTCCGCGTTCCAGCCAATTGCTGGGGGGGAGATTGAAGTTAATTCCTCAGTGCTCAAGTCCAGTAAGTTATTTTGCTTTTACATAGTCATTTTATTTCCAGTCTTCGTGACTCTTGCCCCTTCACACACTTGACAATCCACCCTTTGACAACAATCAGAGATCTATGAATTTATGGCTATATTCAGAAAATGATTCAGCTGCTTGTATTTTCTAATTCTTTTTGGGCTACTTCAAGCATGGCAATGATTCATGTGAGTGCAGAGAAATTATGTGCACTTCAGTGCCCTCCCTACTCACCAAATCTGAGTCTAATAGAACAGTTTTGGGATGTGATAAAGCAAGACATGAGGTAGTCATATCAACATGGAGCAGAAGGGAAAGGGAAGTTTATTACATTGTGCAGAATCCCTGGCATAGATAACTGAGGCTTTTTTTAGAGCTAATGGATTAACTATATTACTATGGTATGGTGCCATTTTCTGGTGCTCAATATGCTTTGTAGAGGGAAAAGCAATAACCTTGATAGCAATTTGGCTCTGGCATTTATCATCACATCAAAAAAAAAAAACTGTGTCCAAACTCAAAGACAATGTATTTTACCTGTGAAGACAAACCAGTCTTGCTAACTCAACCTCTCTGTGTCTGATCTTATTTGCTGTCAGAGACAACCCTCCCCATTGGAGACCTAAGCAAGATCTATGTGATGCCAAGGTTTCTATTACGTGGCTTAACCATTCTTTCAAATAAGTCCGTTGGGGGCTCTTTTCCTCTTTAGGCGTAACTTGTAGTTCGGTGCAGAACGGGGTCAAAGCCGTGACTGATGTTAATTAAGGAAACGGAGTCATTTTGACTGAAGAAACTGCATGGCCAAGTAACTGAAGAACTGAAGTATGTGAAGGATTGCAGTCAAGTCGCCATTTTGGACTGATGGGTAGACACTTTGAATAAGCTTTAGAATTTAATAAAAGGGAAATTTTTTTTATTAAATGTACATAACTGACATGCCACCTTTTTTTTGGTGTATACAGTTTCTGAGTAACATGGTCAGGTTCTAATGGGAATTAGTAAGATACTTAAAATAAGAAAACATGTTGAGGACAGCTGAAATCTCAACTTAGTTTATTTTATAATCTCTGAAATGCAGACTGAAATGGGGATGAAAGATAATCAGGAGAGGAGGCAGAGGAAGAAGAAGAAAGAAAAGACAGGAAGTGTGTGTGTTCTGTCAGCCTGAACTGCAAAAACTGATGTCTGTGTCTGGTTAATGTTATTTGGAAAATACCTATCTGCGTGACCTTTCCTTTCTTTCTTTCTTTCTTTATTCCTTTTTTTTGCCTCGATTTCTGTCTCCCTTTCAGTTTCTCTTGTCTTCACCTCTACCTTTATTCTCTCCTTTTTCTCTCAGTTTCTGTCTCATTTCAGGTCAATTCAGGTACTTAAGACATTAGTGTGGCAAAGCATAAACCTGTCATAGATGGTAACACGTCCAGATTTATTTTTGCCGCATAAAAACAAACCATTTGTGTGATGGATTGTTTGTTTGTTACCTAGTATGAGCTGAAACCTATGCATTACTTCTAGTTGCCTGTCTGCTTTTAGCTAATCACCGATTCCACTTTCTTCAGGCAACAATTGTAGATTGAGTATCAGTTTTCTTGCACATTTGTGTCATACATCTTGTTAGGCACTTAATATTTAAACATAAGCTGTCAAGGTTGTTTTCAAAATGCGATTACTAAGTCAAATGAAGTGTGATAAAATACGTTTATCTCTTGTTAACTGCAATATGTCCCCATGTTTCATTATTTTCTGCTTGTGTTTGATGATGTCATTGGAATATTTTGGTCAGTTAAAGGATTTCAAACCATGTATTTAGATCAGGCACGTTTCTATACAGTAGATTAATGCAGTAATTGTGCATTTAGAACGTGTGCAATGTGACTGCAGCCTTAAGCAGAGTCATCTACATCTGTTTTTGTATGTTATTTTTAAAGTTATCAAACAAGAAAGGAACTATGGCAGAACCTTAGTCACTCCTGTTACCAAGGCCCGTCTGCCATGATTGTTCAGTTTAGGCTGGTGACAACTTGATAAAGGGTTCAGATATTCCAATATTCAACCGTTTATGAGTCAGTCTTTGCTATGTATGTAAGTGCTGTTCGACAGTCAGTAAGGATAATCCCACTGATATTTTTCCCCACTCCAAGAAAACAAGCAAAACACTTCAGCACATGAGAGCTTGTGAGAGTAATGCAGAGTTCACAGCATGGACACTTAGACGAGTAATTAATGAGATTGCACTTTATGTCCCTGGTATATTTCACTTCTCCTGGTTCCACAGGGTGTTGAGTCTCGAGGAGTGGCTGCAAGATGCATTCAAGAAAGCTCTAACAAACACTTACAAACACTTATAAAATGCTCGCTGCTTCTGCCACCTTGTGGTAATGGATGCACCACAAATTACAGTATAACAATGCAGTAAGGAGCTGATAGACTTTTTATATTATTCATACTCATCTCCTGTATAAGAATTTTAGCAATAAAACCTATTTTGCTATTTCTACCACAAGAGCTAGCATTTTAACACTCAATTTCAGTTTGTCTGACCTTTCTGAGTTGTGAAGAGGCCTCAGATTTATAATCCAGACACTGTAATGACAGGAAGTTTAGTCTGTTTTAGTCTGGTCGCCTGTCAGCAGAGATTAGCGGTAATGTGTGACTGTCATGGAAGATTAGAGATAACGGAGCTCTGGAGACCATCACTGTCCAAAGGGGAAGGTCAGACTTAAGTCTGTTTTACTGTTTAATATGCCTCACACTATAACCACCTACTGTATTGTCATCGTCTTGGAGCGAACTTGAACAGCCCTTTTTGAATATGATCGTTTTTTGCATCATGTCCTTGTTTTTGTTGGATGCGTTTACTCCAGGTGAGAACAGACATTCAAATCAAACACACACACACACACACACACACACACACACACACACACACACACACACACAGAGTGAGGTTTCTTTTCTCAACCTGCCATGACCTGGAGAGCTGGATTGTGATCAAACAAAGATGGAGGCGCATGATTGAAACGTGTCTCTGGCCGCGTCTGTTCTCACACGGCTCGCCTCCATCGCCGCTTGGCAATTGCAGAAACCTGCGAGGTCGTGGGCAGCCAGCAGAGATGTAACTCGCAGATATGTAGCAGTTAAGGAGCTGGTCGTAGAGCTGCTTGATCAAATTAATTGAGGTTATGTGGATGGAGTGACGGCTTGTGGATGCCGTTTGACACAGTTACTGCTTTTATGAAGCATCTACACATGTTTGCATATTTTTCATATACCACTAATTATCTCAATCCATGTCCGTCTCCGTCTCGTTTTTGCGTCTTTTGTTCTCCATCCTTTTATCCCTCTTCCACTGGCTTTTCTTGAACAGATGAATTGATTGCGTTTGATGTAATCCATACGCCCAGCCAGTCTTAAGAGCACCAAGGGTCCATTTTGTGACAATCAATATATGACCCTACAAATATCATTTGGCATGTGTTCTGAGTAGTCCACTCATTTAGAGTTCTCTTCACCCTCACCACCACCACCTTTCTCATTTTTATTCCCAGCGGAACTATAGAGGCTAACATGACAACGTTCCTAATGTATATATGGATTGATGGGCCCGAGGAATGGGGATGGATGGTAGATATGTGGATTGGAAGTGCCTCACACAGATCATAATAATATCCCGAGTTATAAATGTTATTTATTTGCATAGCTTTCTGCAGTGTTGACTTTTCTCTCAATTTCCCTATTTCACCGAGCTCCAGCGGCAGCACAGGCAATAGTGCGGTGTGCTTCATCCATCAGCTGCCGTTAAATGATGATTTTATGCAGTGGGCTGATGAGATGTGAAGAGAAGGGAGACACTATCATATGTTACCTACATGCACACAGAGATCTGCAAATCAGCCACTTATTGGCCATTTGGATGCATGAACACCAGTGCGTTCACAGGAGCGATATGAAGGGAAGGGACCATTCATTAACTGTTCTTTGCTGCTCCTTAAAGATGTAATGAACACACAACAAGCAGCGCACAATCGCATCATCTCGCCAAAACAACATTCAGGAATGAGCTCTGTGATGCTGCTACTGTAACATGTAATCAGCAGATATAAACAAACATATGTAAAAGCTGTGCTGATGAGTGGGTATCATTAAGACTGGAAAGATACAGAGTACATTAAGAAACTCCCTCTGGATTTTATTGAATATTTAATCGTTGTTATGCAAGTTTCTTGCCCACTGTTTATTTCTTTGACTATTAACCTCTACTAAATGCAACCAAACCAGCAGCAACACTTTTTAATTAATGTATTTATTCAATTAAATAATTAATGTCTATGATGTGCATAAGAAATGTAACCTAGTAACAGTGAATGTTTGGATGTCCGTGTTATGAAAAGTCCTGGACTGTTGTCACATGTAGAAATGTGTTATTTCAACCTAACAACAACAAAAAAATATTCTTCACTTTCAAAGAATCGCACACTAACTACTGTCTGCAGTGACTAGGTGTGACTTACTCAGGGCTCTGTAACTCCTCACCTGGAAGATTATTATTAGACATGAATTTTTGCAGAACTGTGACTTCGTCAAACTAGTGTTAGTGATTCTAAGACGGCTACGTGTGTGTGTGTGTGTGTGTGTGTGTGTGTGTGTGTGCGCTCACATGTCTTGTATAACAGAGATTACTCTCATATGTAGTGCAACTACATCTTTTCTCCTCATCATTTTTTTTACATTATTCTTTGTCTTGTTTTTGTTGTTCCGTCTCATATCTCAGATTTAATTACCAGTCGAATGGGAGTCAGACACACTGAGAGATGGTTTCCTTTTGTTTTTTTTAGCCACTGGAATTTCACAATATTGTTTTGGGTCATGCGGCAAGAAACGTTGATGCTGGTATGTCACCAAAGTACAGTGACACCTCGTATAAACAGTTTTAAAGGCTGTGGAACATCTACTTTAAACACTCGTTTTTAACCAATAAATTCAGACACGCTGTATAAACACTCTTACATCTTTACTCTCTTTCTTCTTCTGCCTTAAAACAATGTTTTCTTCTCCTTTTTTACATGTTCTTGACCATACAAGGAGAGCAGTTTCTGATCCACACGGGCATAAAACAATTGTACATGCGTTATTATCATGCTATCACACGTTGTTTAAGTTTTAAATGCAATAAAGTAAAGAGCAGCAGGAGAACAATACTGATTTGTGTGTCTGTGCATTTTCCACAGACACCCCCCTGCTGGTGAGAAGTAGCAGCGATTCAGCCCTCAACCCTCAGCTGACAGAGAGTGAACCTTCCCACAATGGAGACGTTACTGCTATGGTAAGACATGAACATGATTTGTTCTGCATACAGTACATTTAGAGTTTTTAACGTAATCTATGTACATTTTTTCTCTCGGTGACAGAACATTTTGTTATCAATTTCACAAGATGAAAAGATGGAGTACCAAGCCATCTTCTCACTAGTTTTCTTTGTGAGCAGCCTGACTCTCATGCTGCACTTGAAGTTGTGTGTGTAATCTATGATGGACTCATCGGATCACGGATAGCTCGAATGTCTTCCAATCTCAACCTTGTCCTTGCTTTTCAAAAGCTCTTGTAAGACTATGAATCCTTGTGGACACTATCCGTCACATTGTGCCGTGTGTAATCTAATTGGTGGATTCACCTCAAATATGTGGAGCACATTAACACTCTCATGAGGATAAAAACATTGATTATTAAGACACAGTAGCCTTTCCTTTAAGAGCATGCTGGTATGAGTATATTTATCGCAAGAAGTAACCTTGCAACGTGGGATGTTCATCGGGCCAATGTCCTTTTTTCAGTTGTTATCAGCATAACTAGCAATATTACTTGTGTGCCACGTTTATACATTTGTTAGAATGTGTTCAGAGCTGTCATTGTGGAGAATGGCAATACATCTGATCAAAGTTGGCGGGGATTAAGTTCAAACTCGAACCTTAAAGAGGAACTAAACCTGTGATCTGAGGCTAACGGCGCCACGATGCCTGATTTTGAAAATCTACAAAAAAGTGGGCAGGGAGTTATCAGTGAGCGCAAATTGCAGCTGTGGCAGCTTGCTGTGGCATTACCAGTGCCAGCTTTTCACACGCATTTCAATAAGTTCACATGCCACACGTGACATTTCTCACGCTGATAAGTGATAAAAGTCACCGTGCATAAATTAGTAATCTATGAATCGATGACGCGAAGGCAGATTGCTCTGCGTAGGTAGAGGACTCTTTCTGTGACGCAGTAAAGAAACATGATGTGGCGTCAACATGGGACCTTTATTCTGAAGAGTAAACTGGATATTTGATTTTCCTACTTCCTCTCCCGCCCCTTTGAGTTCAAAATAAACAGAATAGAAGATATCCGAACATCTTTGTAGTAATAGCGTGTCTTGTTGGAACCTTAATTTATGCGCAATACATACTGTACCTAAACATTTTGTAAATATACACATTTTAAAAAAAAATTCCAAATCAAATCAAAAACAATAAAACACCGTTTGAATAGGTCAGGGGTGACATTTTGGTGTGTGGTTATTAAATGTGTTTTTAATGTTTTGGGGTGGATTGAGCTGGAGTCTCTCTTCATGCCCTTTCAAAGTAAGTCACACTTTGACACATCAGACTCCACTAACAAAGACGAATGAGTCTTTCATTTGTCTCTGTCCTTCTCGAAAGGGCAAGAGGGCAAACACTTCTCCCTTTTCCCCTTCTGCTTGCTACTCCCACCCTTACTCTGCTTTTACTTACCACGGCTGAGATTGAATAATTAATTCCTGCTTTTTTTGTCCTCACAATGGCATTTTGTGCTTTTTTTTCTCCTTCAGCTTCTTGTTGTTTATACAGTACAGCTACAGCTGTGTTTTGTTATTTCCCGCACTTTACACAGGGGGTAATGCATTGCATGGGGGCAAGAGTAAAACACAACAACTAGAAAGTTCTCGTAAAGTGGAAAGGAAAGGTTTGTGATGTGGATTGTACTGCTACATAATGTGCTATAACATTTCAGTTCAGATTAGCTATTTAAATGGCACATGTTCTCGTGGTCGAATTTGATCACATCCTGTGCTGACTGATCACTGCCTTTTTTGAATTTCACCCAGCTACAGTGCTAAAGCTACAATCAGTAATCAGTGTCTGTGTTTGGCCATGCAGTGCATCACTTAGAAAACAGTCAGACAATCAGTGGAGGTAAACACACACTTTCAGAGAGGAGATGTAAAACTGTTGAGGTAGTTTTTAATATCGATATCCAATTTCTTTTAATGGATTTCAAAATGAGACAAAATGTAAAATACATTGTCTTAAATATAACTTTTAAAAGGGACAGTTGGACATTATGAACGTCTAGATCAGGGCTGTCAAACTCAAATGACATGGGGGACAATGAGTGTCTTGTCTGGTCAAGAGGGGGCCGGTCGTGGGTGGGCAACATGAGCTGAAGATTATATAAAGATATTCATGATAATATTTAACAGAATTTTAGTGGTAAACACACTGTGTTTACAAGGAAGAGGAGGTCGTGGGCCATGTTTTCATTAGGACATGATATTAATCGATTGTTGGGACCTCATGTGGTCCGTGACCTCTGATCTAGATGTAGTTAATAGTAAGACCTATATTATTGTTCTGTGCATGAGCTGCTCTGTCTCTCAGGGTCACGCTGTAAGTTTACATTTTGTTAGTCACTGGTTCATCACACTGTTGCTTATTTTGAATGTCCGAATCTCAAGAGGAGGGAGACAAATAATGTGCGAACTCTGAAAGTAAAACAACTCTGATGATGATGATCTCCTGTTTCCTATTTCCATCCTCCTCACCTGTAACAACATATTTTTTATGTCAGCTTCTCCTCAGGGAGACTACATGTATTTACACAAATGTACGTTTTTTTTTTTTAACACTAATGTAGTAACACTTACGCTTCATGGACACAGACGCACATTTATTAACCAGAATGTGGACATAAATGCTGTAATACAGTCCCGCCGGTTGTGCAGTGATGTACTTTTGATGACTTGTTATGTTAGTGTTCCAGTGTAATAGTCTCTGTAGAAGACTGGACATAACAAATCCCTCAAGTGTAATGGAACTGCACGCCTGATTGGACTCTTGAGTAGTAAGCGCCGTTCCCGTGAGATTCCTCACTGGACAAACATCCCTTTTTTTAACCCTGCCTGTTTGTCCCCGTAGGCCGACCTGTTTGCAAGGTTCAGTTCGTTTAGGGAATGCGACTGTTCTCAGAGGTGGTGACCAGTCATCCTGCTCACTGTTGCTGCAGGTTACTTGTTCCACATGTTTAATAATAAATACACCATGATGATTGACCCAGGGTTTGCATTCCATTTCTCCTGAAAGTCCACGCATACTTCTGTCCCTAGATAAAAGACAGATACTGTAGGTTATTTCCTATAATGACAATATTGTCATATATACATCTTTATTCTGCATGGAGATTGCATGTTCTCCCCATGTGTGCGTGGGTTCTCTTCTGGTTCTCCAGCTTCCTTCCACAGTCAAATAGCATGCAATATGGGGATTAGGTGAATTGTAAACGGTGAGATGGATGGATGTTGAGGGAAATTTTAATGATGTTGATGCTGCTGACTTAATGTGCTAACATGGTTTATGTACTGAATTTAACCTAACCTGAACCCCTAGAATGAGCTAATTTATATGTACAGTATATTAAGTAAGGGCCTTGCTTTAGAGGCCGCAATTTTAGCACCACAATGTTTGTGCAGCAACCTGGAACGAAAACAAGTCAGAGCATGGATTTTGAGTTTTAAACAACATTCTTATTTACATGCAGAAAGCTACCATTGTTCCATGACACACTTGGGAAAGGCAAGGGCAGACGCAGTTCTCCTTAACTCAGAGGTCAAATGCAAATCTTATGCCATGCTGCAGTATTTTGCCCAGCCAACACTCAATGCTCTGGTCAGCATTGAGTGGTTTGCAACCCCTTGACTATCTTGAACTTGAGTTTACGTCTCCCTAAAAGTTAGTTGTGGTCAAACCAATCATTCTAAACCTTTGACCTTAAAAAATAAGATCGGATGTGGACCCTTGAATAACAAACCCATGGACTAATCCAAGTTGAGGCTTAGGAATGAAGATCATGTTGCTCACATTGCTTGAATCCTAGCTGTTTATGTAGTACGCAGTTGCTTTTGTGGCTGTCTGTATGAAATACTGCTGGGTGTTAGTTACACAGTAGGCCTCACCAGACTGTGCTTCGAGGTGTTTTCCGTGTTAGCGCACCTACATAATGGCCCTTGCGCTTGTAATTTCAACTCCACCAGCTGTGCTTCTTGGTCTCTTAGCTTCCAGCTCATTGCAGCTCCTCAGGTTTCTTTGCTCACACGAAATCAATGAATCAATAGATGTTTATTTACGCAGCACTTTCTGCAAGGTAATCAAAGAGCTTTGATCAGAATAATCATATTTTAACTTTAACTTTGATTTTATGTCTGTTTTTTTTGTCAATTTTGACAAATTATACTTTTACTATTAAAGTGAATGTAGGATTTGGGTTGAACATTATTTCAATAATTAAACAATCAAGAGAAAGATCAGATTTCTCAGATTTAATGACCACAAATTCAGACAGAAAAACAAATTTTTAAAGCTATGACATGGTATAAACTAACTGTACTATGTTGATTTCTGTAGTTTTTCGTCTGTCCATTTATAAAGTTGAAAAACAAAATGTTAAAAAAAAAAAGTTATTGAAGTTATTTTCAGATGTCAGTCAGTTACAACATAACCACTATTATTAATCTACTATCTTCCCCTCACATCTCTCTCTGTGTGATGTCTTCAGCGCCACACTCACCTTCTGTGTGCCCATGGTTTTTCTTTTTGTTCCCTTTAAAGTTTCTCTCTCCCATCTTTTTCCACACACCATTTCCTTTCTTTGTCTTCATCACTCTTTCACTCACACTTTCTTTTCACACACATGTGCACGCTGTCAGTCACTCGCTCTCATCGGTCTGTCTCTTCTCAACCAGCCAGGTTCAGGGAGAGGTAATAGCCCTGGGTAATTGTTCAAATTGTCACTTGGCCTTTTGGTGAGAGCGATGAGAGGAAGAAAGTACTCTTCTTGCAGTAATTCTCTGTCTTTCTCCCCTCTCTCAGTCCTTTCTCCGTCTCTCCATCCAGTCTTTATTTAATTTCAATCCAAAAAGATTTACTGGTGCGGCACTTCCTTTTCTAAATGCCAGGCACAAATGAGTACAGTGGGGCACAGAATCACTCTCCCTATCCCTTACACACACACACAAGGTTGATCTAGAAGTATTTATTCGTGAGTACAGTAGTACTGAGGATAATAAGGCAGTACATTTTTTTTTTTAAATCATGCAACACTGGGTTGCGTGAACATGAGTGCATTTTGTCTGTAACATTGGCCTTTGTGCAAACACCCTTCAGGCATGCTTTTCAAGGTCACGTTTTTAATAGCCAACGTTTTATCACATTGGTAGTAGTAGTAAGTAATGAGATGCTTCTGGTTGTGACTTCAGAACCTCTGCACCTCTCAGAGTTGCTCTAACGTACATTAATTATATTCTTTAGAGAAATAGATTTATAAAATCTATCAATCCCCATTGTTAGATGTATTGGGATTTGGTATTGGTTGGTATCGGTATCGGTCGAAATCACTGGATCAGATCAGTCGGATAAAAATGTTAAATCCGATTAGAGCTGCTAGTACGATTATTTTCTTAATTGAGTAATCTGTTGATTATTTTCTCGATTAATTGATGAATAGTCAGCCATAAAATGTCAGAAAACATTGATCAGTGTTTGTCAAACCTGGACAGGACCATGTTCTCGAATGTCTTGTTTTGTCCACAAACCAAAATGATTCAGTTTTAATGATTTTGTGGAGCAAAGAAACAAAGAAAATATTCACATTTAAGAAGCTAAAACAATCAGAGATCTTGTTTTAAAAAATGAAAAACCGATTAATTGATTATCAAAATAGTTGACGATTAATTTAGTAATCGATTAATCATCGGTTCATCGTTTCAGCTCTAACTCCGATACGATCCAATAGTCGCATGCTTCACTAAGCACAAACGGCTAAAATGCTTTTTTGCTGATTTTTATTTACATTTTTGCAGAGTCATGTTTGGTCTAAAATTACTGTATAGGACTAATATCTGTATCTGATACTCCTGTTTGTGATATCAGTATCGGACACACACATTTTTTAAAACATTTGATTGAAGTTACACTCTTAGAAATAAGAGTTCCAAAAGTGTACTTCTACAATGGCTGAGGTTCTACCTGGAGCCAAAAAGGGTTCTCCTATGAGGACAAGCCGAAGAACCTTATATGGTTCTATTTAGCACTTTTATTTCTAAGAGTGTATGAACGCAGCCCAACAGTAAACGCATCAGATAATCGAGTCAGAGACGGAGGTGTTTAGCCATTTATATTCTAAACTCACCTCACTTTTATTTCCAAATGTTACATTTTGAACATTATATGCATACGCGATTCGTTCTCTTGCCCTCTGACATGGTATTTATCGCAACGCGTATTCAGCCCTATTCATTATCTGCAGCACGAAGAGATAATTCAACGTAGATAACTATATGTTTTCTTCACGTACACCCACACACACACAAAACACAAAAACACAGGCACAAACGGTTTAGCATTCATTACTATTAATTTATCATACTGACACGGAGCATTTTCAGAGAACACTTAGGAAGATTGGTTACTCACTAATTAGTAATATCACTAATAGTTCACTGTTTTTATCCACTTTTAGCAATTATTAGATTGGACCAAGCTCTAAATGCTCGCAGCCCATTTATAACATGCATAGTTATTCAAGGTAGGATTATCCATCATTGAGTTAAAATGGAAATTCCGCTTGCCTATTCTCCAGTTTTTGGATGGCCACTAATGCTCACAAGTATCGATCGAGCTGTCCAAGGTTAGCAGACTAATGTATTCATTTTTCCCTGCAGTTGTTCTTAATATATTTCTAATGGGTCTTTGCATGAATATTCTTATTGTATCTGGAATAAAGTACCGGGTCCTTCAATCATTGCTTCTATGGAGCTTTAATTTTTTTCTGTATAGTACATAGTTGACTTGATTGCACATTGAATTATAATTATGAATAATGGGAAATAACGAGTAGCCAATAAGGATGCAATGATGATAGATTTTGATGGTATGACTATTGTCTGGTTATAATCATAAAACCCTGATTTTATGATTATAATGCATTATTTTTCAACAGAACACAATAAAATCACGTGAAATATCTGAAAAAAACAAACAAACTCTAAAGTTTAAGTGACACATTTTTGTTTCCAGTCTTTTTTCTTTAACTTAATCATTACCTACCGTCTTCACTTGATCCGGTTTAGATGGTTGTTGAAGATGTCAATTTTTGCATATTGGATGTCTGTCTTTTTCAACAACTTATTAATTGACTCGAGACATTTTTTCTAGGTTGAAATGAAGCTTGAGTGCTCTGTCCATTGGCCATTGGTAATGTAGCTCTGTTGCCGTTTTTTTTTTTAATGTTGGGTGGCAACAAGCAAATACACCAATATCTGTCTCCATTGACCATCGGTGATAGGATCATCTCAGGCTAGGATTTCTGGAATGTGGAAAATGTACCTTTTTGACATGGAATCTTGTAGAATTTGTCTGAAATTTCAGGTTTTTCTGAGACATAGAGGATGTTTATGCGTGAGGGACCAGTGCAGCTTCCCTACACAACAATGTCTAAGCAGCCATGTGACAAACACGGCGTCTAAAGTGTTGCAAAATTCAAAACTTAACTAAATGGAAAAACGATGGGTCTTTATCAGGCTTCTGCAGGGCTAACTCATAAGCTGACTGTTTGAATCAGGTATGTAAAAGCAGTGAAACATCAAAGTTTATTCAATCCCAATTTTTGCTGTTAAAATTAGTTTAGAATATTAAAAAACTACATTTGGAAGAATTAAAAAGGAAAGAGAACACAATTTCAGAATAAAACAGATTTCATAGGGCTCTTATTGGATCTCACTGATGGCCTTTTTGAAAGTTTAAGACATCACAACCAATGATACGGCTTATGTAATTTGTGATGGGATCACCTCGGATCCATGTTGACGTTACCAAAGACATTTTAAGTTAATATGAACGATGAGACACATTAATTTGTTCGGACTCATTTGCTTGTTCTCACTGACCCTTTGATTGGTAATATATTATGTGCTGTGCTGCTCTTGAAAATGAATATGTCAGTCTGACATCGAAACACACACACACACACAGAGCACAGAGCACATGCCGTTGTACTTGCTGTTATTAAATGAGATGTACAATCAACCACCACTTTCCAATTAATGTTTGAGTGGCTATTGTTGTGACAAAGGGGTTAAGATAATTAATGTTACCTGTCATCCTGTCAGTAATTAAGCTCACATGACAGCACGTGGAGCCACACCACACTAATTGTATTCCAGGCTGCCAAACCCCCAACATATGTTTTTTGTATCTGCATCCGTCTCACTTCACCTTCTTCCGTCTCCTCTCATCAGCTGTTGATGTTTTCATCCCTTTCTCTTTTTTTTCACTTTTTCACTCCCATTTTATTTCGTCACGACTCATCCGTCTTGCTCGGTTTCTCCTCACTCAGATCTTTCTTCTGTCCAACTCGGACAGGTGGTGGAGGTCATATGGCAGAAGGTGGGAGGTCAAAGGTTAAAGGCCATGTTAAGAATCCATTAGTGGAGACCACTAACATTGAGCGTTATTGACCCATGTGGCTGCATATGCTCAAAGAAACACGTGCATGCAGAATTCTAGACCTGCAAAATATTGTTCCAACAAAAATCTTAACTGTAATTTTCATGAAAATAGTCAACAATTTCAATCTGAAAGGATTAAGCAGTGCAGGATTTCCTTTTTTGGGGGGATATTGCAACTGTGCATCCCCACAAAGTACATGTATTATGATGCAGACACATGTAAATTAGGACTTTTGACAGACATTTGGATAAAATAAGACAAAGCTAATCTATTTTAATTTGTATTAAAAAAAAAAGCACTTTGAAATTGAAGTGGGCCACACTTCAATTTCAAAGTGCTTTCCATGCAATCGAGCCTAGCCTTAAATCATAATGCAAATAAATTGGTGCTTTTAACGCTGATGAGGAAGAGAAAACCTTAAGCACTGATGATTTAATGAACAATTACCACAATTTCCGTTCTCAATTTAGTTTTTTAATAAATCCATGCATACATTTTAATGATTTAGCAGCATTGATGCATCCAGTTCTGGGGTGACTAAACTTTCTGGAATTGTAATTCAATTCTGACTGAAGTTCCCCTTGTCAACGTTTTCTGTTAAATCGTTAAAGACACCGTGAAACACAGCTTCATTTATTTATCCTAACTTTCTCCACGCCCATGACTATACGTGAGAGAAAGGTTTCGTTGAGTGGCAGCAGCTAATCCAGACTTAGCAACTTTAGCAGCACAAATAAGCAAATGCAGTTAAAATGATGCACAAAGATGATAATTACTAGTGAGTGTTGGTTGATACAATGGCTAATCAAGTTGTATATGACAAATGTGAATTTTAGTGACAGTTGTTTATCTTACAACGTGGATGGCAATAGATAATAACAGATGATACATAATAGATCCTATCAATAAAATTAGCTTTCATCTGGATGAAAGCCAGCTGGTCCAGTGGTGACTTAAGGCCTTTTGGGTCACCATTGACTAAATGAATCAATACTTATCCAATAGTAAATTTAAAAACAAACAAACAAATCAAAAACAAAAGAAAACATGCATTCATTTATGTCCAAAATGTTGTTTGCCTCGCAAAGGTGGGATTTGTTTCACAGTGTCTTTGTGTATTTAATATTAATGATACGTGTGTCAATTCTGTGGACTGTATGTGATCTCACACACACACACACAAGAATATGGACTCATAGATCCTGTCACACGTTAAATATTGGATGACTCATCTCTCTGTCACTGTTGAATGGTGTCATGGCATGAGCCCTCGTCCCCGTGGAGCTCACCTCTCAGTGTCGAGCCCCATGTCAGTGTATAAAGTAATAATTACAGCTCCCCTGGCTCACATTTACACCGTTTCTTTTTTTCTCGCCCCCTTCTCTCAGTTGTCATACCCACTGACAGTGTTATTGATTACTGCTTTACAACAATGTCTTCTCGCCTTCGAGTATTAATTGCTATTTGTACATCATCCATCCATCAATTTAGGGCCTTCTTCGCTCGCCACTTCACTCATTTGTTCTATCGTTCTCTTAATTTCTCGTTGTCTTTCAAATGGGAGACTGTTGAGCTCGATATCTCTAGTGGTGTGTGGCCGTATTAAAACACAAAAGTCGAGTTGGCCTCTGTTTTGTTAATTCCTCTACATTGTGAATGATGTCGTGCTTTTGTTTTTATTCTAGCTGTTGATTAGTGAATCTATCCAAAGTATATTTGATATCAAAATTCCAAAATCCCATTCTCAAACTCTGTCTATAATATAATATATACTGTATATATTCTGGAAATTGTCTATTATGTACACTATACATTCTATTCTATTTAATGTTTTTATATAGTCTCAGTGTTAATATCTTTTTATATTGTACTGTTCTTGTTAATGCATGGTTATTTATTATCCTTATCTTTACTGTCTTGCTGCTGTAAATTTCCCCACTGTGGGACGAATAAGGACTCTCTTATCTTAAAAAAACGCCTAAGCCTCAAAATGTCCATCTGGGCTTTTTTTTGGTGCTTATTTTAACCATGAACATAACAGTTAAACCTTAAAATGTCATGTGCTTTTGCCCATTTTTCCAAGATTTAAAATTAAGAAAAACAAACCGTTTTATTTAAAAGAAAGCTGTAGTTATACACAAACACCAGATTTTGCGTATTCGAACAGTATAAAACATATTTAAAGTAACATTTATTTGAGTTTTTTAAAAAAAAATGGAAAATACTAACAGGTGTTTTTCCAAATCTCTCCTCTCTGGTGACAAAGACACTGATTCGCCAGCTTCCTGCAACAGCGCGAGTAAAATAACCGTAATATCCACACAGTGGCTTTGACGTGCAACTTCTCAGCTTTCAGAAACTGTTGGAATTTTCTGAATTCGTGCTGAGTGCGTGCGGTGTTAGCAGGTTAAATTGAATTCAACAGTCTTTTCCAAATACTGGTTGGTGACTAAGCTTGTATGTGTTGTGTTTGTGCTCTCTACAGGTCGCCTGTCCTGCTGTGGAGAGGCCTGCAGGAACAGACCGAGCCCAAGGCAAACACGCCTTCAGTAACGGGTCAGTTTGTGTGTGAATTTATGTGAATTCATGTGCCTATATTTCTACTCAGAAGACCTCAGTCATGTGAGCAAACTTGAGAAATTTAGGTAATTGAATTCCCTCCAAAAGTGGCCCTCTGTCGTCAAGACTCTTTACATACTTGGGGTTTTTCATGTGCAAGTTTGTGTTTAGTGATGTTTATTTGTGTGTTGTGTGTCCTACTTTCTCTTCATTAAAGCTGCATTCCAGTAAAGATCAAGGCCCCTTACAGATATAGTTAGCAGGAAGAAGCTCCATCATTAGCCCACTACAAAAGACTTCCAAAATGAGGTCAGGGTCACGAATAAACACACACACAAGGCACACGGGGCATGGGCAAACTAGAAGGCAGAACACATTTTCAGTCTCAAAAATAAACTACAAACACACTTTCATCTACTGCTTTTTTTAGGGAGACACAATTTGTAACAGCCATGCATAAATTAATGACTGCTTCTTAATTAACTCTTAGCGATGCAGAGTGGCCCATGTCTCCTGTGAGCCTTTTTAAATATGCATGTTTATGTGTTTTTGTGCGTGTGGGTCAGAACCATGTGGGGCTGCCTCGTCCCTTCCAGCACTGAGCGAGGACAGACACTTGCCATATATATATGAGGCAAATGTGCATAATAATCGGCTTCTTTGGCTGTGTTAATGAGTAATCAGTTTTAGGCTTCAGTCAGGTTAAGGTGATTGCATGTGTCACATCTACTCAGCCAGTAATATTTCTATCTTAAAAATGTTCTATCTTAGCACAGCCTCTTGTCTACACACATCAGTATTTGTCTCAATCTTTCCTAAAGGCATTTCATGAGTTCACAGGATGACATACATTATGCAAGCGCTGCTGTGTAATGTTTTCCACTCGATAATTATTGTAGCCTCATATAGTATTCAATAAAAAAAATTTAATTGTGTAACCAAAACTGAGGGATTTGGAGATCAGCAGGGATTTGTTCTATTGATTCTTATTGTTCTATGTATGGAAAGACAATTATCCCACATGATTACGTGCGAGCTGAGAGACTAAAAGCTACCCAAGGAGGTCAGATAAACTCATAAATACAACACAGTGTATTAGAGATATTTGGACACAACCAAACAGGTGCCATGCCTGCATTAGGCTGTAAATGATCCGGCAGTAAATTTGAGAAAGTGGCTATAACATCATTGACCAATGAGCTGTTATGACCGACAACACAACTGCTCATGAATGGTGTATTAATTTGTGTTTTAGAAAAGTATAGGTCAGTATGGTAAGGCAATTAAACCACAGTAAATTTCCCAAACACTAAAAATAAAATAATGTGTCGTTAATCTGTGAAGTGAACAGGAAGTTAAGAGCTTTGTGAAAGGAATAATGTTGACATCAGCTTCTCCCTAGCGACCGCAGAAGAAAGGCAGAGATTAGGCCTGCATCAGTGTTAGTGAGTTAGTAGGAGAATCACAGGTGTAAATGATGAAATTAATGATGGCTGGATTCCATTTAGTTTCCTCAGTCTCGTAATGCATGCTGGTTTAATGTCACACTGTCCTTACAATATGATTAGTGCTGGGCATGTTAACGCATTAACGGTGGTAAATGGTGTTAATGGCGTCAACGTTAACGCATGACTCGTTTCCATGGCGACTGACCAGAAAAAGATGCAGGTGACATCATGTTTACGTGACTGCCAATTGTACAAAAGGAGTTTCGAAAGTAAGGGTAAACTTTTAAAACAGTAGCGCACATATACATATACATACATATACGCAAACAGGTACACAGGTTATTTGTAGTTTGCTGCTCTTTTTGTCTAACCAACAGACCGCTCCAGTTCAACTGTAGGCGCGCTAACGGCGCTAAAGGAGCTAACAGAGCCAGAACTGCTAAACTGTGCCTGGGCTCCCGTGCTGTGGCACATAAACATGATGTCACTCATGCATCTTTTTCCGGTCAGTCGCCATGTAAACACATCATGCGTTAACGTGACCAGCACTATATATGATACGATATACAAAACATGGTTCTCGATACCAGTAATATCACAATACAACGATTCTGTCATGATCAATATGTCGCAGGACGAATCATCATATCGCGATACATCATCTAACTGAAGAAAACAAAACGTCTGTGAAAAGTTAAAAGTGCAGATTTCTCTATTTATTCACAACACGGAGAACAAAGTACATAAAGTCGGTGTATTGAACGTGGATGGGGCATCTCTTAACGTAGCTTTCTAGAATATTATTGGACAGTTTTATTGTTCCTGACAGTTGGGGCTGCAACGATAAATCAATTATTAATTGATTATTAAATGAATTGCCAGCTATTTTGATAATTATTTAATAGGATGGGTCGTTTTTTAATTACAACAAGTTTGGGAGTCATTTTGGTTTGTGTAAAAAAAACAAGATATTTGAGTCTGTTACGATTAATTGAGAAAAAAAATCTTAAGATTAATTATGAAAATACTTTATGAGCAGCTCTACTTACAATACTATGTAATATAAAAGCCATTATTTTGGATGTGCACACTTCCACAGTCATCCTCCCTAATATCTTTTTTTCTGCATGTCCTCTCATGTACACACTCTCATATAAAACATCTCAGCTATGAGTAATGTAAACGTGATGTAATGGTTTTTGTGGTCACCAGGGAAACGATCCTTGAAATTGAAAAAAAAAAAAAAAAGTCCAAAATGAGTCGAGTAATGCAGCTATAAATACTAGAACAGTAAAGCATACGTTAAATAAGTGTGTATATGTGTGTGTGTGTGAGTATTTGGTGCTGTGTTTATGCACACATTGTGGTCCTCTGTGTACTGCATGTGTCAATACGTGCCTGCGAGTGTGAAGCTGCACCTATAAATACAGTAATGGCTCATCATAATTTGAAGCACACAGCATGCTCACAGCCAAACTCATTACCTTTGAATCAAAGTGTCCCTTTTATACAGGCGAAGCGATTTACTGTAGATTGGTTTAATGAAATAGTGTTGGCAGTGCATTATATTTCTTTGTGAAATGAGGCACCGCATTGGAGGTGTGTTAGAAGCTCGGAGGTGAAAAGGTAAATCGTTTTTACTGGATGCAGGTTTTCCGTGGTTTACAGGGTGTATTCATACGTCACTTTGGGACTTAACTCTCTGATTGATCCAAAGTAAAGATCTCTGTTGTAATTATATTGTAATGCTGTTTGTAGATCAGGCAGACCTGTCTCGGTCCATCTGTCTTTTCTTTTTTTTTTGTAACTGCCATCTGCCTTCACTTCCTTTTGCCTCTTTGGCTCGTTTTTTTCACAGCTTATTCGTCTTCTTTTCCTAAATGTTTTGCGTGGTTGAAAAAAAATACAGTAGCAAATATACTGCCAACAAGATCCTGTGCCATTTATACTGCGATTATTATTCATTTTAGAATGCAATGTGAGCATGGAATAACTCTCCTTTCTTTGTTATTACTTAATTCGGATAAACCCACATGGATGTGTCCTATAACTGTGCAGTAATAGTTGTGAGTAAATTACACAAATTGCATAACAACTTCTATTTTGTCAGAGAGAAATTCTCCGCGCCAAGAAAACACTTAACAAACTCAAGCACATGAGAGTTAGTGAGTATAATGCAGGGTCTATATCATGTTGAGCTTCTGAAGGGGGCTACATAATGCATTCAAGAAACATCGTAAATGTCATCACTTCTGCAAACACAATTACAGCCCACTAACTAAATGATTACTGCTGCTGCCGCCATTAGGTAAAATATCCTACACAAATTGTGTAGATATTAAAGTAGAATATATTTTTTTATATCCGATTCAGTGATCTATCGGACTGATACCGATTTCCATACCTAGTTATTTGTAATGTGGGGACAATGTGCAGACTTCTACACAAAAAATAATATGGGATTCTTCTATACACCAAGTAAATAGTGCTGACTGATAAATTATTCTTTCTTTGTCATCGCAATATAAAAATATGCAATAAATGCACCAAAAAAGACGACTTGAAACACAATTAATTCAACTAAACTATTTAACATAGAGACAGTTTGCATTGACACCAGGTTTTTAAACACAGCAGACGACAAAGACTGAGTGTTTTATTGGAGACAATCAACTTAATCAGTGAATAATGAAACCGTATTGATTTGAAAAAGATAAATATACCATTTATACATTCAGCAAAAGTCCGAAACTTAAATAATTTGTTTGCTAAAACTTTCTTGTTTATTTGTAATGGAATTTTAAATATTACTAAGCTTATTTTAAATATTCATGCATATATATTTGATGTATTCATATTGATCATGCATTCATTCATCAAAGGACTCCTTTATAATGCAGTTTTAAATTCTCTGTCACTGTCTGTTTGTCGTATTAGTATAATCTGCAGCGTTATTGTGCATTTCTACTGATTTGCGTTCCATTTACTCCGCGCATTACTGGTGCTCTCCACTTAGAAAGTGAACCTTGTGAGAAAGGGAAAAAAAAACAGAGAGCGAGCGGGAGATGATAAATAAAAAGACGGATGAGAGGGTGAGATGCGCTGAGAGGAAGGTAATGCATATCCTGCTCTTTTGTTATTTCTCTGTGTTTCTGTCCTTCATAGTGAGGATCAGTGAAGTGGCAGGTGGATAAAGAGAACACCTGCTCTCTTCATCTCTCTGCTTCCCTCTGTCTCTCCCTCTCTCTCTCTCTGTGTGTTAGGGCCTTTCTCTCACATCACATTGCCTCACTCGTTTCTTGAGTCTCACCCATTTTGTCTCTCTCCCCCCCCCCCCCCCACTTCAGTTTTTGCATTGATGCAGCCTGTCAGACATCCAACAAAAAAATCAAAGAAGGGAATGCAAATGGATCTCAAGTGCTTGTGTGTGTGTTTGTGTGTGTGTGTGTGTTCATGTGGGAGTGGTAGAGATCAGAAGCTCAGAGGGAGGGGTGGATTTTTATTTTTCCCTCTCCTATTAATTCTATTCATTAGTGCTGTCTAATTAATTCCGTGCCTCCTTTTTCTTTTCATTTCACTATTATCTGGCTGCCACACTCCTTTGTTCCCTTCCGCTTTTCTTTCCCCTCATTTTTTTTTTAATTCTTCAATTTATCTTTCTACATAAACACATGTACGGTTTTATCATGCCGGCGATGTCAAACATGGCATTTTGGTCAGCTCACTGAGAAATGGAACATGTCAGTAAATAATGACATTTGATGTAAATCCAGGGTTTCCAATGGTCAAATAACATTGAGCTTAGTGATCCAGTTAAACACGGGGTCATATTTGTTTATCTCAATACCTACGCAGTGGCTTGGTGCAAAACTTGGTGCAGGCTTTCTTTCCCATGCATGCCGAGAAGTCTTTTTGTTTTAAATATTTGTATTTTTAATAGTGCTGGGCACGTTAATGCACATATACGCATGGTGCGTTTCCATGACGATTGACCAGAAAACTATGCGCGTGACGTCATGTTAGTTCATTTAGCGCCGTTAGCGTGCCTATAGTCGAACTGGAGCACACTGTTTATTCAACGGAAAAGAGCAACGCAGCTAATAACCCGTGTACTGCGTATGTGTTCCTCTGTTTTTAAAGTTTAGCGTTACTTTCGAGACTCACTTTAACAATCGGGAGTCACGTTAACATTTTTCCGGTCAGTCGTCATGGAAATGCATCATGTGTGTTGAGTCGTAAAAAAGACATCGACTTCATCAGCCTTGTGTCTTTAATTCTCATGAGCAGATCTTGAAGCTAATCTAATATTGTTTACCATTGTAAACATTAATCCACTATCAACACTGTTCTGTGTGATGAGCATGGCTGACATTAGCATTCATTTCAGTGATTAATTAACTCACTGAGCCAATAAGCAACATTCTATTCCAAATTTCTACTGTCTGACCCAAATATAATCCAATATACATAACCATATTCATATACATAAACTCTACAGCTATTTTTACTCTTGTTCTGTAGATAGTCAATCCCTCAAAGTCAAGGCCATGTTGTAATGACTTCAAACTCGCCTCCCTTAGTTTCTCTGGTGCACCCTAGCCAAATGGATTATAATATCCATTCATCCATCCGTTACCTACCGCTTTATCCTCCACATGAGGGTCGCGGGGGATGCTGTGCCAATCTCAGCTGACAGAGCGATAGGCGGGGTCACACCCTGGACAGATAGCCTGTCCATCGCAGGGACACGTAGAGACAAACAACCATTCACTCTCACACTCACACCTGCGGTCAATATCCTTTCTTTATATTCTGCTTTTAGGTTTCTGTTATAAACACTTACAACATAAGAATACACAAATACATAATATATTTACATATATATGTGTATGTATATATACATATGTATACACATATATGTGTATATGTATTCATGTATATGTTTATACATGAATACATATACTATGTGTGTGTATGCGTGTGTGTATATATGTGTATGTATGTTTATATATATATACATATATATGTATGTGTATGTATATATATGTATATGTATATATCGGCTATTATAGCATGTAAATAATAAATAATTAGCTGTAATGATGTGATTCAGCTTGTGTTGTAAAACAAGGGTTATAAATAATCAGAGGTATGCCACAGTGAAATGCTTTCTAAGCCCTATTGCACAAGTTGACTTTGCTTGCTTCCAAAGGTATGCACCTTGTGAAGTGCTCTCTTTTCTGAATCAGCCTTTGAGAATATCATGCTCTGCAGCCACATTGTGGAAACGCTCAGCGATGACTCCGTCAGCTTTTTTTTTTGTGTGCTTGTATTGTACAGGAAGCACCATCTGGATATGTTATCGAGGTTAAATACATTTTTATTGGAGAAGGAATAAGCTTATATGTATTATATATATATATATATATATATAGCTTATAAAGTGAAGCCAGACAATGTGAGGTGAATTTCCTTTTCATCCACTCACTGCCCAGCAGGCTCGTGCTCAAAAAGGCCTTTTCCTTTAGGCCATACTTATTCTGCTCCTGTCTTGTTTTCTATTGTCTGGGTTAACTCAAATTTGTCTAATTCCATTAAGGCATTCCTCAGCTTTGTGTGTCTGAGATAACGAGAATGAGACGGAAGACAAAAGGAGAGCTTGTTTTTGCACTTTGCATTTCTCTCCCAGCCGTTACCGCACACACACCATCATCATCAACCATCCTCTCCGGAGTTTATCAACATCTGCACGACTATCAGTTCATGGATGTTTAGGGATAGATGGTCTGCAGAGAGTGAGGGAGACAAAACAAACAGAGAGTTTTTGCTTCACACACACACACACACACACACACACACACACACACACAGTAGGAGAGAAAGGAGGGTAGAATGAAATAGCACACAACTAAGTTCAGACAAACTCACTTAGACAACACACACACACACACACACAGAGGGAGCAGAGAGAAGGTCAGAAGAGGATTAATGGCTGTGCTCTGATAGATAAACTAATCAAACAAACAAAGACTCACATTAAAACACAGACGGAATGCAAAGCAGACACTCTGAGATATTCAAAGAGAGGGGGAAAAAAGCCCCATAGAGATGAATGCCATGAAAACGTTTTGACCCACACACACACACACACAGAGCAGTCAAGAGTTCTGTTGACTTAAAGTAGAGAGACTTGGCAGAGGCAGATTGTTCTCTAAGGGACAGGTTCATGCACATGGATTAATTTCTTTACAAACAATATTTTTAGCACAGTAACTTGCGTCAGTTAGAACAATATATCAGTCAAAGGATAGAGTTCAAACTTAACCCCATGAGGCAGGTCTTTGGAATTTTGTTTTATTCCGTGTTTGTGTGTGAGGTCTTTCCTGTGTCGTCATCTGTCCCCGTCTTATTATAATAATAATAATAGTAATAATTCTAAAGGGTTAACTAACACTTACTCACTCGTGTGCAGCATTGACAGCAGTTTACAGCATTTCCCAATGTTTTACCAAGTTAATTCCGGTACTCGGACATAGCTTTTTAAATGTGCACATTATTTATACTTGTATAAGTTACACTATACTGTTTTTCTAAGTGATTTTATTCATGATTTTTTTGTGTGTGTAGCCTGACCAGAACAGTGGAGATCCTGGGAGAGGAGAGTCCCCTCGGGATCCATGTGGTTCCCTACTGCTCTTCACTCAGTGGACGGTGAGTTATGTTCACGCTAACATACAAAAACTGCATTTGACAACAATGCAGATATTCCCAAGGACTATATATGGGTAGTGATTCTTTTCCCTCAAATACAACGCCACATTCACTTTTTTTGGTTGTGTAGGTTGAGGATTATCGCTGTCTTTGTGTCGGTTTTATCATTCAGTTTTCATTCCACGGCATATACTAGGAAACTGGGGAGCTACTGCAACCTCATTTCACCCACACACAGACACGCACACACAATGGAAATAGGGGAAAAAAAATAATTGCATAGCTATGCAGGGCTTTTATTTGGGTGTGTTACAGTCAAACAGTGGACGGGGGATTTCCTAAGGAAAAGCAGGATGAATTTTTATGTCTGTTCTCATGACTCACCTGACCCTGCCAATCTCCCCCTTAAATCCTCCCCCTCCTCCCTCCATCCTTTGTATCCTCTCCTCCCTCTTTCCTGGATGCCCTCCTCCTCTGTCTCTCTCTCTCTCTCTCTCTATAATGTCTTTCACCTTTCGACCTACATTCATCCTTTCGGAGCTGAAGTCCTCGGTGTGTCACTGTCATCATTTCTGTTTTGTTAAGCTGTGCTTTGGTGGGGGAAATGGTGAGGTGATTGAGACTGAGGGATTCTGAAATAGTTTTTCACTCTATTCCACTATCTTGCCGTGATTGTGGGCATCTCTCCCTTCAATATGTGTCTCGATGCATTAGCTTCAGTTTGATTCAGGAGTTTCTATAGCTTTTATTATGGAATTATTTTATCCGATTCAATATGATGTGATTTTTGATTTTTTGACGAAAAGAAGGTTTCAGAACTACCTCTATGTCTTTGTTTTTATTAGTTCTACACAAACAGAAAACTTGAGGCCTAATGTCCAAACAAAACCTTTTGAGATTGTAAATGTAAAATTAAATCTCTCCGTCACAGCTAATCTTAGCCCCACGTTAACTGCGTCAACGTTAACGCATGACGTGTTTCGATGACGACTGACTGGAAAAAAGACGTGCATGACGTCATGTTTACGTGACTCCTGAGTGTTAAAATGAGTCTCTAAAGTGACGCAGTTTTTTTGTGCCGCAGCACCGGAATCCACGCACCGTTTACTAGTTAGCTCCTTTAGCGCCGTTAACTGGAGTTCGACTGGTACGCTAACGGCGCTAAAAGAGCCAACGCAGCTGAAGAAGCTAACTGGTAAACGGTGCCTGGACTCTGGTGCTTTGGCAAGAAAAACTGAGTTACTTTGTCTTTTTTCCGGTCAGCCGTCACTGAAAGACGTCATGCGCGTTGACACCGTCAGAATTGAGAGCAAAAGTAAAAAAAAAGTAGATGGTACTGTTCTCTTATTGTCTCCTAATGTGACTGTGAGCACAGTCTGATCCCACTAACTGTGACTCATAGATTGAGCTCAGATTGAAATCCACTATAGACATCAAAAGAAATTTGCATTACGTGGTTATGCGAAACACTTGTGTCTCAGTAAAACCATGATTTTAAGATTAAATACATAAAAGCTGATGCTCATTTTCTCTCTCTCGTCTCTCGCTTTCCAGGTCTCTCGGCCTGTACATCCGCGGCGTGGAGGAAGAGAGTCGCTCGAGAAAGGAGGGCTTGTTTCAAGTGGACGAGTGCATCGTCAAGATCAACAACACCGACCTCATGGACAAGACGTTTAGCCAGTGAGTGCAGGTCGTGTTTGTCCGTGCTGAGCCCAGGAGTTCAAAGAGATGTCTATTCTGAGATGAGATGTTGTATTTCTAAGACGGAACAAAAATGTTTAGATTAGGGAAAACATATTGACCAGTAACTAGGCGCTTACTAACATATATAAGTAGCATACTAACCCTTTATTAGTAATCATTAAGCACGTATTAACACCTTATTCTACATAACCTTATTCTACCTCTATTACGACTTGAATTAAGATTTTTCCTACATAAGGTGCTTAATATTTATGAATAAAAGGCTAGTATGCTACTTGTATGCATGTTAGTTAGCACCTAGTTAATGGTGAATATGTGTTCCCTAATCTAACGTAATCTAATGTATGCATATAAACATGAGGGGTATTTCATGTTGGAAACCTGTTAGAGTCAGAGGTGGCGTTGTCTTTTCCTCCTCTCTGCTGTATCTGGTTTACCTGTTCATTAACAGAAGGCTTATATCACCGTTGTGCTGCCATCACAAAGAAAATGGCAGCGGAGACACTTCGGCAGATGTTCGGAGAGTGTTGTGTGTTTAGCATGGTTGAGCTGGCCTTTATCTACGCGTGTGTTCCGTCTCGTTCCTCAGAGGACAGATCTGTTTGGAAGATTCATGCGAGACCAGATGTTCCCCGGTAGACCTTGCTTACTGCGCCGTCGACGCACCTGAAACAAAGAATAATTAGGCGAGCGAGGATGTGAGGAAGTGTAACGTGATTACGGAGCATTAAAAATGACAAAAGGCAAAACAATTGCCCACAGAGTACAAGGACTGATGTGGATGTTATGATGATTTCCACACATTATAGTTTATGTATAGTCTACACAACAGCCCCATGTCCAGCATTCAGTGTGGTAATGAGATTATACATGAGGTATCTTTATGTTGTACTGTAGGGGAAAGGGATTATCACCAGAGGGGTTTGTGCCTATTGTTCAGAAACAGGTGTATTTTCCACACACTCTCTCTCTCGGTTTCTTGCCAGTATTGTTACATCACATTGAGATATTCACCTTGATCCAGCTCAAGTAGGCCACTGGCAGTTCACTGACCACACACACACACACACATACACCAGTTTCATTATACTGTATTGTGGATTATATACAATGAAAATTACACTAGGCCTCATTCAAGCGCTTGCTTCGTCCACCTCGTGTTTTAAAACGGCTCCAAATATGCAAATTGTGTCCGAACAATGAACGTAGTTGACGTCACGCTCGGGCTTTCTTAGAAATCGTTCATATTATGTTGTGAATAATTCACATAAATAAGCTCTTGGGTTTAAATGCAGAAAAACAGCAGTGAGTACTTTATGAAGTGTTTTCATGGGTACAATTTATTTTCTACGCAACACTATTTTATACAATTATATGAGTAATGTGCACAATAATGCACACGCTGACTGAATTGACATCCAATGTTTTTTTTCCCCACTGTGCCATTTTTGCATTATTCTCTATGATTATTAAAAAAAAAGAAAAAAAAAAGTAATTATTGCATATCTAATATATTAAATTGCGTTTCTCTCTCGTAGACCACTTTCTAAACATAGTCTCTTGTTACAGAAACATTATGATCATTACATGTAATAATAGTCTTGGTGGGAACCAATAGGCCTGTAATCCAATAAAATTTATACAAACTGCATTTTCTCCGGTCGGTTATCTGAGGTGAATGATGGCGCGTCCCGATCGCTCCTGACACAGTAGTCCCGATAACGTACTTAGCTTAATCTCATACAGACTAATTGTCTGCAAAATTATCTCCTTTTTATAGATCACATGACTCTAATGGCCGGGTGAACAGGTGTTGCGGGTCTGTGACGCATCTCCTGCTATTTTCCTGAAGATAAAAAAACAGGAAATAATGATATGCATACATCAAACATCATAAACAGCTTTAATGCAATTTATTTAATCATAAGTTGCAGTGCACTAACGTCACAGACAAGAAACCAGACCCAGTTTAGTTGATCCTGCAGCTTAAATCACGTTGCATTAGGTTTTTCCTCTTTTATACAGATGTTTCTCATACAATTGTAAAGTGCAAATTAGATTGTGGCTTCCTTATGACTTTATGACCAATAAATAACATTTAAGATGTCGGATCCGGATCTGGAGACTTCTGATAAATTATTCTTTCTGGCATTATAGATACCAGAGAATCAGCATAACAACTTTTGTATTCATATGTCTTGATAATGACAATCATTCATAATCACTTTACTGAAGATTTATAGCGTGAGCCTCAGATATTAGAAGTTTTCAAAATGAAACCCCATCATTTGTAATCATTAGCAGTTCACTGGAACTTCTTCAATTTGTCATTTGCAATCTGATGTTCACTATTATCTTTAATTATAATCCTTCTTCTAATTGAGTCGTATGTCCTTTGATAATGACTTTGCTCGTCAGAGATTGATAGCTACGTACTGTACGGGTTTATGAATTGTGACTTGCAAATAATGGCGTGATTAGTGTAAGTGGTAAATCACATTACCACTGCACCCACTTCAGAAACAAAACCTTTTTTTATCATTATTATTCTTCTTGATTTGCTTTAATAATTTAACTTTCTCTCGTGCTCTCAGGGCCCAGGAAGTTTTCCGTCAGGCAATGCGGTCGCCGTTTGTCCATTTGGACGTAGTTCCCTCCTCCAACAGAGAGCGCTATGAGAAGAGTCTAATCGGTCAGCTGTTTGGCACCAACAACAACAACCACAACAACGCCGGTCCTGACAACAGCCCCAGAATCATGAAGACTAAAGAGCCGCCACCTCCTGTCAAAGCCAAACCTGTCTTTAAGCCCTTTGAGAATCCATCTGCGCGGTTTACAGAGGAAGCTGCCACGCTGGACGCTTCTATTGGTGTAAGTCTCTCCTAAATAACACATCAGCCTAAATACCCTTATCAATCATTCTTCAATTTTTCAATTTTTAACACCATGTGAAGATATTAAGTGGTGTTATTTGAAATTTAGGGTTAAAGATATTTATTTCACCTTGTCACTAGGATTTCTGCAATCCCCATATTTGTGTATATATAGTGTATATATGTATATTTTCAACATTTTTCTTTATTTGGGTTTACAACATCCTACTCTTAAGGTCTTTTTATAAAAAATAATAATTATCATAATTAAAAAAAACAATAGTACATGATTTCAAATAAAAACACACACATTTAAGTTTTGATTCTATATAAATCATGTAGTTTAAGTTAGACAGCAGAACTCAAAAAGCAGAGTGATTGAGTTACATGAATAACAAATTATAAATCACTCATTGCTTTCTTCTGGTTTGAATCTCTTTGAATGAACCGTGAAGTCTTTCCTCATTCAAACCCATGTAATTGCGGCATCAGCATTGCCATGGTGACATGGCTGACATTTGAAAAACAGCTGGCACAGAGGAAACGGTTACCAAGCAACAGTTCATTTTCCACTTGTTTTATTTGAAAAATAAAGTGTTTTTTTTCTTCATCTTTTTAAATGCAGATGCTCGAGCGCTTCTTCCTAAACATTTGGAATGGCTCTTAATGACTTAGTCGAATATGTCCCACCACAGTTTCATACTGAACCAAACCATTTCCTTTATAACAAAAGAGATCATAACTTTGTATTTTGCTCTGTTGCTATTTTGCACATCTGTGTACAGCTCTGTCTGCAGCACTGTTGGCCTAATGCTCACTTGTCGAAGTAATTATGTGTCCGTGCAGGCAACCAGACCTTTGACAGATGCTGTGTCTCCTCGAGCTCTCCAGTCTGTTTACATATCATTCAGACACTGTAGTGTGAGAGCGAACAGTTTAACACATACACAGAGAAAGAGGTTCATTAATCAGGTTTTTGCCATTTTCAAATAATCAGCAGTGGTTGAGTATTATTTCATTATTCAACTGTGTATTGTTTATGTTTAAGTTTAAAAAAGAAATCTCAGAACTTAAAGGTGCATTATGTAATAAATCTTAAGCAACTGGCAATAAAATCCTCCTAATATGTCACAGAGACTCAGGAATAATGTTCATATAACAAACTGAACTCACCAACAACAGTACAGACAAAATATTTGCATTAAAAAAAACATTTTGCAGACTGCAAATCATGTTTATGTTTTGAAGTCATGTTTTGGCATGTGGCGCCACCTACCGCCGTCTACCAATCATTGCAGTCGGTAGAGTCTCAGCTGCCGAGCAACCTAGTTGCCAGTTACGTCAGAAAATGAAACCTAAAAGACCTCGGTATTTTGAATATGAATGTAGAAACCTTTTTTGGCCACATTCTTACATATGGCACCTTTAAGTTTTTCCATACCTGTTTCATGTATTAAATAGTTACTTAATATTTCAGTTTGGAGAGCTGGACAATAAATGTTGTCCGATATTTAGGCTAAGCAATTTTCTATATTGTGGTTATTATTATCAGTATGAGTATGAGTTGATACGATACTATCCAAAAGAAAGTGAGCCCTCCACATTTATACCTGAGCAACTCCCCTTTTGCATTCCTCCAATAGACAAAGCGTCTACCATTCCAGGCGGAGTTTTCACACCTGTCTGCTGTAGGTATCGGGGAGCCGACTCCCTGCAGATGTTGCAGGAAGGTGTTAGTTCAGTGTACATACAATACACAATATACAATACACTATACACAAAGGACCTGATATTCTGTGTTCGGCAGGTATAAGGTGATGGGCAGTTTTAGCTCTGAGACAGAAATTGAATTTATTATTACAACTTCTAAAGATAGCTCTGTAAAAATTGACTTGAATGTTGATTTTTTTTCCCCCCCCATCCTAGACTCCCAAAGGCAGGAGTGAGAGCCCTCTTCTTAAGAAGAGTCCTGCCCTCTCCAGCCTGGTGGCCAACAAGAGAGGAGGACGGAGATTGAGGATCGACTTAACGAAAGGTGAGGAAGTCGCGCTCGGTCTCATATCAGCGTCACTCCATATGTTACTCGCTTATACTTAACTTTATTCTTCAGAACAAAAGCCTAAAATCCTGGAGCAGGTTTGATCACACAGTCAAGTTTTAGTGAATCTGGTGAGACTCTGAGGTGTGCAAACACATTTATACATAATGTATAAAGTTCAGTAACCACTTACAAAGGCATCTCCACATCTTTGTCCCTGCAAATGGGAACGTTTTACCATTTAAATTGCACAGAAAGTTATCAGCAATAAATAAAATGCAGAGCTGTTAAAGTTTGTAGCCTCACATCTGTTCATTCCCCCCCAACTTATGATGCATTTGTTCCATTTCACAATGATCTTTACTAAGTGTCTTTTGTTTCTTTTCATTTTCTGAATGTATTCGATTGTCCCCTCGCTTTATGTCTCTCGCTGTTCGCCCGGCGCTCTGCTTATTTCAATAAATCTCTTTTTCCTTTTCTCTGGCCGACTCTTCCTCCTCTCATCCTCCCCTCTCTCTCTCCATCTTCCTGATTCGCCGTCTTCAGGGTCTATTAAGTCTTTATTGATCTGTTCATTTCTGCTGATATGAATTCATACTGGACCAAACTGCTGACTCGGCTCTGCTAAAGAGACCGGATTAAATGAGGTCTATAAAACACATAACCAGTCCCTTGTGCTCCGTGTGTGGCCTTTTCGTCCGTGTGTGTGTGTGTGTGTGTGCGTGTCTGTGGATGCTTTCATACACATTATCTGGGCCTGTTTTTCACTGATTACTATTTTAATCTTCATCACTTCTCTTTCCAGAACATTCACTCCTCATCTCCACTCTGTTACGCTCATTCCTTTTACTTTTTTTTCTTTCTTGTCGCATCCTCATTTTCTTTTCTGTCCTCTATGCCCTGCACTTGAACCCTTTTTTAAAAAAAATAAACCTTCACACCTGCAGCAGATACTGTAGCTGCAGCTGTAGCTAAAGGGTTTAAAAATAGCCCACAAACAAACAAACACTCTCCTTGGGCTTCAAATAATCATTCCTAGAGAATGTCATCCCGAGCTGAGTCAACAACGCTGTATTTTCAGGAGTAGTTCAGAGTGTGTGTGCATGCGGATGTGTCTAAGGTTGGGCACATTTGTGCTTTTGAAATTCCATGTGTTCATATTGCCCCTGCACATCTCTCTTAAATTGTCCCTTTGTGTGTTTGTGTGCCTGTGTTTGTGCGTCCAGGCTCAGAAGGTCTTGGTTTTACCGTCGTAACCAGAGACTCCTCGGTCCATGGTCCCGGTCCCATTCTGGTTAAGAACATTCTGTCACGTGGAGCTGCTGTCAAAGATGGACGCCTGCAGTCTGGGGACCGCATACTCGAGGTACAGCGCAGCCCTAATGTGCTTCTGCCGGACACAAGTGATCAATATCGCCTTCCCCTGTAGTCCAGAATTGTGTGATTTACGACAATGCAATAGTTATAAAGCTCTAAAACAAGCATTACTAGTCGAGAGCTGTGGACTGAAAGTTGTTTCTTTGATGCTTGTGTGTGTGTGTGTGTTTTGTGTAGGTTAACGGTGTGGATATCACTGGCGTGGGCCAAGAGGAGCTAGTGTCGATGCTACGAAGCACGCGGCAGGGAGAGAGCGTTAGCCTCATGGTGCTACGACAGGAGGACATGTTCCTGCCTCGAGAGATGGTAAGAAATAATCCTAATGCAGTTTGTTTTTGTCCACCAGAGAAATATACGGAAGTGGATTAGTGCCACACAGGAAAACAAAAAATTGGAGTCAAACTTTAAACTCAGAATCCTGACTTTAAACTCGGAACTCTGATTTTATTCTCAGAATTCCGACTTGAAAACTCATAATTCTGACTTTAAACCTCATAATTCTGATTTTAAACTCATAATTCTGACTTTAAGCTCAGAGTTCCGACTTGAAAACTCATAATTCTGTCTTTATTCTTAGAATTCTGACTTTAAACTCAGAATTCTGACTTTATTCTCAGAATTCCGACTTTATTCTCAGAATTCTGACTTTCTTACCGAATTAAGATTTTAAAGTCAAAATTCAAATATTTTTCTACCTGTGTGGCCCTAATCCTCTTCCGTAGACTGTTTCTTTTCTCATTTTTCCCACACCACACCTCCACCGTCACTTTTTCAGCTCCCTTTTAATTTTTTGCACTCTTTGGTCCAATCAACAGGCTTGCGTGGATGATGCACAGCTCAGAAGTCTGTAGAGAGGCTTCTGTTTTATAGACGTTGAATAATCTGACAGATTATACACTTATCATGCCCCTGTACAATAATTATTCTGGTTTTCTGCTCTATATCATGATGTGAGACAGTGTTTTATAGGACTCCATTTAGACTTGAATTGATTGAGGAGAACATTGTAAAGCTTTTTGTAGTGCTGATTTTGTGCCCCCGCACATTGCCTCATTGATTCTGTGAATTTCCAACACTGTTCTGACTTAAATAAACTGTTCTTTTATTAATCCTTGTTCTATTTCTCTATGCCTTTTCCTTTAATCTATATGCATGATCACAAATGTGCACGCTCAGACGTTTTCTAACTCTTGGTGAAAGTAATATCTCTTATATTTTCATCCTTTTAATGAGCTTTTAACCCTTTGTCACTTTGTCACACACCCACGGTGGAATAAAGGGGGAATATTTCTTCTATTTTAGAATTTTCTGCCTGTTCTTGGTCCCTCAGTCATGTCTTTGGCTCGTGTTTTCCTTCTTGAGTGAATCATTTTCTCCTTTTATGTTGCCTTCTGTCTCTTTTCCTTCTGTGTCTCTGTCCGCTCTTATCGACTGATGTTTCCTCAACGGCTGCCAGGAAGCTCTACACACACACACACACACAAACACACACACACTCTCATGACCTTCAGCCCTATAGGAAATTCAGACAGGAAAGGCGACAATGTGCTGCAGTGTGAACATATGTTAACGTTTAGGAATATTTGGAACCTCTGAACTGGTTCTCCTCCTGGTATAATGATGACGAAATTGTATGATTTTGAGCATTTTTCATTCACTTTCAGTCCTGTTTTCATCGCTTGTGTCATCTCCAAACCTCCTCCACTCTCTCCTAGCAACCTTGTTTATACTTGTGGATGCCACAGATGATGTCTGCTGATTCACATAGTTGTTATATGATGAGAATAGATGCAACAAATGACTCTTTTTGCGACCTTTTAACCTTCTTTTATTCGCACATTTGTTTCCACACCTTACATTTAATACGCTTCATTTAAGCATTAAAAGGAGACGTGAGATCGAAGTGGCGACGTCTCTGTGTCTCACGCGGCGCTCAATACATGTGTCGCTTTGTTACGTACGATTTTGCAACTCCTCTCTAAGACTTCAGCACAATTCGATCATCTCTATGGTATACAGAGCTGCTTATTAAGACACACTTATTCAGCCTATTTTCCCTTGGACACCTTCTTGTGCGATATAATACCTCGCTCTTTTTCACTTGTTCAAAAGCAGCTTGAAGCTGATGCGCGTGTGCTCGCACGTGGCTGAGAAACAGTTGGAGAGAGAACTGTCATCTTGCAACTTTTCTATGTACGGTATTTGCCTGCCTCTCCCTTCCTCTCCTTCTCTCTCTCTCAGTCTCACCCTCATCGTCTCTTTTCTGACTGACAGTACGCCCCACTAGAATTCACCTCTGTCTAATTAACAGCTGATGGTGTTTGCTCAACAGTCACAACAGATTTCAGGAGCAAATGTGTTTGCAGTTCTGCACGGCGGAGCTGTAAACAGACTCCTTAATTGAAAGTTTATATATAATAGAGTTTGGTGGGTGCTGTAAGTGTTTGTGCGAGTGTGTGGGAGGGATAATATTAGCACAGTGGTGGTCAACCATGACTTTTTTTTTTTAGTTTAGCTTAAACATTTTCTTCCTCCTTTATAACGTTTCCTCTACATTTTTGTCTAAATGTGTCGCACAGAATACACTGTGGCATTTGACCCAGGGGGAAATACTGGACATGCACTTTTGCAACTTTGCATCAGTACTGTATAGTGCTGGGCACGTAACCGCCGCTAACATCACATTAGCGCATGACGTGAAAAAGACGCGTGTGACGTCATGTTTCCGTGACTCCCGAACTTTTAAAAACAGAGGCACACGTACGCAGTACACAGGTACACTAGTCATTTGCAGCGTTGCTCTTTTCGTTTAATAAACAGACCGCTCCAATTCGACTGTAGGTGCGCTAACGGGGCGCTAAAGGCGCTAACACAGCTAGCTAACGGAGCTAACTGGTGAACGTTGCCTGGACTCCGGTGCCGGGGCACGTAACATGGCTTCACACGTGTCTTTTAACGGTCAGTCGTCATGGATTCATCGTCATTAACGCATTAACGTGCCCAGCACTATTTTTGTTAGCCAAACCTTGACTATAGCATTAGCACAGCTCTTGCTAACCAGCAGTGATTATGGAAGTCTGTTTCCAGTGTAAAACTGTGCCTTAATTAACTTTGCATCTCTACTGTAATTAACTTTTTTTCCCCCCAGTTTTACAGGAGATTAGCCAACCTCGGTTACTTTTAGTTATAACTATCGCTCGGTGTGCAGATACACTATAAACTCACAACTTTGAAATCTCCTCGGATGCCACTACATCATTGGTTTCATGGAGCATTCAGCTGCTTAACAAGCTCTGAAGTCGGCATTGGGCACATTATTCTACTTCTCACTGACACTCCTTTATGAAATCACGCCATGCCTTAATGATGCGTATTGTTCAGTGCAGTAATGTGCAGTGGATGATGGGTTTTTTTATGCTCTCAGTGCGAGACAATTTCCTCTTTTTAGGCGATAAATAAATGTTTATGTCATTCATTTTCCACTTTAAGGCAATTTTGCCGTGTCATTGTCCAAAGAAGTTAGAAAAACTGGGCTCCAAAACAGAATGTTGCCACTTTTTGATGACTATAATCATCAGTGTTAGTGTTTTAGTATAGTTGCTTTTTCTCCATATCCAAAAGCAAGAAAATATAGGTTATAATAACTGATAGTGTTTGTCATTTAAGTTTAACTTGCAGTTAATTTTTCCCTCTGACTGACTATGAAAGTTTCTTTTCTTTCCCTAAGATTTGACGTGAGGGTTTGTGCCAGCTTGTTTGTGTTTACGGAGAGGAAACAGAAGAAGGATAATGATGAAATGATGGAAGGATCTTGTCTGTCTTCTCCTCCCCCTTCTTCCGTTTGTCTCATTTTAGTCCACCATCTGGTGTTGTCTGCTAAAGTCTGTGCTCGCTGTAGAACAAAGACTTTACACCACCTCTACTAACACACACACACGCACACACTGTGACATACAGTCATGCAACGTACACGTTCCGCAGTCGTGCACCTCGAGTGTGCGTCCGCCTGCTGCGTTGTCATTTTGCAGGACGAGGGATACACACTCACTCACTCGTAAAACATAAAAAAGACATTATTTTTTGTAATTGTCTGCACATAAACAAGCTGTTTCGGCTACAGCCTTGTAAATGAAGTCTGGTAAATCAGAAAACATTGACATCAAATGCCAATAAGCACATTGATAAATACATATTATACATAGCTAATATGAAACATCGAGCGCTGAAACTTAATTAATCGATTACTATAAGCTTTTTTCATTATTAAAACAAGATTTCTGGTTGTTTTAGCTTCTTAAATGTGAATAACTTATTTGTTTCGTTGCTCCAAATAACAAAGAAATCATTGAATCTGAATCATTCGAGAACATCGTCATTTCCAGGTTTGACAAACAATGATTTTTTTTTGCATTTTCTGACATTTTAGGGTCCAAACTATTAATAACATCAACCATGCATGCAGTACGTTGTCACTGGATCATTTTTTAGCTTTTGTTTCCACAGACAAATCATCCTAGCACATCGTCCACGCTTGATTTAAGGACCCACTCCACAACAAATGCTGCAGTAAAGATGCCCGCTTCATCATTTAGTTGTTATTGTACTGTATGTGTATATTTAATGCCACAAAAAAAGCGCCAAAATTGTGTGGAAGAGGCCTTGCGTGAAGGTTTCCCATAAATCATTCGGCACATTTCCAGATCAAACCTTACCAAAATAAAGTAACAGTGATCTTGTGGAGGCAGATCTGAGACCAGAAGTTTTGATTCATGCTTCGTGGAGCAAACCAGATGAAAGCAGATCAGACTTTAGGGTGTGGTGGGGGATTTGTTTCATTTTATCCCTCGCTGTGTGCCCCGCCTTTAATACCAAAAAGAACATAAACAGTAAGCCACACAAAAGCTGATTATATGAAAACAAAACCATTCACAAACACACTTTGGCAACGGATGGGAGACACCCTGAATGAAAGCTTTAAGTGCGACAGTGACAATCATCATCTCTCTCTTCTTTTTCTGTTGTTGTTGTTGTTTTAATTTTATTTTTTTCTTTCTTACAACTTGCAGGAAACATTCTCCTTTGTGCCAGATGCTACACACACACACACACAGACACACAAATCGGTAAATGGTTGTCAGCTGGTGATAGAGCACATTCAAAACAAAACAACTTTATTGAACAGTTTCTTCATTCTGAATTATCCCCCCATCCATCACTGCTGCAGCCACTGTGTGTGTGTGTGCGCGTGTGTGTGTGATGTCTCTCTCCCTCCGTGTGTGTGTCGACAGTATGTGTGGCGTTATGTACGAGTGCGTGTTACATCTTGCTTTTCATCGTCACTGATGTGACCTCATAGAATCACAACAGTAGATCTCCCATCTGTTACAAACCTCAGAGACCTGTCTACACACACACACACACATACGCACACACACACCCTGGCAGCTTGGTGTGTCTGCTGGAGCTGCCATCATCCCACTCTTCTCTCTTTCTCTGGCTCAGTGTCTCATCTCACATCTCTGCTGTTTGGTGAAGGTTTATCAGCTCCTTCATTATCCGATCGTCTCCAGTCACTGCTGCGTCTCAAGGCCCTCAGCACGAGTGTCGCGCTCATTGAACCGCATCAATCTTGGGGGGGCTTGAAGTCACTTGGAACGGGCGACGGGTGTAACTTGGCAAAGGGAAGACGTCGCTATTAACCAGTTAAATCGCTGTTTTGTCAAGACTCGTAGCAACAGTTTTGTTAGGAAGCAACATGTAGGAAGCAGGAACATGGTTTATTGAAATAGAAGGAAAGCTACATACACTGCCGTTAAAAAGTTTGGGGTCGCCGATAAAACTTTTGTGTGTTTTCCATTAAAAGTCACACTTTTATTCATCAAAATAGTTGCAAAAATGAATAGAAAATATAGTCAAGATTAGAAATAATGATTTTTATTCAGAATATTAATGTTTTCAGCTGTGCTAACCTAATTGCACAAGGGTTTTCTAATCATCCAATAGCCTTCTAACGCGATTAGCAAACACAATGTACCATTAGAACACTGGAGAGATGGTTGCTGGAAATGGGCCTCTATACACCTATGTACATATTCCATTAAAAACCAGACGTTTGCAGCTAGAATAGTCGTTTACCACATTAACAATGTATAGAGTGTATTTCTGATTCACCCCAAACTTTTGAACGGTAGTGTAAGAAGCTGACAAAGTTGGCACAGAGAATGTAAATGGAGAGGGTAACAAACTTTGTCTTTTGTTTTGAACTATGGAGACGTGAAGTTTTGCATCATCACAGACATGAAACACTTGATTTAAACAGGTTCACGTTAATGACCTGATGTGGGAGTGCAGGAAACGGCAAGATATACATATTTATTTCAAGCCTTGACCTAAAATCAGATAAGAAGTGAGAGAGTTGAGAATTCAGGGCGACTGGTGAACATTATAACACCTCCAACACCGGCAATATCTCACATCTCCAAGTCGAGGTCTGCACATGCCCGTGTGTTTCCGAGCCTCAATCTGTCGGCTTGTTTCGCCTTTTGAGGCACAACCACATGCCCTTTTTTCATACATTTTTTTTTTGTTTCTGCTCTCACACCCACTCACAAGCTACAGCTGAAAAACAAAACAAAAAAACCTCCATCTGATTTAAGGCTTAAAAAAAATATCTGTAAAATTGTGTTTTAATATTTGACTTTGTTGAAGACAACAGCCTACGTTTGCAAACGGTTGCCAAGAAGCAGTCTGGTGTTCATGGGGGGCTTCAGACAGCTGCCAAGACCACACCATGACATCGTGTAGCGTTGGAAAATGAACTTTCGTGCCGCCCAACATCTGTTGTGTGTCTCACAGGACTTGTGGGCTGACCCCATAGTGCTCATCTTTTAAGAGGAGACGGGACACTAACTAAGGACTTTAGACATCAGGAATTTAAATACTGTAGCAGAAGTCTAAAGTAGTCTTAAATACATTTATTCATATTATGAAAAAGGACCTTTTTCTGGTTTGAAATCTCAGTTCTCAAAGACAGAACATCATATATGTGGCTCATTTCAATTTAAATGAATTAACTAAATGTACTTGTGTCAAGGGATGAGTTAAACACAGTGGACGTACAGTTTGCCGGTTGAGGCCAATCAGGAAGGAAGAATATATTGAATAGCCACCAGGGGGCAACTCTGCTCTTTGCAGAATTAAGTCATTTTGAATGGAAGTCTATGGGAAAATGAGGCTACTTCTCACTTGATATACAAGTATCTTGGAATGACTTGAAATCTACCATCATAATAGTCGGCATCGCCCTGAACAAGGACCCGTTGAAAATATTTGCAAACCTCTTAAGGAATAATTTTAATCAATTTTTGAAATTCAGGAAGTGATCCATTTCCAACGATGCACAAAACAGGTGATGTGGCACATAATGAGTGGACACCAGTGTGATTGACGGTGAATTTTGAGTTGCAAAACCTAACTTTCAAAACGAGAGTTGATCTCACAGGCTCATTATTTATTTTGTAAATAATCAGGGGGAGGCCACACGCGAACAATTAACCATACATACATTTGTTTTTATCAGCTTCCATATAACATTTCACAGCTCTGTGGGTGGTCTTTTATTCACTCCTTTCATTCACGCATTGGCACCCTAAACAAAAACATAAATGAATTAACAGGAAGTGAGCAGATAGAGAATGTAATCTGAAAAGTTGCCAAGTCATGACTTTGCTGAGGACAGAATCTCCGAGAGAGAAAAAAAACACATTAACAGTGTTAATTATGTGCTGAAAGAAGGTAACATTTTCTCCTGTGGTGGTTTTTTTTAAAGTTCTTTTCAAGGTTGTTTCGTCTTCCTATCAGGTCTGGACACTCGCTCTGATTGAGGGGAGGTTTTTTTTTTTCCAGCGGGGAAAACAGCTTTCTGCCGAGTAGAGGACTTGTGTCAGCTTAACGCTGTTAAACCTCCAATCCCCCACAGACAAACAGTGTCTAAACCTGACACTGCTGACCCACGCAAGCGCACACAGGCACACCGGATTCATCCATACATTATGGGCTAGAGCTGGACTGTCTGTCATAAGTACATTCAGGCATTATGGATTTGTGGCACATGCCTTCACTATTGTTCCACATGCACATGAATTCATACAGACATTTCTGCTTTTCCTCTTTATACTGTATATAACTGAACATTCTTTGGATTGATTCAGTCCAATTTGAACATGGAAGGCCTTCCTTTTAATCACATTTTTTACACAAATAATTATTGTGAATAGAGCTGAAACAATTAATCGACACAAGATTTCTGATTGTTTTAGCTTCTTAAATGTGAGTATTTTCTTCGTTTCTTTGCTCCACATAAAGAAATCATTAAAACTGAATCATTTTGGTTCTGGAGAACATCGTCATTTCCGGGTTTGACAAACACTGATCAACGTTTTCTGACATTTTATGGACCAAACAATTAATTGATGAAACGAGAAAATAATCGGCAGATTAATCGATTACAAAAATAATCGCTAATTGTTCACAATGATGAATTTCTGATGCTTCCCACTGTCTTTCTCTATTAAATGCCAAGCCTGGATTAATTTAGAACTGTAGTTCCATCATCAACATCTAAGCTTTCACACGTTATCTCGAGTATGGTGAATATCATTATAATTTTTTATGAATATATTTGTCGTTATATATTTCAGGTATAATCCATGTGAAGTGCAGCCGTGCTTTTTTCTCCCACTGGGCTTTCACTCTTTCACTGGCTCCGCACACTCGTAATAATATTCTTCTGGCAGGATCCATTTACTTTCTTTGTTGCAGATTTTGTTTTTCTCTCCTTCCTTATTCCATCCCGGCACTTAGTCCTTACTGATATACCTTTTTCTTGGTTGGTATTTCACCATTTTATTTTTCTGGGTTTTATTATAGTCTTTTTTTTTTTTTTTTTTTCTTGTCCTCTCGACAGTCTTTCTTTTCCTTTCTGTACTAGCTCACGCTGAGTACTTTTGGCCCTCTGGCTTTCTTGTGTTTGCTGTATTCTCAATTACCTCTTGAAAATGCACAGGTCATTTTATTGATATTGCAGAGCTGAGAAAAGGCAAAGAAAGATGGGTACATAAAAGCAGCTCGTCCAAATGGCTTTTTCCCACTACTTTTTCTCTAAAAAAAATAAAACTGGCGACGCTATATTTTTTTTTAAGTATTTAGCTGCTTGTGAGGGTTTGTCTCAAATGAAAAAGCTTTTAGTTTAGGGTTTGGGCACTACTCAAGGTGACTGCTGTGTCCTCACCCTGACTCTGTACTCTCTCTCTCACCCTCAGAAGGAGGACGTTTCCCGAGTACCTGGCTTTGTTGTGGAGAACGGGAAGGAGCAGCTCATGTTCGAGGTTCCTCTGAACGACACCGGCTCAGCGGGACTCGGCGTCAGCCTCAAAGGGAACAAGTCCAGGGAGACGGGCGAGGATCTGGGTATCTTCATCAAGTCCATTATACACGGAGGGGCGGCGTACAAGGTGATACATGATGTTTCCACACATACTAGGCACAAAATAAAGCTGTCAAGGAGAGCTCACCTCTTAAAGTTTAAGGAACATTCTTTAATCAGGACAGAACTTGCCAGAATACGTAGTCGAAAGAGAAGGAGGCAGTAGAGCCAATAGATGAGCATGTGTACCCCCAATCACCTGTGTGTAGTTTTTGTGCAGAGTCTGCTGTAAAAGCATTACAGAACAGTAAATAACACTGCAGAGGGGAGTCGGACACAGTCTCTGCTAATGTGGTCAGAGCTGAGTGGAGAAAGTCCAGTGTGTCGAGGAAGTTTTAGGTTTTCTTGATTTGTTCCGGATTCAATCGAGAGGGTCACAAAGTGAAGGTGAGAGGTGTGTGTGAGTAACGGTTGTGTGTTTCTGGTGTGTGTGTGTGTGTGTGTGTGTGTGTGTACAGGACGGCCGTCTGTCTATCAACGACCAGCTGGTGGCTGTGAATGGAGAGTCGCTGCTGGGACGCTCCAATCACGACGCCATGGAGACGCTCCGGCGCTCGATGTCGCACGAGGGAAACGTGAGGGGGATGATTCAGCTCGTGGTGCTGAGGCTTCTTAAGGTAAACACTTGCGGGTATTAGAGCTGAAGAGATAATCAACCACTATATAAATAATCAATAAAACAAAAGAAAGGCTTTCATAAAAGTTAATATATTGTGGAGTTTTTTTTGTATGATTGGTATTTTGACTATTGATTGGACAACACAACAACATAGTCTGGAACTTGAAGTACATTTTTTGCAGAACAACACTAACAAGATAATAACAGGATGTTTTACTCCAATCCTCCATTGCACATCAAAGATGTTCATATTGTTTACTACACAATTCATTTGATGCTAATTAATAATTGATGGACTTTACATAAAGCAATTATTTCTGTGGCCGTCAGGTTGTTGTTTGTGGTGATTGTCGTATCACTTAGGACAATCTTTTTGGATGTTGCAGCTTCGTGTGCACAGTGAATCTCAAATCTTTGCCAAGTTGTGTCTGCATATTTTTTAATAAGACGTGTTCAGCCGAAGCTAACAGAGATCCTTTATGTGATTATAACTGTCGAACATGATCAGATCATTGTGATTATCATGTTTGGACACTACACTGTGGGGGCTGCCACAGCCGAGGTGAACAGGAAACCCTGTTTCTAACAACACGCACAGAAGAAGCTCCAGTAACAAAACAATTTAAATGAAAAACGTCATATATTTTATTTTATATTATTGCGGTTGTCTGACAACGTTTATCCATGTAGCTGTTCCTTCTTCATGCCTGGTTTTCATTGCTGACTGTTAATGTTTGGAGGGGTGTTGTCTTATCCATATTGATTTCTGTTTTTCTTTTATATAATGTGCAAAAGTCAAACGTTGGACGATAGCCAGGTACGTTCAGTGCTGTAAGCTTCACCCCGAAGGTTTCTGTACTTTTAGAAAAAGCAAAGAAAAACATCCCGAGCAGGGTCCCTGTTCAGTTTTTGTATTAACATCCATCCTGAGTGATCTGATCACGTCCAAAAACAGGTCTGAACGCTTCCTGTCCGTCCTTAAACCACATTCAGGGACAGTTTGAGGCCATACATTCATTATTTCTTTTATTTCTAATATCTGTTACAGAGGCGTGAGTAGAGCTTTCATTCACTCGGCTTTTTCCAGTTTCTCTCACTCACACACAGACACACTTGTACTGTCAGACCTGTCTCTGGTTCCTTGGGGAAGTTTCTGGAGTGTAGACGCAGCGTTGGGCTCCGTCAGTGAGACACAGAGTAGTATATTAATTATGCTAATTCCAACTCCTCTACCCGATTTGAAGCTTAATGCTGACGATCATAAAAAGAGATTTTAGTGCATGAAGGAAGAAGAAACTAAAAACCTACAGTATGTCGTCTAGTCTATTCGTAGTAAACTTCAGTTTGTTTTTATCGCCAACGAAAGCCAGAATCTGGGTAAGGACTCCTGCTGTTATAAAATAAGAGCGCAGTCATGCTTCTGTCACTTGATAAAGAGAAAAAAAACTCACATACTTCCTTTTTTTAATGTTTTATGTCTTCTCTCTCAGCGACTCTTTTTTTTTTGCCTCCGTCTCTTTCTACGCACACTTGACACGAGTCTTTCTGTTCCTTTCTCAGCTGCACCAGTAAAAGAGCATTTACACTTCAGCTCTCTATTCAGGTTCCGTCCGTGCTCTTCTTTAAGTGTGAGCGTGTGCATGTGTTTTTTTTTTTTCAGCTGCAACTCTACTACTTTTTTTCCCTCCCCAGTCCTCGCTGTTTTCCAGTTGATGCATGGCACTGCTGGATGTTTGCGTAAGCCCTTGCCCTCGCAAAGCCGCGTTGTTGGCTTTACCGCTGCACGGCCCGCTGATAGCACAGGAATGACAAATACACCCCGCGTTTTGTTGTTTGCCCACAAACAACAGAGAGAAAATACAAAAACGATGGTGTTTTGAGATACGGCTTTTAAGTGCGTTTTAAACCACACTGATACAATATAATGTATTATGGTATGTTCTACAAAAGTATATCTTGTGTTTAATCACAAAGTGGCTTTAGGTGAACACTATTTAATGGCCGTATTATAAAGCCTACATTAAAGCATCATTAGTTTTTAGGTCAGTGAAGGTAATCAGTGAATATTGAGTAACTACGTGCCAAACAGTGATATTATGGGCTTTTCAGCGTCCCCCACCAGTACCTTGACAGTTAAAGCTTTTGGCAACATCAAAGATTCTCATCCATGTTTTCCTCTTTGTCTTAAGAGTGGAAGGCAGGATTAAAAAAGAGCGAGATAAAGGCCCGATGGATAAGAGACTGTACCTTAAAAGCCTGTTTGGGCTTCACTATTGATGCTTTTAACATTTCAGAAGTGGACCACTCAAGTTTTTTTTTTTTCCTCTTCCACTGATCTTTTTTTTTTCTTCTTCCTTTTGTCTTTTAGTCTTTTTCCGTCTCACCTCTGACTCCATTCATCTCCAGCCAGCTCTCATTCAATCACTCCCTTTATCCTGCTGCTGCTGCTTTTATTCACTAACCGCTCAAATACACACCGTCTTGTCTCCATATAATATAACAAACTCGCGTGTTTTGTCGTTTTTTTACAGTTAAAGCAAAGCAGAGAGACACCCTTTCAAGGACTCCCTCGTGCGTTTTTCCCCTTGACTAGAAATGGTCGAATTAGAGAGTCGTCTGCGTACTATTTCAGATCACAGCATGACAATTCATTTTATGTGCAGACACAGTTATTATGTCAAGGTCATTTTAATGGACGGAACTGGAAACATACATGTATATATGTGTGTATATACAGTATATATGTATGTATGTATATACTATGTGTATATATGTATATGTATATACTATGTGTATATATGTATATGTATATACTATGTGTATATATGTATATATGTATATACTATATGTATGTGTGTATATACATATAAACACGCACATATATACCCACAGGTATATATGTATGTATAATATACATACATGTATATATACATGTATGTATGTATATGTATGTATATGTGTATATATATATATATGTATATATGTATGTATATATATATATATATATATATATATATGTATATATGTATGTATATATATATATATATATATATGTATATATGTATGTGTATATATATATATATATATACATGTATGTGTGTATATATATATATATATACATGTATGTGTATATATATATATATATATATATATATATACATGTATGTGTATATGTATATATATGTATGTGTATCCGTATGTATGTACGTGTATATGTATATATATGTATGTGTATCCGTATGTATGTACGTATGTATGTATACATATATGTCATTCAGCAAGCATACGACATCATTTTCACACATGGATTGGCCATCGCAGATTCCAGACTTTAACCCCACTGTGAATCATCTGGATGTGCTGGACAAGACTTAACGCAGCGGTCCAAAGCTCTTGGCAAAACATAAATGCAAATTGGGACTGAAATAATTGTTTTTGACTTAGCGTAAGCTACGGAATGTATGTATGTCGTAATCAAAGCTAAAACCGCGGTCCGACAAAGATTCCAGTTTGTGACGGAACCTTTAAGTGTTTCCAAGCAGCAATCCTGCTGCCAATCACAAGCTTTTTGCAGAGAAACCCCTCGTGATCTTTGGATCTTTAGCGTGTCGGCGCTGAAAAGGAGCACAAACTGCTTGCACAGATGAGGAAAGTGGCACATATGACACATGCAAATTAGCCTCTTGGATTTGCTGCTGCACAAAGTGGACACGTTTGTTTTTGCAGATGGTTTCTCAATTTACAGAATCAAAACCTACAGATTCAACTGGATAATAAAAACAAAAGTTTGCTAGTTTTTGTATCTTAATGGCATTTTTGGTGTCTGAAGATCCATTGGCCGACGGGCAGCAGGTGGTAATAAATATATTTGTTTTTCACAATAGAACACATTTGAAGACTCTTATTAATCACTCTTATCAGGGCCAAAATTCTGTTTATTTGAAAGTAAGATGCCACCGGCATCAACAAAGGGAAAAAAAGACTTTTGATGTCTAAAAGGCAAGGTTGTCAGGTACTTTTGGTTTCCTTGTGTCGCAGGATCAACACGGTGTTTCACCCAATCGCTCGTTTGACGGCTCCTTCGGCCTCTCTATGAGTCCAGTGAACGGTCAGACAGGGTTGGTCGGTCAATCCAACGGCCCCATCCTCCCTCCCATGGTGGCCAACTCTTTCTACGGGTCTAATGGTGAGTGATTTGTTTTCTCATTGGTCAGAGCGTCTTCTGTCCTAGCACTTACCTTTACCCCACCACAGCACTCTCACCCTCTGTCAGTCCTCTGTTCCTATCAAGTGTAGTTCTTTCCAAGACTTCTTCGATGTAGCTTATATCTCTTGTGAGTCACTTTGGATAGTCGCTGCATAAATGCTCAAATGTAATAAAAAGAGATTGGAATCTGTCGATAGTAATAATTATCACAAAAACATTTTCTGTGTCGGAGTTAAAGAAACCAGTTAATTGTGGTCTTAAACGTGTTTATTTGAGGACAGAAATCAACAAACAGAGAAACATTCTTTGCAAATCTGAGGCAAAACATTTAACTTATATTTGAGTCTTTAAGTGTGCATTTCATCCATACATATGTGTATGTATGTAGTATATGTATTTGTATATATATGTATATGTGATGTATGTACATCATATATGTAGATATGTATGTGTATGTATTTATATATGTATGTGTGTATGTGTACAAATGTGTGTAAAATATACACATGTGTATATATATATATATATATACACGTGTGTGTGTATATATATATATATATATATACACGTGTGTGTGTATATATATATATATATATATACACGTGTGTGTGTATATATATATACGTGTGTGTATATATATATATATACACGTGTGTGTATATGTATATATATATACACGTGTGTGTGTATATGTATATATATATACACGTGTGTGTGTGTATATGTATATATATATACACGTGTGTGTGTGTATATGTATATATATATACACGTGTGTGTATTTATATATATATACACGTGTATATATATATATATATATACACGTGTGTGTGTATATATATATACGTGTGTGTATATATATATATATACACGTGTGTGTATATGTATATATATATACACGTGTGTGTATATGTATATATATATACACGTGTGTGTGTATGTATATATATATACACGTGTGTATACGTATATATATATACACGTGTGTGTGTATGTATATATATATACACGTGTGTGTATATGTATATATATACATATGTGTATATGTACATATATACATGTGTCTCTTGTGTACATGTGTGTACATATACACATATATGTGCCTATATGTGTATATATATATATATATATATATATTTAGTATTACAAGGCTATCTTAACAGTGATCATTTTGTAATGATTGTATATATTTACTCTTAATTCAAAGTTTTTTTGTTTTTTTAAGTTGTTGTCTCGTTTTGCATCCTAAGCGGCATCAGATGTGTGCCTATCATACGCAGGAGGTTACGTGAAGCGCTACACGAGTTATAATCACAAAAAAACAATGTGTCCGAGATTAAACAAACTCAAAGCAAACATAAAGAAAACACGTTGTTGCCATCTGCACTCCGTTCTTAATGAGATACTCTTCTTCCCTTTATTATTCCTTTCACTCTTTTCCCCAGTGCTCTCTCTCGTTCTCTCGCTGCATTATTTTTTCTTTATGTTTCTCAAGGTTGATCTGTTTGTGTGTTGCCGTTGCTCGGTTCAGCCTGTTATTATAAAGAGTTATTTTAGTTCGAGAGTGGCCGTGCTTCATATCGCTCTTTCTCAGTGACGATCCTCTCTCTCTATCACCTCTGTATTATATCTCTAAGTGCTCACGTGTGTGATCTGTGTGTGTGTGTCTGTTTCTGAATGATATTCCTGCTTATTTAGACCAATGTTAATGGCTCAAGGACGTGTGCATGTGGGTGTTGGTTCAGGTATATTTGACCACTAGGAAACAGTGTTGTATTTGTGTGTGTGTGTATGTGTGTGTGTGTACACTGGACCTGGTAAACAGCTTTGACCTTGGCTACACTTTGCTGTTCAAATTCACCTCAGCTGTGGTGTCATTTACATACACACTTCAGTGTGTGTGTGTGTGTGTGTGTGTGTGTGTACAGTAAGCACATTTCTCCGGCTCTGTGAGTTGTTGCCAGTATTTTCCTCCCCTAATGAACTATTTCACATGCTGAATCCATTTTATTTGGTGCTGAGGTCCAAATTAGAATGAAGAGATCTTTGTACCAATGTTTTCTTCTCGCAGAAGAATAAATTGAGTTTTAATTATTCCCTACATATGGATTTATGCAGATGTTTAATTTTTGCATTTGAAATATTTCTCTTTATCTCTCATCCAACGCTGCATCTCATTATGTTTGCTCCAGAAGCATTTGTGTTCGCTCTCTTTTCTCACTTTTTTGGGGGGTATTTTTAAGACGATTTTCGTCTTATTTTCTATACGAACAGTTAATCCACAGTTATATAATTGAATTTAAGTCAAGTGTAGGAGTCTGTACTGTGCGATCATGCGAGTTGTTTTTCATCCGTGCACATTGAGATTGGTTTTCAGGACGGATATTCTAAATGGTATGTGTGTATTTTGACTAAAGCATCACATTACAATGACATTATTATTCACAGAATTTCCTTTTTTACCAAGATTATAAAATAAAAGTGTGTGATTTATTATTAGGTAGGAACAAAAACTACAAATGTTTTGGCACAATTGACTTCTCTCCCTCTCGCAGATTCCTCGTCTGTCACGTGAAATCATGGAGGAATTTTGAGGTAGTGGCCCGTCATGATACGATTATAAATTGCCTTTTCTAAGGCCATGGAAATCATACAATTATTATTATACAGCGATTACACAACACAGGTGTCCATTGTATGGATAGTAGAGTCAAATGTTGCTAATATAGCCCCAGAAATACTACAAACTGTTACTTTAAAGCTACTTTTCCACCTACGGTCCCAGCTCGCCTCGACTTGGCAAGCCTCGGCACAGCACGGCAAGGTTTAGGTTGGTTTTCCACTACAAAATAGTACATAAATACACCAAATACACAAGACTCCTCTGTTAAATATTGATATTTTAGACATTTCCCTGGTAATTAGTGGAGATTAACCCACATTTTAGGATTATTAAGTCTTTTGAACTGATCTACAGTTCGGGCATTGTTTGGCTTCATGCTTGTGTCGGACGTCACTTCCTGCGACGGCACTCAGTCACTTCCTGTGACGGCACTCAGTCACTTCCTGTGACGGCGCTCAGTCACCTTCTGTGACGGCACTCAGTCACTTCCTGTGACCAAGCAGTGGCCTGGCAGTCTAGTGATGTCACTCATAGTGTCACCTCAGCTCGCTTGGAACCTCGCCAGAGCAGGTACTAAAACAAACGCAACTTTGCCGTGCCGTGCCGTGCCGTGCCGTGCCGTGCCGTGCGTCGAGTTGGTGGAAACGTGCCATAAGCGTTTGGGTTTTCTTCAAATCTTCAATTGGTTCTGTAGTACAATACGTCAAATGCACATACTATTTAATTCAAAAAGCATAGACTATTACTCATATATTAATAATATTACTTATTATACAAAAAAAATTGACAATTTGAATTGTTGAACCAGCAACCAACTAAAAACGCTGGTATTAATGCTATTGTGTGCCTTAACTAGCACCAGTATAGGTAACACAGAGCCACCATTATTTTAATAACTTTACAAATAATTAAAAAAACATCATATTGTCAAAGTGAACCCACCCTACAGTTCATTTTAGTTTAAGGACACACTTTGAATCTGACGTATTGTCCTCGGAAGTTTCTTTCACACAAATTTAAGAAAACCAAACTTCTGAGAAGATACTGAGAAAATGACACTGATAGTTTTTTTTCGCGCATGCAATTCCTGATAAGTTGTTTCCCTTTCGGGGAGGAAGAGGGAAAGGGTGGAGACGCATCGCAGACACACACAGACAACAGGAAGAAAAAGTTAAGTGCGAGGGAAGAAGATTCATATATCTGCTATTGGAGCAAACTGCTATTGATCTATCATCTGCGCCGCAAATGCCTTTTTCACTTCAAATAGTGGAGAGTCGGTGAGAGCAGATTTGTGTGTGAGGTGAAAAGAAGAATGTGTTTTTGACAGTTTAGCTGATTAAGGTGCTTGGCTGTGAGGAGGGAGGAAGTTTAGAGGAAGGGGGGGGGGGAAGAGGCTGAAAACTGAGTGGAAGATAAAATGATTTATGAGAGATCTGAAAGCAGAGATAAATGACAGGCAGAATATCAGAAGACTGCAAGAATGGGAGCAGAAGATAAATAAAGCAGGTGATTAGTGTGGAAAGAGCGAGTGTGAGCGGGAGAGATGGAGATGAGAGGAAGTGATATCTTCAGACGCCGTCGTCGTCTTCTTTTTTCCACACATGTGCAGCTGCAAGCACATAAAGGACACACTGTGTGTGTGATTGTGCAATAACGCCAGTATGTGTTGTGTGGCAGCGAGTGTGTGTGCTCTCTTGAGAAGTGATGACTGTATGTAAATTGCGTCGTCTGGGTAGTCTGTGTATGAAGTTGTCATAAACTCGTTTATCAAGCTGACTCGGGGCCCATCTCTGCTCCACATCTGCAGCAGCTCCTGCACATGTGGAGCAGCTGCATTTGTGGTGTGCTTTTCATTCTCTTCTTCTTCCTCACATCTTTCACTTTTTCTACCTTTTCTATCCCGAGAATTTGTAGCATTCTATGTCTAATGGTTGGTTATAGAACAGTTTAAGTGCTTTGAGTTTTGTCCTGAATGTTTTCTTTCCTCTTTCCAGTGACCAATGGGAGTTATTCTCACATGGATGAGGACGATGAGGGGGAGCTGTACGGCCATGAGGACTTCAACAGCTCTGCCCAACACTCGTACTTACAGGACAGGTTTGTGGACATGTGGATTACTTTAGGGGTGTCCAAACTAAACTAGCGATGGCCAGATTTGACAATGTGAAAATGTGAAGTTTACCGGGGGCCAATTCGCCCATCAGACCTGTTTTTTTGTTTGTTTTAAACACTAAAAGTAACATGCAAACGCACTGTGTGGTTTAAATGGTTTTAATTTCATTGTCACAGTTTTAATCCAAATCTAAGACGTGCAGGAATTAAAAAAATAAAAAAAATCTGAATTTCTATCACATCTGTGCAGTATAATAGTATTATTAAAGTCAGAATTCTGAGATGAAAGTGACTTTAATCTCAGAATTCTGACTATTTTCAGGCCAACAAATTAAAGAAAGAGATAAAAAGAAACAAAAAAAGAATAAAACAGCAAGCATTCTGAGATTAAAGTCAGGATTAAAGTCCTACTGAAAAATTCTGACTTAATCTCGGGCTTTCCGAATTCTGAATTTTTGACTTTAATCTCAGAATTCGTGCTAGTTTTTTTTTCTTCTTTTTTACATGTGGCCCTAATACTCTTCCGTACATCTGGAGTCAGATAACATAATCAAAGATAAATGGATGTTATCTGTCTGTCACAGCTGGATAGAGCCTCACCAGATGAGCTAATGTGGACGACGCGTGACTGAAGCCCAGTTTTCTGTTTGACTCCGTCGCGGGCCATAAATCATACATTATAAAACCAAAGCTGCGGGACGTACAATATCTGACCGAGGGCGGTGATTGGACATGACTGCCCTGCAGTACATAGTCATTTAGAAATGGATGATATACCATAGATTTGTGTATGAATGTTGTTTTTAGCCTTTGTGTAATTGTTATTTGTTCAGTATGAGTTTATAATCCATGTTTTTCCAAATGGGTCATTTCCATGTGTGTTATTTTGTGTTATTATCATTCACAGTCAGTCACAGTTTACAGGATCATGGCACAGTGACACTATATGAGCATTAAGTCTGATTAAGATCACACACGATGAACACATTAAGAAAGAAAATAAATCTATGTATAGCACAAATAGAAAACAGGAACTCTGTAGTTTCAACTACACACACATTCATATAATATCTGTATCGTATATCGTTTTGTTGCAGAGAAAACACTCATATCTCCAGGCAGGCTCAGCCACAGTCACCCAGCCTGAACCACAACCACAACCAGAGCCAGCGTCAGTTCCAGCACGTTAAGGCCTCAAAGAGCATGGACCTGGGTACGACTCAGAATCAGCAGCACACTGGTGGGGTGATTTTTTTTCCTCTGTTTATCTGCTCTGCATGGTGGCTGCATGGAGCCTGTCCGCACATTTTTTTTTTTTTTTTTATGTGTCTGCTGATGCATGACCGCTGCACCGATGGCATGCAACGGAAAAACAAGCCACAGAAGCGTCTGCACACAGCTGTGCGTGGAGGTGGAGAAACATTTATGGCTGCTGCATGGTTTTTTTGCAAATACGATTTGTGTATAATTTCTGGGGTTGCTTTGAAATCGGGGGTTTCCTGAGATCGACACTCACCTCAATCACCTCACACTGATCATTTACAGCCTATAAATATGAAATTGTTTTCTATAATTGGTCACATTTGAATACAACGCCGTTGAATGTAGGTGCAACTCAAGTTTAAAACATCGGCGTTTGTGCACAATATAAACACATAATGCTTCGGTATCAATCCATTTGTTTAATAAACATGTAAAGAAGCGTAATATTTACGCCGTTATAGTGGCGGTGTATCATACTGTGCTCAAACACAGCTCTGTTTCAGGGCTCTCTTTCTCTACGAGCGCTACCTGCAGCCTCACAGCAGGAGTCTGCTCTTCATTCTTTTCTTCTTTCTCTCTAAACGCCAGTCATTATTATTATTATTATTATTATTTATTTTACTAACGGTGAACAAGGTGCACTGTGCAGCTCTGTCGTCTCTGCAAATGCAAGTATCGGATCAGGAGCCGTTATGGGCAGATAGTAAAAAAGATTGGATTGGGACATACAAATGTTGAATTGTGTCTTTAAAAAAAAGAAAAGAAGAAGTCTTGTATTGCAGAGGAGGGCAATCGATGACAGGCGACACAGATGAATTATAGGTTGAGACGGATTCGTAATACTTCAGTCAGAAAAGACTGGCACTCGTTATTTATCAACCTACAGTTACCTCTGTATCCCATTTATTAGTTTTAACATCTGAAAAAAAGTCAAATGAGTCACAGGATTGTCAATCAGACTCTTTGTGGTCTCTGTTGTTTTTATGCAAAACCAGTTCACAAAGGCCACTTTCTGCGGCCGATGGGATCCAGATCTCTGTCACCCCCGCAGCTCTCTCTGATAACTGATATTCGGACGCGGCGGCTCGGTGACATTTTCGGCGATTGCTCAGAAGTCTGCTTTAGAAAGTTGTGTATGTGTCTGTTGTGCGTGTGTGTGTGTCGTTTATGTCAACAATGACAGTGGCTGCAGAAGCGCAACAAAAGCGCATTGTTTCAAATGTCATTTTCCTCAGTCCCTCCTCCTTAAGCTGGCTCCACCACTGCCAGCTGTGTGCTGGTGTATGTGTGAGTATAAGAGAGAGACAAAAGAGCAGGAGACTATTTGAATAATGTGTACATCCCTGACTCTTAGACTGACAGACTGTATATCTGTGCATCACCTCCTTTTGTGTTTGTACACACTTGGTCTATGAAACACTGGGCCTTATTTGAATTTAATTGGTCACATGACGCGTTGTCATTGCTTAACCATCGAGCATCTGGAATAACAGCTTATTAACAAATATCTCCCTCTTTCTTCCTACTGACATTAGGGTTTTTTTTTCCCCTACCCGTTTTTGAAACTACATTTTTATTCTTTTAGACTATCCAAGATCAGAATCAGCCTTATTGGCCAAGTATGTGAACACATGGATTTTAACTAGAAAGAATAAGAACAACAAGAAAAATAAGTTACAGAATGGTGGAAAAACTAGTGCTGAGCACGTTAGCGGCATCAACGCACGTTAACACGTGGCGCATTTCCATGACAACTGACCGGAAAAAGACGCTTGTGATGTCATGTTTATGTGCCGCGCCATCAGAGTCCAGGCACCGTTTACCAGTTAGCTCTGTCAGCTCCATTAGCTGCGTTAGCTCCTTTAGCGCCGTTAGCGCGCCAACAGTCGAACTGGAGCGGTCTGTTTATTAAACGAAAAGAGCATCGTTCCGGTCCGTCGTTGTTAACATTGTAAACTCTGGACAGGTAACCAGCTAGTGCTAACCGCAATTAAAACCCTCAAAAGTGATGGCTATTAGTATGACGTGTACTAAAAGAGGTACTGTGAGACTATATTGTATTGTAGAGACTGTGTTGTCATTGTTACAGCACTTGGTTTGTTACTGCATTAGCTGAGTTAGCTCCTTTAGCGTCGTTAGCGCGCCAACAGTTGAACTGGAGCGTTCTGTTTATTAAACGAAAAGAGCAGCCAGTGCTAACCACGACTAAAACACTCAAAAGTGATGGCTAATAATATGACGTGTGCTAAAAGAGACTATATTGTAATGTAGACTGTGTTGTCATCGTTACAGCACTTTTGTTTGTGTTACTGCCGCTGTACTTTTACTACATGTGCATAATTAGAATTACTGCCACTTTAGTCGCTAACCTAATTTTATTTGTAAATTTTTAGTCCTGTTTAGCTAAAAGTCGACATTGTGCGTTTAAGTTTGTGTAGAGCAGGGATTTATTTGTCGTGGCAGTCGCATAAGTGCATTTTTATTTTATTTACCCCTGATTGAATTTTCCACCCCAACTCAATTACGCCCCGCAAATAATTAAAATAAGATTATAAAATCGGTTTTGAGTAATGGACTCCCTGCCCCTGGTTCTCACCGTCCTTTTCTGCCACTGTCGGAGCATGTCCTCCTCCTCCTCCTCCTCCTTAACCTCAGGTTTACTCAATTATGAATAGAAAATACACAGAAAAACATCAAATTTGCGACTCAGCTGAATATAACACACATTAGGTTGTTCTGTAATCGCACAATGATATTTTTTGTTGTGGAATATTTGAGATTTGGCGTGAAGTGTGTCTCCTTTTCTGAGGCTCTTTACTCTGGTGCTTCTCAAACGTGGCATCTACAGATTTGCTGAAGTAGGCACACACACACACACACACACACACACACACACACACACACACACACACACACACACACACACACACACACACCGATCCACTAACTATTGGGCTGCTGAAGCAGTTATATTGATTCACTGCAGACACATGCCATCAGACACACACACTGTGCTAAAATTACACTACAGGCTTGGTTTTCATTAGAAAAAGCATTTGCTCTGAGAAGCCATGTTACTGTTTGGTTTCTGTGGTCTATGTGTGTGTGTGTGTTTGGCAGTGCGCTTACCAGTCAATGTGTTACCAATTGGCACTGGGCTTCTGTGCAGGAATGAGTGAGGGGGGGAAATAAGGAATGGATGGAGGTAGAAACTGAAAGAAAGAATAAAAACAATCAAAGGAGACAGGTTGGGATCGGTTTAGAGTAAGAATAAAAACACGGGAGGACAGGTGTGAGGGTTAATGGTAAAATGGACAGATTTAGGGGGAAGAAGAGAAATGGAATGAGTCATGGAAGGGTTTAAAGGGTGAATAACAAATGAAGTGAAAGGAACGGGAGTTAAGGGGAAAGAATTCAGTGACGTTGACGCTGACGTTCACATCGCAGGGAAAAGAACGATGGTGTGATAGAGAAGTGATGGAGAAAATCTTTAAAAAGTTTAAAAGCACGGTTGGCTTTTTTTGTATAGTAAGTTTTTATTTGTTTTGAATTAACAAATGTTAACTTTTGTCTTAAGTTTGCCTTTGTGTGATCATATTATCACATTATCTTATACAAACTGTATTGTTTTGATGCCATAATTTGCCTTAACACACTATGCATTGTATACATTTTTGAATCCAGAATCGTTTGAATGGAATCAGTTGAATCGGGAATCGATTTTGAATTGAATCGTGACCCTAAGAATCGGAATCGAATCGTGAGCCACCCAAAGATTCACATCCCTAGTATCCACACATTAACACGTGTTCTTTTTTTGTTTCAGTGGCAGACGAGAGCAACGTGGGATCCCTGGTTGGAAACGTTGCAGGTGAGCCAAACATTAAAAACATTCTTAGTCTCAAAAAGTGTTATCTGACGCCGAGAAGAGCGAAAGAAACGGTGAAAATAAAAGTACGAAACGGAGCAGAACAAAGTGGTCGGGGATGAAAAGTGAAGCGAGCGAGAACACTTTAGTGACTGCCTGTTAGCTGGGTCTCAATCATGGCTAACCTGTCGATGACCTGTGTACTGTGTGTGTGTTTGTTTCTAAGTGCACACTTAGGCTGATGAGTGGCTCCACTGACTTATGATTTTCCCGCAAAAAAACTCAGACCTCTCTCTCTTCCCTGTGCACACTTGGCTCCTCTCCGATCTTAATCCGCTTCATTTGGCTAAAGTGCAGATGAAAGTAAAGATTTGCAGGAGGGGAAAGAAAGAAAAAAAAGTAGAAGGACCAGGCCATGGTCATAGTCTTACACATTATGCATAGACAAATAGAGAATAACAGAGGACACGGTCGTCTAAAAGCAAAGCTCAATCACCGGGAAACATGTGAACGTCAGACTTTTTGTTTTTCGTTGACCTTGAAGCCCTGTTTAATTTATAGGAGAGCACTCCACTTCTACTTCCTGTTGTCCACTTTACTCCTGTCATTTCGTCCAGTTTTCTCACCACATTCTGCATCGCCTCACTTTCATGCATGGTGCTATTGACCTTTTTATGTATGAGGCTCATAACATAACCACTGCCTTTACCTGCTAATGTAGCAGGTAAAGGCAACCAAAAATATCAATATTTCTCTTCCTCTAACGCAGGAATTGCTTGTGTGAGAAACTCAGGTTGTTACCAGGGGCCAAATAAACATTTTTAGGAACATTTTACATTTTAGAAAAGGCACAATGTGAACTAATTTTCAGTATTATACTTGAAAATAACAAGGCCACAGAGCATACATAATCAGCTTTTGGACAAAATCCTGTCCTCTGTGTTCTTTGAAGGTGCATTATGTAATAAATCTAAAGCAACTGGCCATAAAATCCTCCTAATATGTCACAGAAACTCAGGAATAATGTTCATATAACAAACTGAACTCGCCAACAACAACAGTACAGCCAAAATATTTGCATTCAAAAAAATATTTTGCAGACTACAAATCATGTTTATGTTTTGAAATCATGTTTTGACACGTGGCGCCACCTACCGCCGTCTACCAATCATTGCAGTCAGTAGAGTCTCAGCTGCCGAGCAACCACGGCTTGCCAGTTGCGTCAGAAAACGAAACCTAAAAGACCTCGGTATTTTGAATTTGAATGTAGTAACCGTTTTTGGCCACATTCTTACATATGGCACCTTTAAGTGATTTAGTCGTTATGGCAGACCTGTACAAGCCCCTCTGTATTATGAAATGAAAATACAATCCATGGGTAGTTTTTGCCAGCTTACATAAAGAAAATATAGATCTCTGAATCTCTGATTTCAGATCAAACGATCTTTTAAGCACGGCATCCAGTTTCAGCCACCTGACAGTCGTGTGGTAGCCCAAATAGAAGGCAGTTCCACCACTATGTCAAAGTCTTTGTTCCTTTCTTTTGGAGCTCTCTCCTCGTTCACCTCCCACAGTTCTCACCCAGAGCCAACGACAAGTACAACTCGTCTCTTGAAAAGAACCGCTCCTCCTCAGCCGGAGTGTTAGCCCACCAGGATTTCTTTGATAAGTTCTTCCGTCACACACACACACACACACAACAAAAAAACAGCTCCCATCTATTTGGCAATTTTGTATAGGGACGTATAACGGTGTTGTCAATTCAACGATCGCCCGAGAACAAGCGCCTCGGTGGACCGGAGAATGTATCAAACAATAGTTCTTAGGGGCACAGTGGAGCAGAACACTGGGGAAGTGAGAGCTACAGAGACCACCTATGTGTGCCCATCATCGTTTGCGCTCCGCTCGCTGCCTCTCTTGATCCAGTCGAGCAAAAATGGCAGATTCTGGTGTAAGTGCCAACAGAGAACAGAGCGTGGATGTAGGAGAGTGAGAGGAGGACATGGAATTGTGGATGCTCCAGCAGTTTTTGTATCTGGCATGTGGAAGCATTTCATTTACCCATGATGGACACAAAAAAAAAAAACAATATGCGGACACTGCCAACCTGCTGAGAATATAAGTAATATACGAGAAGCCACTTGGCAAATTGTCAGCCCAGAGGATGTTTAGGCCTTGTTTAGACTGCAGGCCAAATCTGATTTGTAAGCATATCTGATCAGAATCTGATCTCCCCGGCCAAGTGTTCACATTATATATGGCAAGTGATCAGATCTGTCCATATTGAGGTTGTCTTGTCTCTTCTTCCACATGGCTTTCTATCGTTAGAGGCCACACCCTATAGGAAAAACAAGTAGTCTAAACAAAATGGACGCTAGAGAACTTTCTAGCTAAAATGATAGCATGCTAGCTGATAGATAGCTGGATAGATGGATGGAGAACTAGAAAGATGGAGAGCTTGCTAGCTGGCTAGAGAACTTTCTAGCTAAAATGATAGCATGCTAGCTGATGGATAGAAAGCTTGCTAGCGAGCATAACTTTCTAGCTAAAATATATATATATATATATATATATAGCATGCTATCTGATAGATAGATAGATAGATAGATAGATAGATAGATAGATAGATAGATAGATAGATAGATAGATAGATAGATAGATAGATGGAGAACTAGATAGATGGAGAGCTTGCTAGCTAGCTAGAGAACTTTCTAGCTAAAATGATAGCATGCTCGCAGATAGATAGATAGATAGATAGATAGATAGATAGATAGATAGATAGATAGATAGATAGATAGATAGATAGATAGATAGATTTTTATACTGTTTTGTGAGCGAATGAAAAGCTATTTTTACATTTCCGCCTCCATTGCTACACAAGCTTTTGTAGCTTGGCTGGAAACCCTCGGCTGCCCTCGTGCTCCCACCTCATCATCTTCAGAAAGACTGCTGTGTTTCTCTGAAGTGACAGCTTAAGTTATATAGTCTTTGAACGCTGTCATTTGTTATAGACTAAGCACACAGCGCTTACGCCAATCTCGAGTGGAAAGAATAGTTAACAGTCAATTAGTCGTTGGCGTCTACATTGGGTATTAATCTGTCACTTTTCAGCACTCGCTATTGTGGAGCAGGTGAGGCTTTGTGTGAAGAGGAAAAAAAGAAATTCCGCACAACTCAAGCATCACACACACACCCAGGTTACACTTTCCTTAAGGTTTTCCAAAAAAAAATGAAGCTTTGCATCTGTTTCTGCTTTTGTCGTCGGTTTGTATTAGTGTCAAAATGTTTGTGGCTCCTTTGGCTGTCAGGGAACTGTGAAACGGGAAAAGCTCTTGCATCATGTTTCGGGCTCACCTGAGGTGTTTAATGAAATCAGCCTAACTCCAGTGACTGCACAGCACATTCGCTCTCTCTCAGTGACAGTGCACGGTGAAGCCAGTTTCGAGACGTCGAGCTCATCATTTTCACCGAACGGTGAGACAAAGTCAGATTAGAGTCGATAATGAATTCACAGATGATTAAATTCACCACAAGACAAAAGAACTTCAGGGTTATCTTTGGCCCTGATGCATTTGTTTCCCTCTTTTTAGCTGGTAATTCAGTCTTTATATGGAGGAACATGAGGTTATGTTGGTGTATTTTCTCCTGTACGCTCACTATATCACGCTGGCCTTGAGGGTGCTTTCACACCTACATGATGTGGTGCCCACCAAACGCGTTTGGTCCCTTGGTTTGGTTTGTTTGTGTAGGTGTGAATGTAATCCCGATACTTTGGTGCACACCAAATCAAATAAAACGGTCCGACACCACCCCTTCAGGCAGGTCTCGGACCGTTTTATCCGCTCTACTTGGGTACGGTTCCTCTAGTGTGAAGGCAATCAAACCAAATGGGACGAAGCGGTCAGCGCCATGGTTTTACGACATCTTCTGCCCAGCGTCAATCCCCACGGGGCGCGTTATGGAAGCGCATCGCTGCCTTGCAAGCCAGCCGTATTCATACAAGAAGCTGCGGCGTGCCCGGTGGAAATGCTCACATTGATTAGAGTGGCAGCGATCAACTCCGGTGACCGCGGCGGTGACACGCCCCGGTTAAAATCGTCCGGTTCTGGTGCCGATGGTCTTCACGGTCTATTTTGGTTCCTAGCAAACCGTACCCACGTCTGTTTGCTACATGGTAACATTTTTCTGACTGGTGCGGACCAAAGCAAGCGAACTATAGGTGTGAAAGCACCCTTAGACTAAGGCTGTCTGGGTCGTTGTTGTCATATTTCCTGTTTAGACGACACACTGCAGATGAAAAATAGCCTTTTTTTATTGACTGAAATCTTGAGACAAAGTTATCCGTAAGTCTTAAAACCAAGCACTAGCTTTTAACCGATACCTGAAATTTATGAAAGCGAAATGGATTTTTTTTTTTTTGCCCAGTTTCCAATCTTGCCCTTTCTCGTTTTATGGATGGTGAGGTGTTTGCTTTAACCCTGGTGTATTTCCAGCCTTTCAAATAAAACAAAAACTAAAGCCTTTTTTATACATTCACTCGACCTGTTGCTTGTCTCCTGGTTTATAATGCCACGTAGCCCAGAGAGTAGTTAAAGATGTGTGTGCCTGGCCAGCACAATTTTGTTTTGCCAGCCCTACCTCTCGTCTCTAATGTAATTTTTTATAACCTAAATGCTTCCAACAACCCTGCACTGGGACGTCGGCTGCATAGATTTCTTTGTTTGAGAGTGAGAAATATAGAGAGAGGGAGTTTGGGGTTGGGTCCGGGGGAAACACAATGACTTCTGGGAACGCTGATTTCACTTCCAGCAATGGTCTTTCTCTCCACACCCCGAGAGAAACCACTGGGCAACCGCACCACAAGAACACACACACACACACAACTATTACCGTTTGGATGATGTTATGTTTAATGGAAAGTCTCCATCATCTTGTGGGGAAAAAAAATATTAACCTTGGATGATGTCACGACATATTACTTTTCAAAATCGGAGATGCAAAGTGATGGAAATGAGAGATCAAATGAAAAGTGTGTGGATGTGTGTGTGTGTGTGTGTGTTTTTGTGGTCAAACATGCCTCACGTGTCTGTGGTCGTATGGAGAGGAGAAATAGGAGCTCCCATCATTGCAATAATAAATCAAATCATCTGTGGAAGAGGGGGAAACATAAAAATACAGCGACAGAAAAGGTTACTTCAAATTAGCCTCCGGGTAAATTATTGGCAGACGTGAAATACAAAGTAAAATCACAACATATCAACTCTGTATCTTCCTCACTTTAAGAGTCTCTCCTCAAATGGCCTGAAACAGGACAGCAGAGTCAAACACACACACTTTAAAAGATTGCTGACAGGACATAAAATGAACGGTTGCAGCTGTGTTTCTTTCACCGTGCTTTCCTTTGGTGATGGGGTCTGGATTTCACTTTCCCTCTCTCTGCGGGTGTGCACGTGAGGCAGTGGCAGAGTGTGTGTGTGTGTTCTTGTAGGGATATCTTTGTGAGGACCAAAAGACTTACGGCCTTGCAGGATGAATCTGTGAAAATTAGAATCTAACCCTAAATTTTTCACTTCCACATACCTGTGACAAAGTGTTTTTGTCCCTTTGTAGATCCACTGTCATCTGTAAGTGGTAATGCACGTGTGAATGGTAGATGGAGGCATAATTTTGTCGAAATTGCACTTATTTTTCCTCAAGAAATGTCAGGTTGTTCATAATATGTCACTTGTTCAGTTTATTTATCTGGTCACTTAACATCAGATCAGATTAGGTCCTGGAACTAAAATGAGCTCAACACCCCTGACTTAAAAGGACTTTTTGGTTGGTTAAGACTTAGTTTTAGGGTTAGAATCTGGTTTAGGTTAACATTTGTTTGGGGAACAGGGTTAGGGTTGGACATTTTAGTTGTGATTAAGGGGCTATAGAGACTGCTTTAAGACTATCTAGGAACACATCAGCATAATGGTCACCCTCAAAGGGCCAGTATGTAATATAATGTAACCAAATATAATGTAAACTAAAGGTAACTATTCCGTAACATATTGCTAAATAACTTTCTCTATTTATTGCTTATCCAAGTTACAAATATGATGCATTATAGATCCGGTCCGCGATGGTGATGCCGTCACTTTGCGGGTCACGCAATCGCCATGCATTATGGGAAATGGAGTTAATGGCCAACGCACGTCTTAACGCAGCATAGACCTATTTTAACACAGATTTTTAAGACCAATGAATCACTCGTGGGCCACATAAAATGACGTGGTGGACCACATCTGGCCCCCTGGCCTTGAGTTTGACACGTGATCTGCATTGGTGCATGCCCTCAGTTACGCCGTTTTATCATTGTCCTTTTTACAGATGTGTACAGGTATGTCTATACTTGTGAGGACTCACTCGGGATAATAACCACATCAAAGTAAAATGACTGTGGCCAAAATATAGTTTTATTCCTGCATCCCACAATAGCGTTCTCTCTCTCCGTCTCTCGTTCGTTCAAAGTCTATCTTGCCAATGCCAGTCAGGCTTAGAGACTGACAAAACAGGCAGAGAGGCTTAGAACACAAGTGTGTGTGTTTGTCTGTCTGTGTATGCATGTGTGTGTCTGTGTATGTGTGTGTGTGTGTGTGTGTGTGTGTGTCTGGGGGCCAGTATGATGCTGAGGGAGACTGGTGCAGTCCATTGTCTGAATCGCTCCCTTGTGGAACTTTGACTTTGACAACAGTCACACACTGACAAGCTCTGCCAAACTGTGTGTCTTTAGAGAGCCACATCTCTCTCTTTATCCCCTTCTGTCTCCTCACTGTGATTGGCTCTTCATTTCTCTCTCTTCATATTCTTTCTGAGATTTTCATTTATTCTTTTTTTTTCCTCCTCCTCCTCCATTGTTTGCCACTTACCGCGGCTCTCGCAGACTTTGCCGTGGAATTAACCTGGGAGCCACCTTGTAAGGCTGATGTGGATTGAAGGATTAATTTGTCACAGGGAGAGCAGAACATCTTTGTGTGGGCGTGTTCATACATTTGAACGCCACTCAATGGCACCTCGCATTAGCTCTTGACAACCATTCAAACAGTCGAACCGAGCATTCTTTGCTTTGTGTGCCAAAGTGTGCATGCTTGATCTAAAATACCTGTTCCTTGAGTGCTATTTTTTTCCCCTGTACAAGGAATCTGCCTCTGTGTTCTCTGTTAAACACTCTTTAGTCTGCCTCTCTGTATATTGAATGGCCTTTGACCCACCTACGTATCCCCCCCAGTCAGCCAATAAAGGTGAGCAGTAATCAGGAGATGGTCAGCGCTGTCGTTTCCCGCCGGTACAGCCCTTCATCTAAATCAGCCTCTGCACACTGATCATTGACATTTTGCTGTAATGTACATTGAATAATGCTTGAGAGAGAGAGGGTGAAGCACTAAGAGATGGAAACCATTTGTCTCTCGCCTGAACCAAACGGTCACATTCCCCCGTGATGGATTTGATTTGGTAGAGTTTTTGCTCGTCAGGGAAAAAACAAGGCTTGTCTGCATCGCTACTGCACCATCTGACCGGAGTCCTGCAATTGAATCCAATCACAACACATCCACTGCGTTGTGATTGGCCAGCCAACAAGAGCTTTACCAACTGTTTTGTGATTGGTCAGGTACCTGGAAGTGATGTAATAATACAATAAAACCCAGCGTTCTCAGCAGTGGCTGAACTGTTTGTTTCGAAACTTAAGGGCTTCATAAACACACCAAAAACAGCGTTAATTGGAACGTCCGGTCTATGGGACCTTTAAGAGAGATTTAAAAGTGAAATTATGTAAAGGCCTGCCTAATGTGTAATGGAAGTCCATTCCACAATTTAGGGCCTGCAACTGCCAAAAGCCAGATTCCCCTATGACTTTAAGAAACCACTAAGAGCAGCTGATAATCTGATGTGAGCTGGGAGACGTGTTCACACCACGTCACGTGTTTGATGCCCCTTCATCTAAGCTCCAAAAAACCCCTCAACTCGACCCTCATTACACGCACAATATAATATACATGAAAATGTTGCTCACAAGAGTGAATGCCCCTCAGTAAGCCTGGCCAAAAAAGGCCCATACTCAAATATTTCTCTTGGTGCCTATACCGTACAAGCCTGTGGAGGCCGAGTGTCTGGAGCGGCTTCAGTTGGCCACATCTAAGTTCAACAATGTTAAATGCCAAGATTTGGTTCAAGAAGAATGAGTCATCATTTTCACACAGAGATTGGCCACTGTGGAGTCCAGACCCTATAGCCTCATTGAGAGTCTTTAGGGTGTGCTGGAAAAACAAAACTTGACACAATGGTCGGAGTCTCTCATCGTCAATACAAGATTTTGGCAAGATCTCAGGGGCACTCGGTTGGTGTAATGGTTTGCACTCTTGCCTTTGCAGAAAGAAGACCGTGCATCAGGTTCTAGACCCAAGATTTGGAACAAGGACCTTTCTGCATGGAGTTTGCATGTTCTCCCCATGTGTGCGTGGGTTTTCTCCAGGTTCTTCCGGCTTCCTCCCACAGTCCAAAACAGGGAATATGGGGTTTTAGGCAACTCGGACACTCTTAATTGACTTAATTGTGAGTGTTGTGAGTAAATGGTTGTTTGTCTCTATATGTGGCCCTGTGATGGACTGGCAAACTGTCCAGGGTGTACCTAGCGACCCTCGTGTAGAGGATAAAGGAGTAGATACGTTTTTGTCTTTGCTTGGCATTGTTTCTCATTGCAGGCCTGTAAAACTGCATAAAAAGAATGGTCTCATTGCTGTTTACAGTACAGTATGTCTTGCTTCAGCAGCTGAGTTTGACTTGCGATATATATATATATGTATATTTTTTGTTACAATAAATCACTGGGGGAATCCTCAGTCATGATGGCCACAGAAAGCATCTTTTCTGGGTGAACATGTTGATGTCAAAAACCGAAAGCGGGAATTAAGTCACATCTCTTTATTGGTCCTCTTTGCTGACTGTGCTCTTTGCGTTTGCTGCAGCCTGCTGCTAAGCCACAGCCTCGCTGTAATTGTTGTCTTTGAAAGTAGCCCCGTTGCCTCCCTGCCAACAAAATAGCCTCGGGGTAGCTTGGCACGCTCTGTCTCGTTGTGTTTTTGTTTCTACCTTTTTTCTTACAAAGTCTTTTTTTTCTGTCTCCCTCTCATTGTCACTGCTGTGATCTTCTGTTCATTTCCATGCCTGCTTCCTTTGTGTCTCTTCCAGTACTATTCTTTCAGTGACTGGTTTCCTCTGCCAACCCCCAACTACTTTGTTACTGTCTTGTCATCCCTTCTCTCTCTCTCCCTCTCTCTCCCTTTAAAAGCAGCTTAATTCTATCATCTTACAGTTGGACAGCAGTAATTACATTTATGACACAAATCCTGCTACTCGCAGCAAAATGCTTTGTGTGTCAGAGCGTTTGTGTGGATGCTTTAGTTAGTGGATGCATGCCCATCACCCAGTGTGTGTGTGCGTGTGTGTGTGTGTGTGCGCATGCACTGTTCATTCCCTAATAACCTATCCCAATCACACTAAGCTATTTTTTGACACCGTTAATCTCATCCCACTATCCAAACCCTCTGCAGTCAGACTCTTCAGTGGATTCGGTGGTCACTGCCCCTGAAAACGCCACCATGAGCTTGTTCCTCAAACTTCTCAGATCTCCCCTTGTGCGGAATGAAACTTTAATTCTGCTTGTGTTGTGAGATTTTAGATGCTAAAGGCAAATGTATTGGCTTGGAAGAGTCTCAGTGGTTTTAGTAAAAGATATTCAGTCAGGAACACTTGCAGGAACCCCCTCAGTAGAGCTCTGAACATCACGTGACTGATGCAACGAAAAGACATTCCATAGACGTATACAGTAAGCAATATGTCAGAAAACTCTGTTTTTGTGTTTGTTGCCATCACTCCGTCTCCTTCTGCTCGTTTCATAGCAGCGATTTACCTCCACCTTCTGATCTGGATCTGCAGGGATCCGGTAAAAATGTTCTCCCGTTCCCCTGCCTCTGACTGTTTTTGGCATCCCGGGGATACAACATCTATCCACCATCTTCACTTTTATGATGCAAAACAGTCGGCAAAGAGAAGAGTTTTCTGACATAACTATTGCCTGAACTACTGTATGTGCCGTCTATGGGAGGAACCATGTTGTTTCCTGCCAGGAGGGGGAGTGTCAGAAGCGTGACCTTGGTTGTGGGACTAGAGAGAGTGAGCCCAAGCAAGACATTGAAATCTGATATAGAAAGATGGATGCTGGGGAGATGGCCTTTAAAGCTGAGGCAACATTAATTAGTGAGGGAGTAGATTTATTTAAATTTAAATGGACTGCCTTGATGTGGGAATGGCTGTGATTGGAGCATGACTGTCCCTTAAGTCACTATTGTGACCCACTTCACATAATGTAGCAACTCATTTATAGCCATAATTGGTAAATTAATTTGAACTTCTTTGAATGCATGTTCTTTTAAACACGATACTTTTATCTAAAAGATTGACAAAATTCTACAGATTTGTCTTGAGGACCCAAAAACATTTCCCGTGATCCATCTGTGGGTCCCGACCCAGTCTTTGGGAACCGCTGATGTACAGTTTGCTGGCCTTGTTTGAAACGTAACTTGCAGTGGATTAGTTATTGACATTGACCAATATAACTTTCAAATTGAACTTGTATAACTCCTTGAAGACTCTGCTCTGATCTGTTTACATCGTACTGATTACATAAAGTTGGTTATTGACTATTCTGCATAGTATTTACGTCTGGTGTAATACCAAAGTGTAAGTAAGTACTGTGAAGTAATCAAGATACTTATTATATTTATTTTTCAGCTTTTCATTTATCAAGTGACATCCACAACATATTTGTTTTGCCAGAATTAGCAACAAAAAAAACAAAAACAGAAAAAAGTCACTTATTTTGTTTTTCACAGTCAATTCAGGCCTGATTCCATAGCTGAATCACTCAGGACATGGGACTTTTATCGCTTCACTATGCCTCTCTATGTCATGTGTCCATGTCTTATACCTGCAGCTCACTCGCATTATACATGTGCATACATTCTACGTGTTATTGCACAATGCATCTGTGTGTGTGTGTGTGTGTGTGTGTGTTTGGTTAATGGTTGTGAAAATAGATGTGGAAATCATCCCTCTCATCTCCTACTGCTATAAGAAAACTCACCCACGAGCGCACACAAACGCACCCACACACACACAAAAGAGCAGTCATGTGTATGGGGAATCATTAGCTAATGTGATGCAGGTTTGGCTATCATGAATCACAGTGGCATCATATTGACAAGCCAGAGCCAGCAAGGAATCCAAAGTGTGTGTGTGTGTGTGTGTTAGCAGTATTTTTTTTTTGGAGCTGGCAGCGAGCCCAGCCTTCCTCCCTTCTTCCCATTTTTCTCCGTCTTGTTCTCTGACACCGTGGAATTCCTCGGAGGGAACTTAATTCGCCGTCTCCTCCGTCGCTGTTCCCGCTGTCCCTTTTCTACCCCATCTCGCCTGCCATCAGTGTCCTCCGTGTTTAAGGTGTCACGCGGTGACAGACCAAACTGGAAGTGCACATTACCTTCTCTGTGCTCCTTTGTTTCGCCATCATCAGTCCTCACAGGTGGCGAGGACATCACAATGGTCCTTGATGCAGAGTTTTGCGCACGTTCTCAAGACGTCAGCTTTAGAGTCTGACGGCAGGTTTTTAGGTAGTCGGCCTAATTTAAGACGTGCAGATACATCTTCATATCTTCAACTTCCCTATCTCTTCTTCTCGTCCAGTGCTGTCTGTCTGCTCCTAAGCTGCTCTTCTCTTCATCATCCTTTCTGCTGCGTCCCTCCCTCCCTCAGTAATATCTCTCACAGTATACTTGAGATGATGGATGGAGAACCGGTTACAGTGAAGCAGACTTCACATCCATCACAAACTCAACAACAGCATAGTTAACTGCATCACTGTGGGTTCTTTTTTTTCTCCTTGGCTTTGCTCTCCAGAGTTTAGAGTTGTCCTGGTCTTTCCAGTCCACAGCAAGGACGGGTCTTATTTAGACTCTACAGGCTTTATGCATGTTTTCAGATTGTTAATTTGCTTTGAATCTACAGTGGTCAGGGATCTTTGGATTGTTGAGTTTCATCTGCAAAACACCAATGTTTTGGAATTGCTGCTCTTTGTCCTGAGCTCCTTTTCATCAGATATATGTGCTCAGTTCACCTTTGTCAGTCGCTGAAACTCAAGCCAGTATTGCCAATATTGACTTGTGCTTTATTGCTTTAATTGCACGATTCACTTCATGACTCTCCTTTTTTAAAATTTCCAAGTTGTCAGTGCTGGGGTAGCCGTTATTTCACAGATGTGCTGTGAAACGGCCTCTCTCGCTCTTTAACCCTTTAACACTTAAGCCTCAAAATGTCTGCCTGGACTTTTAGACTTATTGTAACCATAAAAGCGCTAGAAAATGTCCTGTGATTAAGTGCTTTTGCCCATTTTTCCAGAATAACTTTCAATATCTGGCAGTTAAATTTTAAATTTCAACAGTATAATATTTGGTTGAGTCTTTTTCTCAATGTCCAGGCCAAAAAAATGGAAACGATGACAAAGATGCCAATTCGTCGAAATTACCATAATAATAATACGATGTGTAACTCCTTAGCTTTCAGAAACTGCTGGATTTTTTCTGATAGCACAAACCGTTGCGCAACTACAGTGATGCAAAGTGCGCTTGTGCATCAGCGATACGGGTTGATTAAAGGGTTAATTTTGTCCTGTGATTGGTCAAAATCTCATATTGTTATCAGTCATTGACGATGATCTCTTTTGCCACCTCAGCCCCATCCAGTCCCGTAGAACTCGGCCCGACCCTTGGTCTGAAGAAGTCCAGCTCGTTGGAGAGTCTCCAGACGGCCATGTCGGAGGTCAACAGGAAAAACGAAGTCCTCCCGTTCCACCGTCCTCGCCCAAATATGGTCAGGGGAAGAGGCTGCAACGAGAGCTTCAGGGCGGCCATTGACAAGTCCTACGATGGGCCACCGGAGGAGGACGACGGTAAGATGAATGTATTGTTAAAGGTTTGTTCAATTCTCATGGAAACCACGGCATTAAATGACAATTTAAACAAGAATTTATAGTGGAAGTGTTTTAACTATTAAACAATGTCATTGCACTCTCTCATAGACATGTTTTCTGGATTGGGATAGTTTAAAAGGACTTCCTGAAGCTATAGCAGTTTAAACTAGGGGTGAATTCCAATTGTTCCTTGTTTAACCCTCAATCTCAAAAGACGTAACTGCATTTAAGGAATGTCCCATTTCTAAGTGACAAAATAACCCTCAACACTTGGTTTTGAGGGCCGGTTAAGATTAAGGGTTGAGCTTGAGGGTTAAGATAGGACTTGGAATTGGCCCTAGGACTGCGACCGATAAGACGGCTCATTTGTTATGTCACAAGCTTTCTGGATTGTTTTTTTTTTTTTTTTTTTTTTTACACTGATGTCAAACAGCAGCTGTTTTTCATGGAGAAATTGCGCTAAATCATGTGCATCCACATAAAATAAACACTGGGTGCTGGAGAGGATCGACAGCGTGATTAAAAGCAGACCAGTTCATGTTTCCAGGCCCGAATCATTCTTTGGGTCTGAAGAAGGGCAACAACTGGTTTGCAGACGCAGCAGCTGTTTTTCTGGCGCTGATATCATCGATTTGAAATAAAGCCACCACCTTATATCTTTACTCCATTTGTTACTTTTTCCAGATTGACATAGATTACTTCCATATGTGACGTTTTCCCCCTGTTACACATTGTCCAAGAGCAAAGTTTCTTTGTACTCGGTATATGATGCCTCACATTATCAACATGTACGGAGCAATACATTTCATCACAGTGGGTGATTTTAGTGTTGAGTCAGGCTTTCACTTTAAATATTTATCCGGGAGCTAAACGGCGGCCGTGGTTTGTTTCATCCGGGGGGTTACGGCTCAATTCCCAGCTGTATTATTAGCAGCAAACTCTTATCAGTCACCACCAGAGTAATGAGTTGGGCTGTTTCAGATCACTGCTCTCACACAGGATAGGACTAATAGGGCATGTCAACACCACACACGCAGTGTCCACATCTGTCACCATCTTTCTCAATGTTCAACACTTTGAGAGCGCCTGTTAATTGACAGATAACAGTTCTCAGAAGCACATGCTGGAGATCTCACCCCTCTTTATTTCTCTCTCTCTCCACTCTCTACAAATGGACAAATGTTTTTTTATATATATATAACATTTAATCTGGGTTCATGTGTAGCTGATGCATGCTATGAAATCCTGACTAATAATACCGTTTCAGTTGTCAAGAGGACAATTCAGTGGAGTTTTTGAGTCGCATCAAAGTGGCTTTGATGTCGTGTGTCAGCTGGGATGGATTATGTTAGTTATTTCTGTCATATTTCTGTCCTGTTTTTCTCACATGATACTTTTTCATTTCTGCCTCTTTCTTCGTTTTTTTTATTCCCATTTTGTTTTCTCATTCTTACGCTACTTTCAAAAGTTTGGGGTCAACTATAAAATTTGTTTGTGTTTTCCATTACAACTCACACTTTTATTCATCAAAAGAGTTACAAAATGAATAGAAAATATAGTCAAGACATTGACAAGATAAGAAATAATCTTTTCAGTTGTGCAAGGGTTTTCTAATCATCCAATAGCCTTCTAACGCCATTAGCAAACACAATGTACCAGTAGAACACTGGAGAGATGGTTGCTAGAAATGGGCCTCTATACACCTATGTACATATTCCATTAAAAACCAGACGTTTGCAGCTAGAATAGTCGTTTACCACATTAACAATGTATAGAGTGTATAGAGTGTGTCTTATTCATTTAATGTTATATTCACTGAAAAAAAGTGCTTTTCCTTCAAAAATAAGGACATATGTGACCCCAAGTGACCCCAAACTTTTGAACGGTAGTGTATGTCGCACACTATCGCCAAATATTGTAGGAGATCAATTGTGAACCACAATTTTACCTTGTTTGTAAATGAGACTTTTAAGAATACACATGTAAAATGTAGCATGTAAAAGTAATTTAATGTTGGTGTTCATGTTCACACACATAAATGATTATGGTTAAATGATAGATTCATGGGAGTGCCTATGACATCCAATACGAGCATGAAAGAAACACACACACACACGCAATTACATTTCTATCATTTCAGGAGACAGTGTTTCTAATTAAGGCTGAAGTGAAAGTTGAATCTCGAATGAAGTAACCAATTAGGTTTGGTTATCTCACAAAATCTGACAAGTGGCCTCTCGCTCTCTCTGTTTATGTGTGCGTGTGTGTGTGTGTGTGTGTGTCAGGTCCTAGTTATTCCATACTGGAGCTGCAGTCATTTGAGGAAGTAATGAGGCATTGGGAGTTTACACCTTTTATGAATGCACTGTTATGCATTCTTCTTTCCAAGACTTGCTTCGTCTATTATAACGATATAAAACCTACTGTGGAAGCGGGAGAGTTGAGAAAAGTCGAGTGTGAGGTTTTTATTGTTTTAAGTCGAACAAGGTGATGACTTTGGACACAATCACAGATCTGCTTGTTTTAATCCTCATCTTACTCGTCTTTTTTCTATTTTTGTTTAATTCCCTCTAGATGATTGCTCGGACATGAGCTCGGGCCGCGACACCCCCGCGAGCAACTCATCCCGCCAGGGAGTGGCCGATCAGATCGAGGAAAAGGGCAAGAAAGACAAGAAAAAGAAAGTGAAGGCGAAGAAGAAAGAAAAGAACAAGGGGAAAGGAAAAGAGAAGGAGAAAACTAAGGTGGAGGAGCCCGAAGAGACGGAGAAGAAGAGCAAGAAAATAGGATTTGGCCTTCTGAGGTGAGTAAATGTGTGAGAGAGAGAGTTACATCTGTGAAACATGTGACAGGTCATTATGTTTGAGAGTCATTTTTGTGTATTTTTTCTATATTATATGTTCAGTTGCCGTGTTATTCCGTGTATTTTTAGTCTGAATGTCACACCCGCCGTGTGTTAATTCAGTTTCGTGATATCCACACGATAACAGCAGCGTGTTTTCATACTGATCGTGAACAGCCCGGCTGTAGGATAAGGTCACAACACTTCACGTCATGTGCCTTCATAAGAAAAATAACCATTGAACATAAACACTGGCTCCTTTTTCCCTCCCTCATGAAACACTATCATATGCACAGAACTCCACAGTGGCAGCGGTGCCCCAGTTTCTTAAAGAGCTCCTGGAAATGATCTGTCAGAACTATTTCATGCGATTAACTTCAACACTCTGTCTTTATCAGTGTGAATGGGACGCAGTGTTTCAGTGGACAATTTTGGACTTTTTTCACCATAATACCTACTTAATATCATGTTGTTGTTTTTCCTTTGCTGAGGTTGTTTCTTGAACAAGAGTTCACATTGATGCCGATCTTAAGAAAAACAGCAATTTGAGGTGCGGATTAAAAAAAACCACGCTCTTTCAGAATACACACAAAAGCGCTCTGTAGCAGGCAAACACTTCCAGACTTCACTTCTTATCCCAGTGATTGCATCTCAGAATTGCACGTTATTTAAAGTAAAAAATATTAAGCAATTAGACTAATATGGACTAATCTTAGTCCATTTTGAAAAGGTTCAGCGCTCTCACTTTGAAAGTTTCCACCTTTTTCCCAACCTTGTTTTCCTCCAACTTTGTCCTATTGGTGGGGGACTGGCTGTTTTAATCCAGTTTTATTAACATTTATACGCAAAGATGGCTCAAAGAAAAATTAAGTTTAAATGTTATGAGATAGATATGGATAGATTTGGGTCAATATTTTCAAGCAAGCAAATTAAAATATCGATTTAATCATTCAAAGATTTTATTTGTTTGAAAATACACTTTTTGTTTCGGCGTTTTGGAACGACAGCTCAATGGACCGTCTTATTTGTAAGTATCATAATTCCTAATAATATAATTCAGGGGTTCTCAAAGTTTTGATACCCGAGTTCCAATTTAGGAACCCAACGTTGGACTGAGGGCCGTCAAAGGAAAAAAACTGAAAGAAATCCCATTTGTAGTAATTCTAATGACCAGATTGCAGTTGTATAGTTTACACTTATTGGTCTGTATCCAGTAATGTCCAATAAACATTAGCTTAGTAGCTCCTGGATTAAAACTATCAACTGTAATTAATTGCAGGCCGCCAGGAAATGTTTCTGCGGGCCGCCATTGGCCCCTGGGCCGCACTTTGAGAACCAATTATCTAATTCCATACCTGTATCCATCATGTAGTGATGCAACTCATAAAATACTTAATTTAGCCACAATTCAACCAGAACTCACAAACAATGGAGTCTTAAAATGTATGATATTAAGTTAGCTGCAAGTTACAACATGAATCAAGGTTATTGAAACTGTTTATTTACAGTTCTGTGTATTATTTATTCTGTTGCTTTAACCACAAATAATTTTCTCCTTGGGGGGGATTAATGACATGGCCTTTTTAGGGTGCATTCACACCGGTCCTTTTTAATCGAATCCAGTTCGTCTGCTCGGGAAGTCCGGTTCTGGTCCTCCTAAAAACGTAGGTCTCGGTTTTCTTCAAGTGAACCAAATGGACTACAACGCAGGGCATTCTGGGTAAACACAACCAAAGAATACGCACACGTAGAAGGATAGCTGGGAGAAATATGTGTCGTACGTTTACATAAAACAAAATTTAAAAAAACAACGACAAAAGTCGCCCTGCATTAACCAACAGACGAGCGAGTTTTCTCATTCTCTGATGACTGTCAGCAGAAGCTGTTTTGGAAGGTAGAAGGTGTCGGTTATGACCACACCATTCTGTGGTATCAGTGGATCACCATGGATGTCACAGTGATGTAAGTTACACCCGAGGATGTCACTCTATCTAACCACTTAAGCAGCGTTCTGAGTGTGTCACAGTTCAGTTATAAGATTACACCAACACCCTTCCTTTTCTGTGTACACACCTATTCCTCTTCCACCTGTCGACCGCACTCTGTGTCGTTACGGTCTGTTCGAGCTCGTGTAGCACACTCCAGAAATCTCCACGTTAATTGAAATAAGTCTTCCCCACTATATGCGCGTCCGTCCTTCCACTCTCGTCGTTAATTCCCCCGATCACTTATTGCCTTGAGTGCTTTAAGAAACCATATAATACACCCGAGGACCTGCAGTATTTAGACCCTTCCTCGTGTCTCATCACCATAAGAGGGTCTTGATTAGAGCCCAGTGATAATCTCTCAACCTTCTCTCCTTTCTCTATTTCCCGTCGTACTCGTGTAACCCACCCCCGCTTCGCTCCATCTCTGCGTCCAACCCCCCAATCTTGTCATCATTTCAATCTCTCCCTCCAGCTCCAGCTCCATCTACATCTCCCTATCTGCATTTGATTGCGTGTAATGGCAGGAGACCGCGAAGGCAAATTGGTGCTATTCAGTACAGTTCAAGCTTAGCCAAACGACTGATTTGTCACATTCATCTAAGGCCGGCGTGGATTGGCCTTAATGCTCTGGAGGAGAAGACGATATACGATACTCAACCTTTTCTCTAAGGCCTTTGGTTTTATACAGTAACACATAGAAATTGTTTACATTAACACATTTGAAACACAAAACCCCTTTTTTTTCCCCCTATTCGTTTCATTGCTGTCAAGTTGCCATGGTAAATTTCTCTCTCGCACAGAGTGACTCGCGTCTCTGGTTTTTCCGCGGCGTAATCACTGAAATGACTGGAATTAAGATTTTTAAGATGACTAGAAGCCGCGTGAGTGAGTGCCGAAAAAGTTGAACGCAATTACAGTCCTGTTTCCTTTCACACTGTTACAACCCAGATATTAAAGACAGACTGTGGATGTTTGTTGTAAAGGCCCCTTTAAAAGCAAGACAGCAGGCTGTGTCATCTGAACCTGCTGCCAATCAGTGATGCCAATCACCCGTGTGTGTGTGTGTGTGTCTGTGTGTGTCTGTCTGTCAGTGTGTGTGTGTGTGGTAATCATCCCACCATTATGAATATTCATGTGGTGATAAAACAGGATTGGTCACACAGCACACTCAGATGGTTGACATCTATTTGGCACATAGTCGCTGTGAATCTTCTGACACTGTGTGTGTGTGTGTGTGTGTGTGTGTGTGTGTGTGTGTGTTAAAGGACTGCAGCTGTGTGACCGTTTGTTCCTCTATGAGCTGTGTGTATTTTTACTGTTTATTCGTTTGAACAGATATGCTTGATATTCAAAGAAAGGCATTGTCTCTGCGTGTGTGCGGACTTGTACGGGCGTCTTTGTGAGGACATTTGGGGACAGTGAGGACATTCTGGCTGGTCCGTTAAATGGCTTTCTGAGGGTTAAGACTTGGTTGTAGGGTTAGGGTTAGAGATTATTAATCGATTACTAAATTAATCGTCCACTATTTTGATAATAGATATTGTCTTGAAGCTTTTTTCATGATTAAAACATGATTTCTAATTGTTTTAGCTTCTTAAATGTGAATATTTTCTTCCTTTTTTTGCTCCACATTACAAAGAAACCCATTCAAAGTGAATCATTTTAGTTTGTGTACAAAACAAGACATTCAAGATCATCGTCATTTTCAGGTTTGACAAACACTGATCAACAACCAAAATATTAATCGAGAAAATAAGTGAGTTGCAGCTCTCGTTGTGTCTATGAGAGGTCCTCACTTGGAACGCTGTACCGACGTGTGTGTTTGTGTGTGGTTCGAAAAAATATGCTAATCTATTAGGTGAGATCGAAAGGAGGACAAGGTCTACCAGAGCCGGGGAAGGGACAGGCAGTGCTGATGCCAGTGCATCATGTTATCATGTTGATGTGACTGTTGCTCTGTGTTGTAATTTATGTGTGCATGCTGTTCATTTTCAGATTTAAAACGGTGTGAATTTATGAGAATCTATGGTAATACATGCACAGTCGCCTGTCTGGTTGTCCTCACGCACTGCTGTAGTCGCCCTCCATGTTGCCCTGCTTTGTTTGCTGTGTATGTGTGTGTACATATATATAATATATATACACTAGGGTTCAAAAGTTTGGGGTCACCTATACAATTTTTTTTGTGTTTTCCATTAAAAGTCACACTTTTATTCATCGAAAGAGTTGCAAAATGAATAGAAAATATAGTCGAGACATTGACAAGATTAGAAATACTGATTTTTATTCTCGTCAAAGAACCAGCAAAACTGTTTTCAGCTGTGCTAACATAATTGCACAAGAGTTTTCAAGGGTTTTCTAATCATCCAATAGCCTTCTAACGCGATTAGCAATGTACCATTAGAATACTGGAAATGGGCCTCTATA
>NC_139823.1:12831524-12872765 GCF_963457635.1 Microchirus variegatus
ATCATTTCTGTATGTACGTACGTATCTATGTATGTATGTATATGCCTCCATGGTGTGTGTGTGTGTGTGTGTGTGCGCGCTCGTTATGGTAGCTAGTTCGTCAGTCACTGCTTTTCCTCAGGGATCAAGGAGGCGTGTCTGGCGTGTGAGAGAGGGGGCGGAGTGAGAAGAATAGTGCGAACGGGCGGAAGTGAGAGTCACAGATGTTTGCACTCGTTTGTCACTTGGTTTTCACCCTCCTGGGCTAATCAGGAGTGGGAGTGTGGGCCGTCCCTCTGCCCACTGTTCACCACTCAAGAAAAATAGACAAATACATGTGAATGTCAGTTTTAGAATCACAACCCTTCTGTTACCAGGAAAACCATACATACTTCTCATTACCTTAATTTCTAGACCGATATCTTGATATCCGGAAGACCTGTCCAGGGTGTGACCCTACCTTTCGCCTTATGGGATTGGCACAGTGCCCTTGTAACCCTCATGTGGAAGATAAAGCAGTAGAAGATTGATGTATGGATACCAGAAAGCAGAGATTAGAAGCTTTGTGCACATATACTTGTCATTACTGTAGCCCTCAGGACTTTCACCAGCACGTTCGTGACATCAGCTCCTCTGTACTGTAATAACCCTAACCCTAATCGATTGAATAACTGCCAGATATCGAAAGCTATCTTGGACAAAGGGGAAGAAGCACTCACTCATAGAGCATTTTTTGACAATACAACAACCATACAATCAAAATAAAACCAGATGGCCTGAATATCATGGTGGTTAGAGCAAGAATAGGTTGGATTTTTGGTTAAGCTAAGGTGTTGTCGGTTAGAAAATTGGCAGATCATCCAAAAGTGGAAGTGTTTGTAGCTTTAGGCCCGATGAGAACAAAATAATGTTGTCATTGTAAGTCTGTAAGAACAAATTCAAACTTAACAATGTCTTTAAAAACAATGTTTACACCTTTCCTTTACCACCTAGCCCTAACCCCTACAATATATCTACCATTCTCTGCACTTTTGCAAAACCATTTTGTCAGGCTCTACTGAAGAGGACCTAAAACTAGCGATTGATAACATTAATTTATCATGACAATGTTTATTGACGTTGTAACTCAAGTGAGAATTTGGGTTATTTTGAATTTTAATTTCTCCTCTGTGGCTATTCATTATATTGCTGCCTGAAACCTGGAGATTACGTCAATCCTTTGTATTTACCATAAACTCCTCTACTAGTGTCTTCTAGGTGCTCTGCTTTGCTGCAGACATAATAATGCCTTTAGCCCACAATAACAATATAACAATATTTAACACCGTTTTTCTTTTCCTCTTTTAATTGAGTAATTTGTTGAACCTCCAGTAAAAACATGTCGCGACTGTGATATACAGTAGTTCGAGGGCAAATAAGAATTGGAATTTGGTCTTTGAGAACAGAGTGACACGATTCCCTTACGTAATGCCTACGTAAGGGAATCGTGTCGTTTTTAATTACAGCAGGTTTTGTGACGGCACACATTATCCTTGTTTACTTTCAACATTCGTCGGTACAGCTTAACGTTTTCTCGTCTGACCTTTTCGCGCACAGATGGACGTTTAAGGAATCTGTGTACATGTTTGTAATTACATCTTTGTCACATGCAAATGAGCGAGGCGTACACTTGGCCATACAGATTGCGGGCGTTAGGTCGTCAATATTCATCATTCATTGCCTCGTTCTGTTCCGGGTAATGCCAGAACAAGAGGTAACGTGTTCATCCTGAGTGACTCCTATTCCTCTGCTCTTTGTCACAAAAGGATACATTTAAAAACTTTATTGATCTAGACGAGACAAGTTACTTTGTTATTTATATTATTATTATTATTATTTTACAGATGCATTCAGATAAGAATAGTTTGTTTTACTTTCTTCCCAAAAGGCCAAATTCACTTGTTTTGTTTTACAAAAAAAAGACAAGATAACCAGGTCATTTGGTAGGTAAAAGGTTGTGGAAATTTGAATCTCGTATTGTTCGCTAAAATTTGATTTTGGTAGCATTTATGAATAATGCATTATTGCTGTATGTGTGTGTGTCTGGGGATAGTCCAGTAATAATAATGCTGGGAGCATCTGAAAAAATGGCCTAATTAAGCTCCAGGTGTCCATTGTCTCTCATTCATTCACTGTTCTCTTTCTGCACGTGTTCCATATTGTGGTTTGTTGACGACATGGACGAGAGGTTGAGGAAGTCACGGCGGAGGTTAACTGCAGTTAGAGAAGTGTCTCATCGTGATGTTGAGAGATTAACGGGTGAAGGCGAGGTGAGCCGTGGATGGGAAGAAGTGAGCGTAATGATAGAAAGGAAAGAGTGTGTGTGAGAGAGTGTGTTGAGGTGAAACAGAAGGAGAAAAGGTAAACGGAATAAAGATGAAAGAGGAGCAAGAGTCGAAGGAAAGGGTTAATCTCTGACATTGAAGGTGTAGCAGTAATTAGAGCAGGACTTGTCCCCTGTGAGACACACACACACACACTTATTAATGCACACACATGGTCAAAGCCTTTCATTGCCCATTGAATCTCGCTCTGTGGGAGGTAAATCAGCTTCTTTCCCCGCCAGTTCACATCAAGCACCTCAGCGAAAAATGTATTACCGTAGCTCACAGACTATTTTTCTTTTATAAAATAGCCATGCTTATGTTTGAATAACAACAACAGTGACACACACACACACACACACACGGAAAAAAATATTTAAAAAATGACATGGATTCTGTTTTAAATAATGCACAAATAGCCATAGTGATACTTCAACACTGTCACCAGCAGCTGGGAGCAGAGCTGTACAGACGAGAGCATTATAACATCAATAAATTCACTTCATAAATAAAACATCGGAGCGTGTTATAAGGTCACAGGTTTTGCAGGTTGGTGATATTAACTATTTAGCAGGGTTGACTTTTCCTAATTAAGCATATCCTGCCCACCGTGTAGCTGCTGGGGCTGCTGTAAAGACCCCTACATCTCAACAAGATAATACTACATATCACTGTGTTTGCATGACCAGGAAATACAAAATCCCTGTTTTATTCCCATCCACAGTATCAAAAGTTTGGGGTCACTTAGAAATGTCTTAATTTTTTAAAGGAAATGCACTTTTTTTCAATGAATATAACATTGAATTAATCAGAAATACACCCTAGATATTGTTAATGTGGTATTCTAGCTGCAAACGTCTGGTTTTTAATGGAATATGTACATAGGTGTATAGAGGCCCATTTCCAGTGTTCTAATGGTACATTGTGTTTGCTAATCGCGTAAGAAGGCTATTGGATGATAAGAAAACCCTTGAAAACCCTTGTTCACAATTAGCACAATTGTTATTTTGTATAAAAGCATTATTTCTAATCTTGTCAATGTCTTGACTATATTTTCTTTTCATTTTGCAACTCTTTTGATGAATAAAAGTGTGACTTTTAATGGAAAACACAAAAAATGGTATAGGTGACCCCAAACTTTTGAACGGTAGTGTAAATTATTGTTTTTGTAGTGTGAATAATTATGTTTTTTTTACAGGGAAGACAAACTACAAAGCTTTTGATGCAAGTATTATCATTTCTTATGTCCATCTCATCACCATGTTTTTCCGGTCGTTTCTTTGTTTCTTCTCATCAGATTTGGCAAGAGAAAAGAAGACAAGAAAGAAACAAAAGCAGCCGCACAGCGACACAAGTCGGACCTTCTGAGTGACCACGAGTTTGAGAAGATGAAAGAAGAGAGGGAAAGGTGGCAAGATGTTTATTATACACACGTTTTAGGCGAGTATCGTATGATGTTTCAGTAATCTTTGTCATTGTCTGAACTCGTTCTCCATCTGTCCGTCTGTCAGAATCGAAGCAGCCCACCCTGAGCTGCAGGAGCACCGGTCCAGAGAGCAGCAGGGTGCCAGGTCCACTTATCCAGATGTGGAGGACGATGACGCAGACCCCAACTATGCCCGAATACAATCCTTCAGGGACCGAGACACGGGTTCGGCGCCGCAGCCTCTGCCTCAGTCGCCTCCCTACAGCGCGATCCAGCACGCCCATGCTCAACGCAACGCTTCCCCGCAGACCACTGCTGCCTTTCCGGGGCATGGAAATCATGCTAATGACCCCGGAGCTGTCCCCGATGATGACCACATCGATAGGCTGTACGCCAAGGTCAATAAACCGCGGACAGTTGGGACGACTTCTCCTCCTGCTGCTGCTGCTGCTGCTGCTGGCAATGACAGGTAAGACACCATGACCTTATCTGGGTCTACTATAGCTATAAAAACATGGAAAAAGGCTTTCTTTGATGGGAGATATTTTTGTCTTTCAAGAGACTAAAAATGCTTCAGAAGTATGACATAGTGCCCGGCAGTGAACCATTGTTTTTCTCAATTGTAATTTTTGAGGCTCCGAGTTGTACCACTGGATGCCCTGTCAGGTTAAGCAGAACGGGTTGGGTTTAGAGGGGAAAACATGCTGCCAGCTATGTGTCATAAACTGTCTGTGGAAACACAGTGTGCTTTTCAACCCAAAAAAAAAAAGGCAAATATCCTCCACTCTTCCTCCTTTGAAATTCACCTTCCACCTCCGCCACCCATCCCTCCAGCAGCTACAGTTCTACAGAGTAATATTTTCCGACTGAGGCTTTATATCTCTGTCTACCTCTTTCACCGAACTCTGTCTAAATCAAGTTTTCTTGCCACAGGCCAGTTTATTTGTGTGTGTTCCTTTGAGAGTGAAAGTAAGATGGAGGCACACAGACAATAGGAAATAGAAAAGGACTGAATTGTTTGTGGTTGCTTTGAGCTTAAGTATAAACACACATGTCGTCGGATGCCCGCTAACAGATATTCTCTGTGTGTGTGTCAGGGAAACAATCGCCAGCTTTCCCTTTATTTTGTCAGGCACAGCTTATGTTTGAATATATCTTGACTTGTGCACACACACACACACACACACACACACACAGAAATAAAAACACAGGTAGCCTTTCTAGTCTTTTTTTCCCCTCTGCCTACAATGCTGTCCAATTATGGAAATCTCCTCTGACCTAGACTTTGAGATTATCCTTTCTTTTTTTAATTGTTATCAAAAGTAAATAATTAAAAAAAATTATATATGCTGTGATCCTCAACAATTTCCTATGTCACACTAAAATGTTGGATTCTCATATACACAGTAAACAGGTGCACTTGTTATTTGTAGCGCTGCTCTTTTGGTTTAATAAACAGACCGCTCCAATTTGACTGTAGGCCTGCTAACGGCGCTGAAGGAGCTAATGGAGCTAACTGGTAAACATGACGTTATGTGCGTCTTTTTCCGGTCAGTCGTCATGGAAACGCGTCGTACGTTAATGTGCGTTCACGTTGATGCCGTAAACCACCGCTAGCGTGCTAATGTGCCCAGCGCTAATGAAAACACTAAGAAGCGTCCCCGAAAAGTTTGAGTGAAGTGAATTCCCCTGGTCAAAAACCTGGTAGTTTAACAGTTTGGTAGGCTAAATGCTTCTTGCCCTGAGGTGTTCGTTTATACACACACACACAAATGCTCTCTCAGTCAGGTCTGATAGTTTTGCTTGACAGAGCCTATTTCAGATGATGGACACTACTAACATATAATGTTCACACATCGCTTCTGTTCATAAAGATCGAACAGGCTGAATGCTAACATCAAGAACAATTGCTAAAAGTAACATACTATAGCTTTAAAACACACATCCATAATTAGTGAATAGAACGTCTATCAATCAATACCACAGTTAATTAGATTTTTTAAATTATTATATTGGTTTGATCTCACTTCATCTAATCTGTATTCTCCTTCCATAAATGAATTTAAAGAAGTCGAGCAGTGTCTTTATTTCGTAAAAAGTGCCGCATATCCATGAGCGCAACAGTCCTGGCAGATAGCGCTGTTCATTTATCATCACTTCCTGAAACTTGATGATGCAGACAGAAGGAAGTGCAGGTATTGGCTGACTGTAATCAATGGTGCCAGAGAAGCAGGTGTTGGTGGTGTGTCACCATGCAGTGTCTGTTGTTGTGTCCATGGCTCTGTGTTACTGCTGCGTCAAGGGAGATGAGCGAGAGCCGCGCTGCGTATGTGGGAGTCGAAGATAAAACCAAATCGCTAAGGACCCCCGTTCCATCAGCACGTCAGCAAAGCAATGAGCCAAGATTTACACGCACGCTGCACATGCACAGTTACTGTTGGTGTTTTTGTCATTGCGTCGCTCCTCGTCGGTGTGTGTTTGTGTGCAGACTTAATAAATGATTTACATTTAGCAGCGAAGCAAGTCATAAATATTAAAAGTGTCTGTGTTTTTATTAATTAGTAGGACTTGATTGCAAAATAAAGAGCCGCTTTGAACAGCACATAACGCTACATAATGCTCGCTCTAAATTTGTCCACTGTTACGTTCATCTTGAAGAAATTGCCTCGTTGCATATTTATTGTGAGATTAAAAAGTTAATATCGCCGTTGTGGAACAGTAAGAGAGACACTTAAGTCTTGTTTTACTGCCCTTTTTTGTTTACTGGGGTGAAGGCAAGTTTATTATCGCTGAACTTAGCTATTTGCCTTTGATCTCACCTACTACGTACGCTACTACGACGTGCAATAGAGTTGAGTCAGGTTTGCTTTTGCTATTTATTTTATTTCATTTTTTTATTATTATTTTAACCGATTAATCAAGGAATATTCTACCGAGCTAGCTAAGCTAGCCCTGCTAAGCTAGCCCTAGTAAGCGAGCCCTAGTAAGCGAGCCCTAACATTAGCTAGCTAACATAAACTCGACATCGTTTACGTTAGCTTGTGCCGGCAGCGTTAGCTGGACATGCTGTTGTGATACGCCAGTTGTAGTTTACAGTGGCTACACTGCACCTTGTTGGCTTCCTGTTTAAGCGTGAAATGGTTCCACACTTTGGACATTTTCTGCCATTTAAGGGTACGAAAATGTCGAACTGAGCCCCAACATGTCAAAACAAATGCATAAATATAAAGTAAAAACAGGTTTGCCTTCACCTGGAAGCTTGGACAAGTGTTTATAACGGGTACTGCAGTCCAAATTACAAAATATTGGAGAACATTGTCCCCTTCCCTCTCTTTTTCTAGAGACATGTGGTTGCCAGATAGTTAGGATAGGATCCAACCGCGCGCACACCAAAAACTAATCTATGAGAAGCTACACTTATACCCATTTCCCACAACACAAACATAAACCGAAAATTAAAATTGTGAATATACTGGCTGTGTACCATTGTTGCCAGTGAAGCGAGACATGACGCAATGCCTACTGCCACTGATTTTACAGTAATGGCTGCTTTAGTTATGTGTTCCTATTAAAACTGTTGGCTTTAGAGTCGAGTCAATTTTTCCAATGGACGTTTCAGATACACAACTGTTCCATCGTTTGCAGTGTGTGTGCTTGGCTGCGGTTTTGTTTGAAACGGCTCTATTATGGAGGGATAGTTATTTCAACCACCAACCGCCACAGAGAGATACATCACACTGTCTGCTTCCCAACCAGCCCACCACCACCTTTAATTCTAAAGGGCACAACCAGCTTCATTTCTTATGCATGACATAGTTTAAGGCAGAGATGCGTATTAAACCAATCACACACACACACACTGATGAAGAAACCAATTTTCCTCACACTCTAACTATCAAAGAAGACAAAATAATTAGCCATCTGCCAAAATAATGCGCTAAATCACACAAAATATTCGCCACACTGTCTCATCCTTCTGCACTTATAGACTGGACTAAATAGTAATGATCGTGCCTTTACTGTGCCATCGTCATCATCGCTTTGTGCTCTGCTCTTCCCATTTGGCCACACTGAAGACCTTTGCCAACAACACTGAGTCACTGGGGTCAACGAAGCCATTTGAGTGTGGATAGAATGCTTCATCACAGTGAAATCAAATGCATTTCAAATGTCATTAGGTCAGTGCAGTCATTCAGTCATTCAGCTGGTGTCCTACAGCCGCTCATCTACCTCTGCTGCATGTTATGGCACAGATTGGACAGAGCTAACGGCCTCTGCAGCTAGATTTAAAGGAGCCATATTATGCAAAATCAACGTTTTATTCATTTTAATACTTTCAGATTCTGTCATGTTTTTCAACTCAGTCTAAGTACAGGAGATAAAACGCGGAGCTCCCCTTTGTCCCTAAAAAAAAACGTGAGAGTGCAGACAAAGGCAATAGTATCTGGAAGAGAGGAAGTCTGCGGAGTGTTCTATTTTTGGCTGCACAGTGCAGCACAGTTCTCCACAAACTTCCAGCCTCAGAGGATTAATGTGTCCAGTGGATACATTTTATGTATGGCGGCAATGTGCCGGCTAGAGTCGGCAAATGATGGCTTTTCCAAATGCTAACTGCTGTTAGCTTCCGGAGCCTCAGTGACGCTGAAATAGTTTCCGTTGTCTCATTTGCATTTAAAGAGACAGTCACTCAAAACCGAGCTTTCTGAACAGGCCTGTTTTTGGCAGGGTGATTGAACTGCTGTGGTGCTTCATCCTTAAGGTATTTTGACCAAAGCATGTTACAGACATGTTCATTAGGACACCAGGTTAATTGGAGAAATAGAGTATAATATGTCTACTTCAAATGAAAATGTACTCTAGTAAAAGGAATATTGGGAGATCGTTGGCACATACCGTGTCACCACTGACCAAAGGGCGTAAATACAGAGCGTCAGTAGCAGCTGATACGCTGTGACATTTTTTGCTACGTCCTTCTATTACTGAAGCTATTATTTGCTTCTTGAACTCAGTCGAAGAACATTGTGGTTTCTTCATCAGTCCTTGCACACCAGCTGTAGCAGGAGGGACCTTTCAGTCATGTGATTTCTAATCGTCCTCATTTATAATTCACTGTGTTTCCATTGCATTTCCCTTTCATCAATATTATGTCATTTGTTTCCCCACCGCTCCCAAAGTGTAATAAATGTAGTGCAATATGTCATGACGTTTTTCCAAATCCAAAAATGTGCATTGAAACAGGCTGATGGAAACCAATCTTGTGGCTTCCATAGACGATGAAGGAACCAGGGCAGGGGAACAAAGGTCTTGAGCGAAAGGAGCTCTTAACTAGAATTAAAGTGGGGGGGCAGGATTCCCTGCCAACTGTATGCATGCAAACGCACTCACATACAGTAGACACTTACACACTGTCTCCCTCTTTTTCTCTCAAACCAACTCCCATCTAATGCGCTCTCACACTTAAGTGCGCGTACAAAATGGAGGTAGTTCGGATGTCAAATACACACACGTCGACACAGTCTGAGTCCATTTTCTGAAGTGACCACCTAAGCCTTGAATGAGTGCTGCCCTCAGCTTTTCTTGAGTGGGTGCCCCCTTCCCACCCTCACCCATCCACCACCACCACCACCACCACCACCGCCGCCTTACCCTCTTCCAAGTGCCCCTCGCAGGTTACCATAACAACCACAACCTCTAGCACTCCACCAATTAGAAAACAATCAGCCTGGAGAGACTAGAGTGGGGTAAAGCTTGAGAGAAAGACATGGGGGGTGGAGTGCAGGAGTACTGTGGCACATGAGTGAAAGCTAGGCTTGGAGAAAATAACATTAAAAAAAATAATAAAAAAGGAAAGAACATGGGGGAAGGTATAGGGTGCACTTGGTTAACATCAAGGAGAACAATACTAGTATTGCATACATGCTGTGTTTGATTCACACCTGTGGTTGGTTTGGAACTAATAGTCTGAGGTGATGGTGTGCTGGTATTAGGGCTGCAACGATTACTCGAGTTAATCGAAAAAACTCTGTCTCGAGTATTCCTTTAATTTCTCGCACGGCCTGTTCAGTGCAGGCCGCATTGTTCCACACGGACCGTTTTAGAAGACGCACACCGCACATCCGGATTTCAGCTGGCGCGATGGCGGAGATGGTAGTTTGAGTGTAACCACTGCAAACTACAACACACGTACCACAACAGCACGTCCTCAATGATTCAGCATCTGATCCCAAAGCATCCAGTTGCTAACGCTGTCGCCACATGCTAACGTAAACGTTGATTTTAGCCAATTTAATGTAAGTTACTAGGGCTGCAGATATGGAATATTTTTGTATTTTTATTTTTTGTAATTCTACCGATTATTCCTTGATGAATCAGGTAATCGGATTAATTAAATAAATAAATAATGATAATTTTGCGTTTTGGCATCCTCGAAAAATATTCAATAGCCGCACCCCTAGCTGGTATTACATGCCATATGCTACTGTGATAAGTAGAACTGAAGGTTTTTCGATGGGGTGGAAAAAACAAAATGGCAGATCATCAGATGCTGTGATCCATCCTAAGTTCAGTTGTCGTATTAAGCTAAATAAACCTCTGCCGAGTTAAAAATGCCAATAAAAGAAGACAATTTTTCCTAATCTGCCCCCGTATACACACACTAACGCACACACACATTGTAGCTCTCGTTGTGTTTGTTTTGGGTTCGCTTAACTAAAGAGGATAAACATGTTGGAAGTGATTTTGCCGTTGGCTTTTATTCATCCCGCCATCTGCCGTTTGCGAAAGATCTCTGCAAACTTTTTTTTTAGCCGCTTTGTGCTGAAAGAGCAGCCGTCCTCGTCCTGCTTTATATCATACGGTAATACCCTTTCCTTCTGTTGAGCGATCTTTGCAGATTCTCTGCGAGTTACTTGTACGTGTTAACCAATTAAAGACACTGCGCGGTACTTGGTACGGCTTTATCGTGGCATTTGTGCCGCATCTCCCGACATTAGATTGCTTAAATTTGCACAGCTGTAACATTAATCTGTTACCCTACCATCAATAACATCATACACTTCCAGAATGTGTGTGTGTTTTTTTTTTTACATTCATTTAATGGCCTGGTAAAATGGAGACAAAGAGAGACATCGAGGGAGTTTGTACGGGAAAGAGAGATGAGCATTTAGCTTTGCTTGGCCAGTCACTGGAGAGGCTTACGTCTCTCTATGTTAATTAATCAGACAGTGTTTCAGCTTATTGAGTGTCACACACACACACACACACACACACACACACACACACGCGCATACAGGCTTTCTTTCTTCCTCTGTTACACACACACACACATGCAGACTCATGCTTGGCTGTTCTGTGCAGGAGTTGTTTTCCACTTCACTTTCTTCTTGCAGGTAATTAGTCAAGATTGGGCGGGGCCTTTGTGTGTGTATGTGTGTGTGTGTGTGTGTGCACATTATGGCCTGTATCTTTGCTAGCATGGTGTAGGTACATGATTTTGACACTAATAACCATTAAAGCTAATGATAGAAGTAATGAAGAAAGGTCGTTAGTGCATGAACAATTAAGGTTACACAAACCTATAATGCCTTTTAAGACACAGTACTGCAGGAGCAGCAATTTTCTCTTCTATTCTGTTATGAATATGTCTAATAAAGTTTTGCAGTTCCATTTAAAAAAAAAAAAAGAAACTTTTCTGTTCAGTTCTAAGTATCCATCGCAAAAACTTACTGCCTCTTTGCAAGTTTCCGCATGCATGTTAATGTGTTTTTTTGACCTAGAAATTATGACCAAAAAATAACAGAGTTGTTTATTTGTTCGCGGAAGATTAAAGTGAACTCTGCTTGGGTTCACGGTGATTAAATTCATTCAGTTTGGTGTCAATGTGGATACAAATTATGATGTTCACTTCACCCAAAGAATATACAGGTTTCTTTTTACTGATTTACTCTTAGGTTAGTAGGATAAGGGTTATTTCCCACAACAACAGAGAAAGTTTGGATTTTAAAATATATAAATAAAGTGGGTCAAATTTAATCCAACTCTGTAATAGAATGTAAATTAAACAAACACAGCAGCAGCATCATAATTCATTATTCACTAAACCAAGTTGGGGAAAAAATGGGCAAAACAGCCCTTTAAAAGGGCAAAACCCAGCATCATCTTCCTGGAACATACTCACATCATCGTGATTGCATGATTTTAGAAGGAATGATAACAAAACTTGTTACAAATGAAAAAAAGAAACACATAAATGAATGTATTTCCAAGTTGTATCTGCAGTTTCAACAGTGGCTCGCATTTCTGTCGGTTAATACATTTTCTCACTTGTTAGAATTCACAATTTGTATATACTTTATTCACATTAGATATAAAAAAAACAACCTCTATGGTCTTTCCAGTACAGGTCCTTCATTTCCAGTAATTCAGCTATTGAGAGAACAGCTATTGTGCAGTTTAATGTATGCAATTTAGAAAAGTCAAAAAAAAAATGTTGAAAGGTGAGTTTAAGGTAAAATGTGTATTTAACTGTGAATGCCTTTAGTCTTTTTGTATGTAAAGTAACATAACTGCTTTCTTTGTTGAATTCAGTCAAAGAGATGTTGTAAGTGCTTCAGGCTGTATCTGGTTACACTAACCCCGCATGAAAGAAGGGTCAACTCACCGGTTTGTTTATTCTATCGCAAACGCATTCCTCTTTATGTCCGTTGTGTTGAGAGCGCCGACTCGTTTCTTCCCGTGGCTCGCTCTTGAACGTGCTGATACTAATTTGTGTTTGTGCAGAATGTCTCTTCGTAACCGAGAGCTGAGAAATGTTTGCAGACAGAGCTGCGAGTGCAAACGCGTGGGTCATGGAATAAGTCAACCTCTAATAAGAGGAAAACAATGCAGTGGCACACTGTGGAGTAGTCGTAGTGTGGTGGTTCATACCGCAAATGACCTGGGGGCCCATGAGCGTCGAGTGTGGTCAAGAGGGGGCCGGCCTAGAGAAGAAAAAGTGGAGGGAAAAAAAACAACTGTTCACAATATTGCATCATGATATCACACGTATACTTCGTAATACTATTTATGATGCAAAATGAATCTATTAATATCAAAACGCATGACACGTTTCCATGACGACTGACAGGAAAAAGATGCGCGTGACGTCATGTTTACGTGCCGCGGCACCGTTTACGTTCGCTCCGTTAGCTGCATTAGCTTCTTTAGCGCCGGTTAGCGTTCCTACAGTCGAACTGTGCACTGCGTATGTGTGCCTCTGTTTTTAAAGTTTAGCGTTACTTTAGAGACTCATTTTAACAATCGAGTCACTTAAACGTGACGTCACGCGCGTCTTTTTCCGGTTAGTCGTCATGGAAACGTGTCATGCGTCACATGTAAACGTTTGACAGCACTATTGGATAATATAGTATATATGTGTATATATTTATATTTATACATATCTGTATGCATATATATGTTTGTGTGTATATATATATTTATATACATAATATGTATATATATATGTATGTGTATATATATGTATACATATATTATATTCATATGTGTGTATGTGTATATATATGTGTGTGTGTATATATGTATATATACATAAATATACACACATCGACTTTTTACGCAGGGTGCAAATCGCCAAATATACATATATGTATGTGTATATGTGTATATATGTATATATGTACATCGACTTTGATGCGTCTTGCTCATTTACGTAGGGTGCAAATCGCCAAAAGGACCCCAAAATTCAAAAAGGCCGACTTCCTGTTGAGTTGAGACCATTGTCTTCCCGCCAAGGTTGGGGAAATTCGGTGGAACTCGATCCATGCCGAAGTTATAGGGCACTTCCTGTTTCGAAATTTGCCAAAACATGGAGACAAGGTCGTCCTAGGGTTAGGCTTAGCTAGTTTGTCAGCTCATTGCACTGATGACGGGCACTAATGATGGGCATAGTAGTTCTTTTTCGGTGTAACTGAATCATCAGAATCAACCGAGTTGTGCCAGAACTGTATAATGGAGATAAGATATAAAAGCCAAGCGTTTAAGAACAAAAGGGAGGTAAAATAGAAGGTTGAGTGGGATTAGTAGAGGAATTGATGATGGAGAAACTGAAATGGAAAAGATGTGTGTAAGGAAGGCCATGGTTGGATGCTAAAAGGACACAGTCGTGGGAGGAAATGCTAAAGAAAAGGGGAGATTTAATTGTTAGGATTCAGACAAATTAAAATTAAAAGACAAAGAGGAGGGCAATGACCCTGTATTTTTTAAAACAATTAAGGGAAGAGGATTATTTGGAGGAGACAATATGAGATCTAATATTTGTGAGCATGAATAGTTGCAGGAATGCGTAAAGAAAGGCTAGCAAGGGGGATTTAGAGGTGAAGAGAGGCTAAGTGGCTGTTTTTTGGGATTATTCGGTAGACAAAATGTGGATGGAATGAGGACATGGCGGGACAATACGGAGGGAGGGAGGGGTCAGTGAGTGTCTGGAGCTGAAAGGCCACAGAACAGCAGATGGGAACAGGGGGGAAAAAAAAATAAAATGAACTTAGATACTGAGAGTAAAACATGTGAAGTGGACTGAAAAATAGGAACGAGAAGAGGTGGAGAGGGGCGAACAAAGTGTGTGTTTTTCCCGGACTCAAAACCCACGATTCAGCCGGGCTAATAAAGAAAAGCTCTCAAGAGGCACTTGTCTGTTCCATCCCTTCCTCCCCCTTTGCTCTCCTTCCGCCCATAGACTCTTTGTAGGTCTCTCTCTCTCCCCGTGTTGCATTCTCTACCTCTTGTTTACGATTTCCGCCTCTCGCATTTGCACAAGTAGTCCTCAATGAAAAATAAATTCCATGTAAAGGACATCCGGCTGCGATGGAGCACGTTCATGGTTAAAGGACACATGGACATTTATATATATATTCAGTCTCTTAAAAGGACACACATAACCACACTGGAGGTTCTAGGACAAAGGATGTTTCGAGCTAAGCTCACTCTTACTTCTTTTATTTTTCCATCTATACCTGTACCAGACGTCCTTTAACCCAGAGAACACAGAGCATTGATCCTGCTTTTTTCCCATTTCTATGTTAAAACATACATTCAGAGGCTTTAAGAATGTGCACTTTTACCATATATCGTTATATTGGATTTCAGCGACTATATGAACACACAATCAAATTGAATTTGTGAATTTTGGGAATGCATAGCATTTCAAAGTTCGCTTGGCTCGTTTTTATGAGCAAAAATAGAAGAAAAAACATCTGTTTTGTGACCTCTGCTGCAGTATTTATTTATTTTTTTCAATAAATATGTGACACAGAATTAATCATAACTTTAAGAACACGGAAAAACATGTTTTGTAAAGCCTGGAGATGTGATCTATTAACACACACCCCCAGGATGTCCATATAAGGAGATTACTAGGCGTGCACCTGTCGCACAGATCCGAGCTGCATGAGCACTAAGGGGTTAATACAGCAGGAATTATATATATATATATATATATTTTGGATGCTCTTGTCTAGTTTTAGTCAACTAAATATAATCATGTATCATGTTTGTATTATTCAAATGTGTCTCTGTCAACCTATTAATATATAAGTAAGGGTTGAATTTACAACACAGAATAAAATAAAGGCATAAAGTTTCTCTGAGGCGTCTATAGCTTTGTGTGGATGACAGACATTTTGCAAACAGGCCTCCTGCCTCACACGAGGCTGTTAAAGTCAAAGGCGAACGTCTGCTTCCCTGAGTTTGTGCCAGCCCAGTTGACCACCTGTAGTGCTCCCTTTTTATCTGCCTGTCACTAACACAACACAGCCTGTCTACAAAAGGTTATGCTAAACATTTCTTTCAGTTAATACACTATGAACACAGGGAGATTGCGACTGTCACGACGATACGATGCCAGCCGCCTTTGCCACCGCTGAGTGTATCTTTGCACGCGCACGGCATTTAGACAGCTAGTCTGATTAATGTCATGGCAGTCGATTGGAGCACTAATTACTCCCCGTGCTCAGACGGCGCCGCTGAAAGAGCGGTGTCATATCCTGTCAGCCGCTTTTTGAAAACACGTGTCACTTCCTGTTAGCCTGTGGAGGAGAAGAGAGCAGCAGGCCACGCCACGTACACACAGCGGCGTCGTTTGCCAGTCTCACCCTCCCTTTTCTGCCCATTTCAGTCTTTCACCCCCCCCCCTCTAACCCCCCTCCGGTACACCTACCATAACCAGAGATCTTTTGTTGTCAAACTTTGTTAGTGGAGACGTCAGCTTGTTGGAGCAAATAGCAGAAGCGAGGGCGGGGAGAGATGATGAAGCGGAGGCTGAGTATAGGAGGAGCTGATCAGATGAAGAAGAGATTAAGACGGAGTGGGAGTAAAGGAGAGATGATGGGTGTCACGGTAAGGGATGGAGATGACCGTCAAAGTGTGGAGGATGGCGATGTGAGGTTAGCGAGCAAAAGGAAAAAGTATAACAGTAAATGTGAAATTTCCTCTGCTCTAAATGATTTGCAGTGAAGGAGGAAGAGAAAAGTGAGGACATTACCAAATTGTCCAATTTGCTCGATGCATTAATGTATAGAGAGCTTCTATCCGTGTCACCTGGTGATGGAAAAATGACTCATACTGATGAAATTGTTTTTGTTTCTTATGTGCATGTGCGCCTGTGCGTGTGCGCGAGCAGCCGAGTAAAACAAGAGATACAAGACACCGAGATAATGTATCGACCTGTGTCCTTTGCTGTGGTCTGCTAACGATCCTCCACTCTACAACTGGACACCAGGGAGAACACACACACACACACACACACACACACACACACACACACACACACACACACACACACACACACACACACACACATACATAGTCCAGCAGGCATTTGTGGACGTGTGGAAAGAAGGAAAAAAAAACTCCTTTTCGTCATCGTCTGTCAATATTAAGCTTCGTTTCCGACATTGTTCTCCCCGACTGTTATCGAGTGAGGGTTAGAGGATGACACTGGTCTAAAAATAAGACATTTTTGTTGTCAAATAATTTGAATTAAAGGGGACATATTATGTAAAAATCTAATTTTAATCATTTTAATACTTATATTTGGGACTCTGAAGGCCCTATGAGTCGGCAAAGTGTGAAAAAAGATGACTCAGTCGTGTTTTTGTGGTCCGCCTCAGTCTAAGTACAGGAGATAAAACACGCGATGTTAACTTCGGCTGGGTATCTAACGTCAGACTCGCGGAGCTCAGCATTGTCCCTAAAAATGCGAAAAAAGTGCAGGCGAGGGCAATAGTATCTAAAGTGTTCTATTCTTGGCTGCACAGTGCAGCACAGAGTTCTACACAATCTTCCTCAGCCTCAGAGGATTTAGGTGTCCAGTGGATACATTTTATATATGATGTCAAATGATGGCTTTTCCAAATGCTAACTGCTGTTAGCTGCCGGAGCTTCAGTGACGCTGACGTAGTTTCCTGTGTCTCATTTGCATTTAAAGAGACAGGCACTCAAAACAAAGCGTTCTGAACAGGGCTGTTTTGGCAGGGTGATTGAACTGCTGTGGTGCTTCATCCTTAAGGTATGTTCATTAGGACACCAGGGAACTAGGTTAGCTTGGAGTAACGGGGTATAATATGACTCATTTGACTGAAAGAGTCCCAGGCTTACATCTAATTTGAATAGGAAGTCTACGCTCGTTCACTGTCACGGTGAAAAGGGTGAGACGCTCCGCCGTGAACGCTGACATTTTGGTGAAGCTTCAAAGAGCAGTTATTGTTCTCCGCATTGATCGGCGTCAGCGGGGACGCAAAGTCACACACACATCCCCCCCGACTTTCTTGGGGTGGAAAAAAGGGCGAAGGAGCCATTTGTGTACAGTATAAATATATCATTCGTCTTTCAAGCTCTTCCAATCAATTGCAGTTAATGTTTCCATGCGTTATTGATTTTTTTCCCCAAATGGCTATCGTGACTTTGTGTTTGCGCTAATGAAAGGGAATCTGACTTTACCACTTAACTTTTATTTTTTCAGAAGGTCAACAGCTATGTCGGGTTTTTTTATTTATTTATTTATTTATTATTATTATCCTTTCACAGTATGTGTGTATGTGTGTGTGTGAACACACGTGTGCTGCTGTGTGTGCATTATTGGTCATTTCATTCCAGATTTATGAAACCTTTTAGTTCAAAGTCATCTGTCGGGGGAACATTAAAAACATTTGCGTGACCTTTCCTCCGTCTGTCTTTTATTAGATTTATCTTTTCATCTGTCACTGTCTTTTTTTCTTTCTTTTTTTGTCTATAAACCTAATTGATTTTTCTGATGGAGGGAAAATGCCAATAGATCTTCAGGTGCATGTGACAAATAATTAGCTTCTACTGTAGATACGGACACTGTCGTTGGTAATGGATTTGTCACATCGCTGCACGGTTTTTAATTATTAATGATCGCATTAAACCAAGTCCTAAAGTCCACTAGGCTGATAAAAAACCATTACAAGGGTATTTACATTTAACACGAGCATTCAAAATGAAACATATTCCTCACCGTGTGGCGCTGTACGTAGTTAATTCTATCCGGGGGAATTGATAATGTTATTAAAGGAATTTGACATATCACACATTATGTCATGAAAGATTAATGTGAAATATGCGTGACCTATGAACACATGTCACGCCTCAACCCTGCCCTCAGGTTTCAGAATCAACACACGGATCTGAAACAAGCAGGGAAAACGGGTGGAAACTGCAGATTCTGTGTAAATATTTATTGGGTTTAATGACAAGGATCGTATTTCTTTTACCGCAGACTTTGATATATATTTAAGGGTGTATTTCGCCGTGTTAAAAATGGAACAGAAAGTCTTCATTATTAATGGCGGCGTTATTAACGGCTGTGTCAAGTTTCTGGGTCTGATTTTAAACATTTATAGGATTATTATTGGTGTGACAGTGCAAAAGCAGGAGATTGATCTCCCTCAGTGTGTGTGTGTGTGCACGCAATAGTAAGAGTAGACTGTTGTAACCATATGAGCTGTAAAATATGACTTATTATTTTAGGTAATATTTAAAGTGACATCCCTAATGTGGAAATGTATCACACACATGGCAACACGATACTAATATTTGGGTTGTCCAGTCGCTGTCTTGTTTTGTTACCACAGTGGTCGGTAAAAGGTGAATTTTTATGCCTTATTTGTCCAAAGCTAATCAATAACTTCCTCTATTTTCCCGATATGTGATAATGGAAATGTTTGCATATAAACTATTTGTGTGTCTGTTTGTGTTTCATCATATTTATTTCTTTTTTTAGGCCACCCTCTAGATTTTATGGGGGTCATAAATTGCATAAAGTAACCTGTGTGTATGTGTGTGTGTGTGTGTGAATATACTTGGGAGTGGATTTTAATTGTGCATGTGTCCGTGTGCTTAAAATGAATGGTTGTGTATATTTTAGTGCCCTATTCTCCCAGGCCCTCTGTCATTAAAACAAAGCAGAGGGTAAGGGCGTTGCTTTTGTGTATGTGTGTGTGTGTGTATGTGTGTGTGTGTGTGTGTGTGTGTGTGAGAGGAAGCATACTAACTTGAGTTGTGTATCACCCAGGCCCTCCCTGTGACACAAATCACTTTTATAGTGAGGCATGCAGCATGAAAAATCACAGCAAAGAATAAACAGCTAAGCTAGGATACAGCAGAGTAAAAGCATCATAGATTAGAGTAAAAAAAAAAAAACACGGAAATCACAAAAAATAATGTTACCACAGGACAATAAAACAGTTTTAAACTGTATTATGTGTTTGATTATAATGCATCACTTTCTGTGATTTTTGCTGTTGGGCTCTGTCAAAGAAAACAGTCAGACCTGACAGAGGGAGCGTTTGTTTTGTATACAGCTGCAGCATAGGGATGGGCGGGGTCAAGAAATGAATCTAACCTACATGTGTTCATATTTAAAAGTTATGCGTTACTGTTTCAGTTGAAAAAAAGGAAATGCTGAGATGTCGAATCAAATATCTGCCATGAGAATTGAAATGTAATAGTCACCAAAAATCACATTGCCTCATGTTACAGTCTCCAGTTGCATATTCATCACCGTAAATGTTATATGCTTACACATAAGATATATTGCACTAGCTGGTTAACTGACGGATAACTTGTATCCCTGAAGTATTTGCTGTAACATCAACGGAGAGAATTTACTTCCAGAACTACAGCCACGGGCAATCGCTTTAATGCTCTAATGGCTGTGATCTGAAACTTTTCTCCCCTCCCTGCTACGTGTCACAAAATCCTACTCTTCTAAACTCGAGCGAGTGACAAACCAATCAGCACAAAAAAAGTGCGTCTTTCATCATCTCCAGTTACAGTTCACTGTGCTCCAAATCTTTACTGAGTAGACGCCGCATGTGTTGCTGCTGACACAGCGCTCTCTGCAGAGAGAATATAGAGCAGAAACACACACACACACAAACATTAGATTGTGTTTCACCTCGGTGCAGTCCTCGATATCGCATAGACTGTAAATAAATGCATCTACTGTGTGACTGTTGTAACTCAGGTGGATTTTAAATGGGGGGGGATAGTGGATGGTAGAATAATGGTGTTTGTATCCAGCTTTTAGAAAAATGTTTGTTTTCCGAAACATGAAGGAAGGAGCAGATGAGGTAGATCAGTGTGATTGGTTATACCCCCAAACCCCCCCCCCCAACCTTCTGGGTATAAGGTGGTGGTGTGAATGGTGAAAACTAACCAGAGATCGGGGAAAATAAGGGGTAATTTTAATCACCTTTTTGTCTTTGTCTGTCAGCAGGGTAATTCCAAAACTAGATTTGGATGGGGATGTAGGTCATGGCATAGATGTGATCAGGATACACAGTCAGGATTTTTAAAATTCAGTGTTTAACCTTGTGAGATTGTGGACCGTGTCAATACTGTGGGAAACGACGCAAACCTTGGCGAAGGCTTGCGCTTCCTTAAGTGCTTCCCCGTGTGTGTCGTTTAGCTTAAATACGAAGCTCCGTTGAGTGTAAATGATGTATTATAGAACCTTACTGCAGATTTGCACCCCGCTGCGTCTCCTCGCGAACCTGCTAGTCTCCGGGAAACGCGCCGCGTCATGGTCTATCATGTTGCTAATCCTTTGGTTACATGGTTACTGCTATGAAATGTGATGGAATTCAGCTAATGTATTTTGTGGGCTGTATGTACAGTATAGACACTGAATCACCAAAATAAAGGCATGAGACTCCAAAACACTATTAATACGACATCAGTCTGTCTTGTAGGGTTGGGTACCATTCATAATTGAAGCGATACGGTATCGGTATCTGGAATTCGGTACCGGTAACAAATGGTACCTTATTTTCGGTACTTTTAAAATGTTTTTCAGTTGTTTTGTTCAGTTAAAACAAAGTCTACACTTCTCAGTTTCGGTTATTTTAATCAGAAGATTTAACAACAGTAAATAAATAAGCATAAATGGCTTCAGGGGTGTTGCTACTAGCAGTGCTAGTAGTAGCTACTAGCAGTGCTAGTAGAAGCACTGCTAGCAGTTCTGTTATAAGGCTGTATAACTGTGAGAAAGGCGAGCCTTTTGTCAAGTGGCTGAAGTCCCTTTAATTTATTTGCGCCGACTGTCATTTTCGTCAACGTTTCTAGCTTGACTGGCTTCAGGGGTATTGCTACTAGCAGTGCTAGCAGTTCTAGTATTAGCACTGGTGCAGGAAAGTGATTGGTTTGCAAAGTTTAGTTAAAAGGCTGTATAACTGTGAGATAAGTTAGGCGAGCCTTTTGTCAAGTGGCTGAACTCCCATTAATTTATTTGCCCCGACCGTCTTCACTCATTTTCGTCAATGTTTCTAGCTTGACTGGCTTCAGGGGTGTTGCTACTAGCACTGCTAGTAGTAGCGCTGCTAGCAGTTTTAGAAGTAGCATGTGTGCAGGACAGTGATTGGTTTGCATAGTTAAGTTAAAAGGCTGTATAACTGTGAGTTAAATGAGGCGAGCCTTTTGTCAAGTGGCTGAATTCCCTTTATGATATTTTGCGCCGACCAAGTGTCTTCACTCATTTTCTTCAATGTTTCTAGCTTGACTGGCGTCAGGGGTGTTGCCACTAGCACTGCTAGTAGTAGTTCTAGTAGTAGCTCTGGTGCAGGAAAGTGGTTGGTTTGCAAAGTTAAGTTAAAAGACTGTATTACTGTGAGATAAATTAGGTGAGGCTTTTGTCAAGTGGCTGAATTCCTTTGAATTTATTTGCGCTGACCCAAGCGTCTTCACTCATTTTCACCCAGAATCCTTGTTGGTGATGCAATATCCCACACCGTAGCCTGTGGGTTAACCAAAGACCCACTGTAGAGTATAACTATCAATGATTTTTTTTTTTTTACGCCGTTTATTTTCTCCCACAGCGTGAAATGCAATTACACTGGAGTTACTGTGAAGTTAGATTTTCGCTCGGATTTGTACTTTTTCCAGAAACATTTATCCCCACAAGCCTAAAGCTGAAGTATATTCATGTCACATAATGGGTGACATGCTTAGTATTGGTAATGCAACAGTGTCGAGTGACCTCTCAGTCGGCACAGAGTACAGAAAGCCGCGGAGAGAAGGCAGAGTGGGCTGCCGCTTTTTTTTTTAAGACTTTTCATAAATCCTGATACTACATTGATGTGTTTTTCCTCCTTCCACCAACTTGGTTGGTGAAATATCACACCGCAGTTCTAATGGTGCATAAGGGAGCATATGTGTGTGATATGGCTTCCCATATTTCCATTATGTGTGGGTGAGTGGATGTGTGTGTGTGTGTGTGTTTGTGTGTGTGTACAGTATGTGTGCATGACTCACAAGGGTGCCCAGGGTTCAGCATTGTTGATGTGCCACGTTTCCTCGGTTGACGGAGAGAAAGAATATTCACAGAATGACTGATGTTTTTGTTTTCTCTGAGTAAAAAAAGAACAATATGTTAAAACACACACACATATATATATATAATTTTGTGTGTCTGTACAGTATGTAGTGTATGATGTTGTTAAGATCGATTTCAATCTCTGCTGTCAATTAACACAACCACATATTTTGTTTCTGAAAATCTTTTGTTTTTCTATCCGTGTGTGTGTGTGTGTGTGTGTGTGTGTGTGTGCAGCAGCAGCGTAGACAGGATCCAGCAGCTCAGACGAGAGTACCAGCAGGCAAGGAGGGAAGGAATTGTTCCGCCCTACGAAGAGCTGGACCCACGACGCCGGGGACACGAACCCGACCCACACAGAGTAAGCAGCTGAAAAACACACAAACATCTATAAATTGTGTGTGTGTGTGTGTGTGTCTTTATTCGCTTATTTGTCGTCCGATTGATTTCAAACTTGGCAGATGTCTTGCTACGGGTACGAGTAAGTGCAGTGCCAAGTTTGGATAAGTAATGCAAAAGATATCGTAGAATATATCGGTAAAAGAAGCACATATTGGCTTTCGCGGCTCTACTGTAGCCACTCCCCCTCTCTCTCACACCGCACTGTGGGCACAGATCCGTGCCGCGTGAGCACTAAGGGTTAATCTGAATTTATATCCTCTCTGATGAGTTGCAAGTTGCCTGACTCCTGTCGGCATTGAACCCGACGAGACTGATACGATCCGCTTTACATTGACGATGGAGACGAACAGAGGATTTTTACATCCTACAGATACCGTTTCTCACATCACAGAATCATAATCGATAGCCCCGCAGATCCTCGTCTGAGCTCGGGCTGCCTGAGTCATGCTGCAGAGAAGCCACACAGTTATATCAGTAAATATTCATTGTGCTAATGAGAAATCACCTCCCACACTGGGACCAGGTGTCATGCCTTTATTTTTCTCTGCAGCTCTTGTTAACCAAGTGTAAGCAATGCTATCATAAACATGCGGTGAGGTATCAGATTTTTTATTAATTCATAGTTTTTTGTTTTTTTTTGACACTAGAGATGTGGAATAGATGGAGACTGGATTTGCTTCATTATGAAAAACAACAACAACTTTTCCAATAAATAAATGATTTCCTGAGTCATCAAAGACAGCAGGGAACTGTTAACGACTAATATTACATTTAAAAACAAAAATGATATCAAACATTATTTCACCTGCAAATTGAAAACATCTGAGCGCATGAACCATATCAATAGTTAAAACATGCCAAATGTTGATATGTTTCAATAGCCCTGAAACATTAAAGGCTTTTTAACTCATCACCCTCTCGAGTGCCTCAGATGTCTGATTTTCTGGATCCTCAGACTGAAGAGCACCACAGGGACATTTGTTTGCCACACCAGAGTAGCACTCCTCAGCTTTTGGCTGATTATTTCGCCCCGGCCACAAAAGTTCTTCATATTTCCTGTTTGTTTGGTCTCTTAGTTTTTTCAGAAACGTCTTTCAAAACAACAAAAAAATATTACTACAGCGTTATTTTTTTGACTTTATGGTTTGAAACTTCGACTTTTGCTGGAGAAACTCCCCGGTGACTTGCAGAAGAAGGACTTGGTTCTGCCTTTGTTTGTGAGGACCATGTTTGGCTTGCAGGCACAGACATTTTGTTCCCAGTTACCTGCTGCTGCTGCTGCTTATTTTCTGTTATTGCTGTTATTTTCTGTCTGTGGTGATGTGTAATGGCATCTTTATTTAATGCCTGAAGTCTAGACGTGTACATATTTGTCAAGTCTAGATCAGTTGTTATAGTTGATGCCGGTTTATTCATAGAAAATACTTGTCACTCAGCGTGAATACATTTATAAGAGAACAGTCTGGGAATAAGAGCTGATGTCATGGAAAATCTTGATTATTTAGGAGTTAATGCAAAGGAATGTCAGGGTTGTTTGAGCGCAGGGTAGCTTTTATTGTTTTTCCATTTCCTGTTAACCAATACAACACAGTAAGTATCAGTGAGTACAGTTTGTATTTTCAATGCCTTCTAAATCCACTTCATTGTTATAAAATCAGGTTCCCTGCTGAATATCACCCTGCCTCCTTCAATGCTATTTAAGTCTTTATGGCATTTTGAGAAAATTATCTTGACCTCAACCTGAATTAGTTCTTCACAATGGAGCTAGAATTAGACTTCTGTGACAAATAGACAGGTTTATTGCTGCGTATCACCGTTTAATCAGTGTGCATCGTGATCGTCACTTTATTTCAGCTCAACTGGAAAGAGACAAAGGTTTCTTGGTAATCTTGGCAACACTTTATATTAAGGAACACATATGCACCATTAAGTAGGTGATTACTAACATATATAAGTAGCATACTAGCCCTTTATTAGTAATTATTAAGCATGTATTAACATCTTACATAGCCTTAGTCTACCTCTATTACGACATGAATTAAGATTTTTCCTAAATAAGGTGTTATATTTACTAATAAAAGGCTAGTATGCAACTTATATGCATGTTAGTAAGCACCTAGTTAATGGTGATTATGTGTCCCTTAATATAAAGTGTTACCAAAATCTTTTATATGCTATTCTCTGCGCAAATCTTTAATGGTATCATGTTAGCTCCAGTGTAGCTAACAATATAGAGCTCCGATAGCTAACATCACACAACCAAGGTAACGCCCTCTTGGCAGGATACTAAACTGTTCACTTCTATAGTCGTATATACACATAAATCAGGCATAACTCGCCTCTTTGCCGGATGTTTTTATCATAAAAGTGAAGATTGTAGATAGCTATTGTTCACCCAGAATGCCAAAACAAGCGGAGATAAGCTAACGTTAGCCAATAGAGGCAGCTAAAGTGAATCACCGCTATGAAACGCACTCGCAACGAGCAGAAGATGGCGCGATGGGAACTAACAAGCAACGGATTTCATGGTTTCTCGGTAAATAATGGACGTTAACACAGCAACTGTTTAAATTACACTGCCCGTCGCTAATGCCGCACTTAGCCTTCCTGTGACAACAACGCTGTCTTTAGCTGGTGAACTCCACAGTTGAATGTCCAGATTTGTTTCCCTCCAGGCTCTTGTAAACTTCCAGTGACTCTCTGGAGAAAGATGAAGGGAAGTTAATCAGGAAGTTGAAGATGTCAGGATACTGCAGGTCTGGAATAATGTCCTTTCCGGCTGTTTCCAAACACACCGGTGTGTTATAAAGGGTCATGTCAAGTTGTGCGATATATCGTTCGATCTCCGTGGATTTAAAGTGCGCTGTGAACCCTGACAGACTGGTATTTGCCGGTTCATAGCGACCGGGTCACGTGACGTCTGGAGCTCTACGGTGTGGACTTAAACTTTTTGTCATTTGCTTTCTGAACAGGTCGAGGAAAGCTCCTTTTTCGCATGAATCCAAATCAGGAAACTTTTTAATAAGGCACAGAGCACTGCACATGCATCACAGAATCACGTTTAAAGTTGGAACTTAGGATGGATTGATGGATGGATGGATAAACCAGCAGCAGTTGCTGCAGTGCCTAATAACCCTTTCTCATTATGGATGATGCATTAATTAAAGCACAAGTGATCATTTACCTGACTGATTTTCTGTAGGAAGGGAAAGGGGGGGGAGTAAGTAATGGTTATGGAGATGAACCCAAAGCAAACAAATTCAACTTCACTTTTATTGTTTTGTTTGTTTCTCCTGAAGCCATTTGTATTTTTGTGCCGAGCAACCGTGAAAAAGGGAAAAGCCGTGGCTACTTTAGTGTTGGGGGGTTAAGGTAGGCAGAGAGGGAGAGACTCCATTGTGCAATGTTGCCGCAGTGTAGTGAGTATGTGTGCCTGTACACACACACACACCCTTCGGCTCCATTACCATCTCATTGATTCATAGTTATGGCTTTGCCGTCTCCACTAGCAAAATTATATTTGCCTAGAAACAATTATCAAGCATCAAAAACCTACACCTCAAGTTTGTTTCCAAGTGAGTGTGTTGTGTACTTACGGGTGGGTGTGTGTACTCGAGAAGACAACAACAGACTTTCTCCCGAAGGACAGGGACACTAAATCAACAGGGTGCCACGTACACACACACACACACACACACACGCCCTCAATATGGTGTATGAAAGCCAATTGTTATGGTGGGTGGTGTGACACAGACTTTATTCTAAGATTTAATTATAATGAAAAGCTTTGATCTAGTATTTTTCCTGTACTTGGGGCTTAAATATTGTGTGTTCATTTGCAGTTTGTCATTTCATTACTCAGATTTATAATACACCAGCATGCAGTGCTGCTGCCTACTTATACTGGCTGTTTTATTATACTTTGTCTCTAAAGCTGCGGTAGATAACTTTTTTTTTTTTGGGCCTAAACTCGTCATTATCATATTGAAACTAATTGCACGAAAGGAAAACAACACTATGTATGTTTATATTTGCTTAAATATCTAATGGCTGCTTTCACTGGTTTACTTTACGAAGAAAATGCATTATTCCGTATGCAAATCACTATAGAGAATAGCGTTCACCGTATACATAGGTGTTTATTATGACGCAGCACAACACCAACTCGGAGTAAAAGTACCCGTGTTCTTACCTTGCTACTTCCGTGTCCTTACTTCTTTGCACCTTCTTTCTTATTCTTTCTATAATAAAAGTGCTTACCTTAGACGTGTCGGTAGATTCACAGTCGGGGGCTAAATCCACATTAAGGGTCCTTTTCCTTGGTAACTGTATTTTAGTGTAAAACAGGGTTGGCTTTCAGAAAAATCGACAATTTTTGCAACCCTTTTAACGTCTTAATGTGTTAAATATGTCTTGATTTGGATCCCCCCGATGGATTCTCGTACAACGTCTCGTACATCGAGGTCACAATCTGGTTAATGTTAACCGCAAAAAGTACTCGGTCGTGTTTTGATTTAACATACACACTTCCTGTCTTCATCGTTACAATTATAGCACGAGAGAAACTAATGATTTCACTCAGGAAATTGACAAGTCCAGTTACTCATATCCACACACGTGAAGATAATAATGGCCTGGATGACTGAGAACATTTTCACACAGGAAGTGAACTCTCCTGTTTGACAGTCCTGTGTTTTGTCAACCAACCATCTGGTCATAAAGGACCCGCTCTTTATACAACATCACCTTCCTTCCTCCTGTGCTACTGTCATAGTAGACCTACAGTATATCGTGGATTAGGGACAATGCAGTTAATATAGTTCCAATGCAAAAAACGCAGCTGATACATAGAGTTTATAGCTATTGCTAGTTTGCGACTCTTGAACGGTGTAATATCATATATATGATCAAACACAGTTAAAACTCAGAACTACATGCGGATATTACAGAGCACATTAAAATGTAAATGTGTATACTATAACTTTAGCTAACTATAAACTAAACTAGATCACACAATAACAATCGTCAAATCATAAATATAAGACATAGCAATAAAATGTTCTAAAACTAGTCAAATAAACCTTATATACTGAAAACAATTAATGTGTACAGCTCTGTTTTTATTTTAGCCAGCACTTAACCGTTAATCTCGACTTTGATGAAGTAGTTTTGATGGCGTTCCAAAGCAACAGTTTGGTGACAAATGAGTTATTTCAGTATGTTTTTGCTCAAGGAGGAAAAAGACTTGCTAATTGTAGCAGCATCAGGACTGTGTTGCGATCGAAGCCATCGAGAATAATTCCACCCCCCATGCGTCAACATCGACTTTGTTAGCAAAATACATTCTTTCAATTAGTTCTTGAGAAAGGGCGTTTCCTCAGTTCCACATAGATTGCAGGGGAAAAAGATAAATATAATGTGGCCAAATGATCATAAACAAGAATTAAAAATAATTAGCTAAAATGCCTATGACATATATCAAATATGTCGTCTTAAAGTTGCAGGGCGTATACTTTATAGCCCCCTGTGGACCCCCCTTCTGAGAATTTACCACAACTCTGCAGTTCTGGTCTGACCTTTTTCTCCGAGCGCCCTTCCCCAATCAGCTTTTCTTCTACAGTGCTTTAATAAGTTACTGTATGTGTTGTTTATCTGTCTTTTACAGTGGTTTGAATGTAAAACACATTTGTTTCAAAAGTTACAAACTACAGCTTTACCTATTGTTTACATTACATATCATGCATTTCCATGTCATTCTGCATCGTGCAGTTTTGCATACTGAAGAACACGAGCTTTGTCAAGTCATTAATTCATTATTGACCGTGTTTGATTATTCAAAAAATGTTCTTGCATTTTTTCGCCATCCACTACTACACTTCAGCCTCAGGGTGCTGACGAGCACCGAGAACAGAGAACGGAGGCGTTGGACCTATAGTACGGACAACAAACGTTAACCAAACAGATGGGATACATTCATACTCGTATTCTTACCTACAGGGAATTTTTCCGAATTTTGATCCAAACTGAAATACACGCCCACCACAACACGGAGAACATGCAACTCCCACATCGAGAGGTCCTCGCGGGCCAGCGGATTAAAATTCTCTGAATTTGTTTTTGTAGTTTTGGGAAAAATAATACTGTGTGTCTGTACATGTCCACCCAGCTGCTCTCTGCACTTCTTTATTTCATTTATTTTTTTTCCCAGTTTACAAAATGTTCTATCTGTCTGAAGAGGCTTTGAATTTGAGTATCAGTCAAAGGGTTTCTATTTAATGCTTTTTTAATAATCTGGCATTCCCTCTCCCGTCCATTTCACTCACTTAAAATGCTGTTAGTCCTGTTATGTGGATGTGTATCCTGAAACGCGAGTTTGCTTTTAACATTTCAAATGTTACACTGTGTAACATATCATCTCAATTCTGTTTCCAGTGGCAGAATGCTCGAGTAGTTTTGCCCGGGAATTGCAGTTAATGTGGCATTTCTAATCGTGCGCAGGTAACATTTGAGAGCAGATGGCGTTATTGTCTTTTTTCGCCACAGAAACACATAAGGAACAGATTCGCTTTGGTTTACAATGGCACTGGAGATGAGAAATGGTTCATTGCCACTGGAAATACAGCAACCCTGGCAGAACTCCGTCTCCGTCTGTGCCGCCCGCCCTTCAAATGTCGCCCCGCGTTACACAGTCATAAGAGGATCTTGTATCATATCCTGTTGATCGAGACTGAATTCCCTGTGCGTTCAGAACTATGTCCGGATTTTGTGTGTCAGGAACTTTTTTTTGTCTTTGGTTCAAGGTCTCAGTCTCCTGAACTGCGTCCAATATTCTCCCTAACCTTGTCACCATTGCCATCCGAAGACAGACTCACCATTGTGTGACTCACAATAGAATTTGGGAAAAATCCTAGTGCCTTATTCCCACAACCTCTCATATTTCTGTTTTCTTTTTCCTTCCCCCCCCATTTTACACAAACTACTGTAAAATCTCTTTCTGTGGCCAAGTATAAGCTAGAACACAATGTAGAATTACATAAACTGTATCATTCGTCCTCTCAGTGAAAGACAATCTAATATCCCATGATAAAATAAGCCTGAAATTGTTAGTTTTGAACCACCTTCTATTTCACTAGAGGTCACACGTACAGGAAGTCTAACATTTTCTCCCACAATTTCCTGCTTAATGGTCCATATTCTAAAATCACTACTATAGACCTACTTCAAATAGGTCAGAAATAATGGGAAACTGACATGGAGTATTGACATGGACAGAAAAGAACATTTTTCACAATGATAGCACGATTTAATGTCACAGTCTGTATGTATGTGGGCGCACCGGTCACGAGTATCACCCGCTGAGACCCATGACTAAGAATGAACAGTTTTTTTCCGCCTCGTACAAAACAGAATAAGAGCGTCGGTGTAGAGAATAATCTCTACAGGGTGAAGTGAGGTTAGGTAGTAGAGGTTTTCACACTTCTGGTTTTTGGCTTTTAAGGTTTGTAGGTTTGGTAACACTTTAAGTACACACTACTAGCATTAGTTATAGTTATTAGAAATGTGTTACTCATCCCATCAGCTCAGGAAGTGTCCAAATAGCTGCTGTACTCAAGCAGCCAATCAGCATCCACTTCCAATGACAATGTTGCTAGGCAGCGTACTTTACTTACTCCATCTCCAACGTACTTTACTTACGGCATCTCCAACGTACTTTACTTACGCCATCTCCAATGTACTTTACTTACGCCATCTCTAACGTACTTTACTTACACCTTTTTTAACATACTTTACTTACGCTATCTCCAATGTACTTTACTTACGCCATCTCCAATGTACTTTACTTACGCCATCTCTAACGTACTTTACTTACGCCATCTCCAGCGTACTTTACTTACGCCATCTCCAATGTACTTTACTTACGCCGTCTCCAATGTACTTTACTTACGCCATCTCTAACGCACTTTACTTACGCCATCTCCAATGTACTTTACTTACACCATCTCCAATGTACTTTACTCACGCCATCTCTAACGTACTTTACTTACGCCATCTCTAACATACTTTACTTACGCCATCTCCAACGTACTTTACTTACGCTATCTCCAATGTACTTTACTTACATCATCTCTAACGTACTCTGGTCATACGCCCCCTGCCGTTGAGGCTAATACTGCAACGAACAACGTTCTAATAAGTGTGTTCTTATTATAAAGTGTTAGCGTAGGTTTTACTTCAGCCTTTGAACTGAAGTACCATTCCCTTACGATGTCCAAACAACACCCGTATACTTTGTTTGTGATATTATATGCTGGAGAAACCAAGTATAAGGATAAAGGATTTTTTTCTTCCACATCTATTATAAGCAAACGAGGATCAGCAGCTTTTACACTCACATGATTTTATATTATCTCGCTCTCTGACTACACTTGTGATATTAGTAGTTTGCATAAATCAACCCTAACAGGTCATAATTCCGGGTTATGCATGAATGTGCTGTCAGAATAAAGCTTTTAATTTTGGCCTCTAAAATCAGGTATATTGTCCATGTCCATTTGTAAGTGGAAGACCTTTTTTTATTATTCTATTTTTTATAGCCATGCTGGGAAAGACAAAAACCCCTCTTGCCCTCATTCTTTCCGCACTCATAACCCCTTTTCTTTCATGGCCTCGAAACTGTCCATGTCAATTCAGCCATTATTATAGAGAAATAGGTGCATTACCTTGGATGTTTTATAGGTAGACAGGCAGGGGATCGAACCCCAAACCCTCTATTAGGAGAAGCGAGAGACCTTGTAGCCCACTGCGGTTCTTTGTTATAGCAGCAGGGTTAAGAGTGCTATGTGTACTCTATATAAAAACAATCTATTTTCCTGTTTTTGTCCATCACATTCATTCCACTTCAAGCTTCCTCCAATAAGAGGCACTTATTATTTCTCTATTAAATACGACATTGGGGGAATTAAGTGTTTTGTTTTTCTGTTTGGTTGAGATAATTTCACCTATAGCTCTTGGACACGGAGGTTAAGGATGATACAATAAGATGTAACATGTAACCACACTACAGTATATCCTTTATCAGAACAAGTGCACAGAGGAAAAGCAGAAAAGAACAGAGAAGAGAAGTTTGACGATATTTCCCCCCCCTCGTCTTCAGTGTGCTGACTGAACCGAGACGGACTATATTTCTCCCGTGTCTGTTATTAATGCCAGCCGGGTGACCATAAATCCAACGGAAAATGCTGCACCACATCACCCAAGCACCAACGTCTGCACTGCTGGCATCTGAACACACACACACACACACACACAGAGACAGACCAAGTGTGAATACTAAACCACAGCTTCTCTCCTTTAAAACCAATCGCTCAGATCTTATTCCATCACTTTCTGCTCTCTCCATCTGAACACAAACGCACATCGTGCACACAAATATAGACATATTTTGTCATAACACCGTGGCGTTTTCCTGCCTGATCAACGCTCTTACTCACTCTGGCCTTATATGGACCTGAAGTGGAGCATTGGAACGGTTCAAATAATGTGCTGAATCTAATGGAACAGAAAGGAAACTGAGCTTTCACTGATGGGCCCCGAAACGACTATGAGACAGAGAGGGATCAAGATAGAGAAAATAATCAGTGAGAAGGAAAAGGCAACTGCAGAGCTTAGCAAGCATACTATATATAACAATGTAATATACGCTACCGTTCAAAAGTTTGGGGTCACTTAGAAATCCTTATTTTTGTGGTATGTGGTAAACGATTATTCTAGCTACAAACGTCTGTTTTTTTAATGGAATATGTACGGTGTATAGAGGCCCATTTGCAGTGTTCTAATGATACATTGTGTTTGCTAATCGCGTTAGAAGGCTATTGGATGATTAGAAAACCCTTAAAAACCCTCATGCAATTATGTTAGCACAGCTGAAAACAGTTTTGCTGGTTCTTTCAATCATTATTTCTAATCTTGTCAATGTCTTGACTATATTTTCCATTCATTTTGCAACTCTTTTGATGAATAAAAGTGTGACTTTTAATGGAAAACACCAAAAAAATTGAACGGTAGTGTGCATATAGTAAAACTTCTGTATAGAATGTAAATGCATGGCAGGGAAGTCTGCATAAGTGTGTGTGTGTGTGTGTGTGTGTGAGGTCAGGAGGTTATAATCCCCAAGTCAGACGAGATGGGATCAGTGCCGTCTCAGACACGCAGCCGTGTCTGCTGCACAAGCACGGATACGACATACATCATCTCACCGTCTCGGTCAATAATGCAGATATTCTACTCGCTCAGACATTTTATTGTTGCCTCAGTCTTCTCTTTTCTCGTCTCTTTTTTTAAGTCCCCGCAGACCACCGTACCGTCGAGCTAAACTCAGACACACAAGGAGAGAGAGAACGAGAAAGAATAGAGAGCCATGAGGTAATCTCCAGCAAGGTTCAGCGGTTATAACTCGAGCACTTAACGACTGAGTCATTGTCAGATATTTGCAGGCGTTAACAGTTAAATCATTCACACCAATTGACCAAGTAAGATTGTGTGTGCGCGTGTGTGTGTACATATATATATATATACTGTGTAGGAGGAGTGGTCATGTGTACTGATGCATGTCCGCGGTGGTGGTAATGGTACGTGTCATCACCGAGACACTTGAAAGAAACCTTGAAAGTGTTCACAGCTTGGAGAACTCCATTGAATGTGTGTATATGTGTGTGTGAGTGTGTGAGAAGGGAGGTAAAGACAGAGTAGTATGCAGGACATCATGCCAACTCCATAACCAGTTTGAGTCAGAGACTTGGTCCAAGCCAACTCACATAGGATCCGTTTGATTTGGCTTGGAAGGAGTAGAAGCAAATGTGGTGTTGATAAAGATCCCCTTACTCTCTCACTCACACACACACACACATAAGCAAGTATAAATGCTGAAAAAAGTCACATTTTCACTCTCTATCCAACATTTGGATAGAGATTTGGATAGCATTTTTTTTTTTCTCACTCGAGTATTAAAGGACTCATATTATTCCCTCATAGGGCCTCCAGGGTTCCAAATATAAGTATTAACGTTATTAAAAAGATGATTTTGCATAATATGTCCCCTTTAAGAGTCCATTAGCAGACGATGTAGTCTTATTTTAACTTACCTCAAAACACAATACATGCATTATTTTCATTGATCGATATCGCATAGTCAACGCTTTGTCCTTGACTAAATCAAATGACACTGAGACTATGGCGCACAGGTCATGGACTAATTGGTGATTCCCCCCCTCCACTGATAATCATTTTCATTTTTCTAAATTCCAGTGAAAGCATTACGTTTAATCGAATAAAAGGATGGCCACCGAGAGGCATGAGCCAGACGTGCAACCAGGAGCAGACCGGTCACATTTGCTGCTTAAATTATGCCCTAAGTAGCCACAGCCATGGCTATGTTTGAGTGTAATTACAGCTGTGCTGCTGATCCTGATGGAAAAACCTCGCTGTAGCAATACGGTGCTTTTCCATTATACAGTTCTAGTTTGACTCTACTCATTTTTTTGTGGGTTTATTTTGCTTTTTCATTAAGGATTTTTGGTACCTGGGCGGTTCCAAGAGAACTGAGAGAACTATCTTATATATAGCTAATATTTTTTATAATCAAATTCCTTGTTTGTGTACTGATTCTGTTTCGGATTGATACAAGGTACGAGATACAAGAATCAAACCCACCATTAAAAAGTATTAGTCGCAATTTCAAGAGGTATTACATTTTGTCTATAGTGTTTGACTGCAAAACAATAAGGACATTTCTAAGTGACCCCAAACAGTAATATAGATCAACCGAGTTCTGTTCTCTCTTAGATGTTTTTCGCTAAATGAATATATCAAGATGAAAATAAGCTTTTTCATGGCCAGAAGTGACAAGCATTGAACTTAAATCATAGTAAAATCTATCCAAATGTCATGCGTCTTATCACAAAGTGTGTTTGTCTATCGCGAGGATCCTTAAATGCTGTGTTTGCGCTCACTTATTTTCTATTAGACTTGGTGGGAAAGACATTATCACAGCTCAAATGACCATTTTTAGTGGAAAAGAGGGGGAATAAGACAATGTGAAAGATTAGATGGGATTTAACTTGAGGAAATGAATGGACATGCGGAGAGTGGAGGGAGGCAGGAGGGTGGGGGGGGTTGAGGCAATGACAGAAAGATGAGGAGAGGGAAAAAAATACAGGACTTAAGTCAACAAATGAGACGACTTCTTGAAGGTCAGAGTTAGACGGGATAGTTAAAGTGAGGTTGATAAGATCAAGAAAGAAATGGGGGTTGAAATGGAAAGCCAGTTGGACGGAGGGAGAGAGGAGAGGGGAGGGGGGGAAAGACTGAAAAGGGGAGAGTTATGCATTGTGTCATTATAGAGGAATGTTAATATGATTAGTGAATGACTCTGACCTCGCTGTCTGGGACTGGTGCCTGGCTGGTCTGATGACCACTGAGCATCTATGAGACAGACACACACACACATGCACAGAGACAGAGAGTGCAGGTCAGAATGGACACACAAACATACAGAAGCATGTCTGAACACACACACATTCACACACACACACACACACACATGTTTGATTTGTGCCTTCCTTCTCCCAGCAGAGCACAATGAGTCAACATGCCATGACTTATTATCTGTTCTTGACATGCATGAATCCCTGCAGTCTGGCCTCGTAAAAGTTTAGGGTTAGGACAGAAAAAGCGCTTCATTGATCTGTGGTTGGTGGCTCCCAACATGACTACCTCTGCGATTTGTTTGTGCCCGGAGTCCCAGGGCTACAGACACAATTCATCTTGTGGGTCCTGACATGAAAAGCCAAAGAAGCTTTAATTCCCGTGATTTAATTCTCTCTATATCAGACAGCCTGGGTTAACCTTGGCAGTGGAAACGTTCATTATTAGCCACTATTTTTATGCTGCTTTGCTCACTTTGCCTCTAGAACCTGATTCCCTCACAGAAAATAGACAAAAATATATAAATAGTTTGTATTCGTCTGTAACCGTTGTGAATGAGGCTGCACATTTGTAACTTCAACACGATCAAGCTGCGTTAGCTACTTTACCGCTGTTAGCGGTAGAGAAATTTTGAATAATACAAACACCAACGTTTACATGCCTTTTAAGCATATCTATCTATCTATCTATCTATAAAGCAAGTTGTGTTTGTGTGTCTGTCTGTGATATCTCGCTGACCGTTAGTCAGATTGCCCTAAGACTTTGGATATGGGTTGAGCATGACCCGATGGTGTGCATCCTTGATTTTCAATTTTTTGGGAGGAATTTTAATTTTCACTGATTTATCATGCTGCACCAGGCAGGCAGTGGCTCATCAGAAAAAAAAAGTATCTCGGAATGACTTGAAATTTACCATCATAATAGTCGGCATCACCCTGAATAAGGATCCCTTGAAAATATTTGCAAACCTCTTAAGGAATAATTTAAATGAATTTTTGAAATTCAGGAAATGATCCATTTGCCCTGATGCACTTTGACAGTGAGCTGACTTTCTTCACAAAAACAAAAAGTATCTCGGAATGACTTGAAATTTACCATCCTAATAGTCTGCTTGGCCCTGAAAAAGGATCCGCTGAAAATATTTGCAAACCTCTTAAGGAATAATTTTAATGAATTTTTGAAATTCAAGAAATTATCCATTTGCCCATTCGGCCAATAATTTTTATTTAAAAAAGGCAGATGCAGATATGTGTAAAAAAATGCTGAATATTGGCGCCGATAATCCCTCCTTCACAGAGATCCAATCCCCATTTTCAGCAAGTGTGAAAGCCTCTCTCTCTTGTTGTGCTACTGTTTTGGAATAAATCCATTTACTGTGTACATATTCTAGGATTACCTATCTGTGGTTGTGGTCATGGTTGGGTTTCACCCAGATCCACGATCTCCACCTGGAAACACTGTGAGAATGTGTGTGTGTGTGTTCTCACAGGTGCACAGCTTGTGGTTTCTTTTTCTTCTTATTATTATTATGTTCTCTTTGTAACTTATCAAAAATCTAGATTTGTATTCAGGCTTTGGCGAGCGAGATGCCAACGGACAAACACACAAAGCCTTGTCCAAGTGTGTGTAAAGAGTGATGGGTTTCGGTCCAGTGGAAAGTGTTATCACCTCTGGCCACTGCATTGTGGACAGGACAGATAGCCAACTGTCATAAACTTGTGTGTGTACGCTGTTTTTTTTATTTTTTATTCTTTCAGAATGTTGGCTCAGCTGTGTTGTTGAGGACACACACACACACACACAGACACACACAGCCCTGTGTCAAACGTGTGTACCTGTGTGCATGCTCTAGTCACTGTGTCAGCAAACAAGGACAGTGTGTGTCTTTGTGTGTGTGTGTGTGTGTGTGTGTGTGTGTGTGTGTGTGTGTGCGCATTTGGAGTCTGTCAGCGATTCTTAAAGCAGCGTGCAGCTCTTGAGCTTCTGAGAGAGAAATATCTGACGATGAAATATGGTGAGTCATCTGGTAGATAAGGGAAAAAAAAAACGGAGTGCCAGAGGGAAGGGGGGGCGGGGGGGGGGAGCGAAAGAGAGTAGTAGGAGTCAGTGGATTTCAAAATAAAAGCATGTGTAAGAAACTCAAGTGTCAACTTCAGTGTCAGCAAACCTCCTGCTGACATTTATACCACATTAGCTACTTTAGCTACTCCTCAGACACTAAATTGGCTCTTAGAATACATTTTTCAATGTCTGGATTTATTCTGAAGCCATCTTTTTTTTTTTGGGGGGGGTAATTGTTTTATTTATTCATTTATCCTTAGCTCAGAAAGAGATGAAGGCATAACTTAAAATGGACAAATAGAATTAAGAGGTAATGAGCAGTTGATTCCAGGTAGATCACGGGTCTTGATGTCGTTACGGTTGATCACATTTTCGAAAGTCTGGTTCTCATGACTTGCGTCCAGACTTTTGATGCCACCAGGCGAACGTTCACACGCACAGAAGATGTGAGTACATGGTGGGAGCTGTTACTCTGATTTCAGTTTGACATACCACGCTGAATAGAGAATCTATGATACATTCATTTTAGAAAAGATATTAAAATATATGTTTTCAGTTTGTAGTTCTTGCAACTGTTATACGCCTCCGTATTTATTTGTTTCTTCTCATGTATTCTCGTCACCAGAGATGAACTCAAACTCCATGTCGTCATGTAAGAAACAAACTGAACAAACACTCTCGAAATTGCATTTGAAAGTGTTTGTCTTCTTTAAACAGAAGTGTGTGTGTGTGTGTGTGTGTACAGGGGGAAAGATTCAGGGAAAAGTTGTTCAGAAACAGAGAGGGGAATTGGAGTCACATGCTGAGATACTGAGAGGATGAGGCTTATGTAACTGTGACATTTCAACGGAGCTGTCCAAATATGCTGACTGAAAGGAAATCAGTTTCACTTAATGTTTTTCTCTGATAAAGAAAAAAAGACGTTCTGCTAAACTGCTGGGAGAATATTCACTCCCAAATCAGTGTAACTATTAAAGACAGGGGAAATCTTTTTCAAGTTCCCGCCTCACTCATGCACACTTCTGGTCCTTTCTTCACACGGCTCGCTCCGACCCTGTAATATCCATGCTTCTTTTAATGTAATACTCAAATTTTCACAGTTTTGCCAACTTTGCTTGAAAGAGCTTTTGATTAAATTAGGCTTAATGGACAGAAAGTCACTGGCTTGCCTTGGTGGTTGGTTTCAAAGTAAAGCAGAGATAGCAAATTGGAGTGGAAACATTGGAAACTAGCCGTGGTTTGACAAAAACTTAATATGATCATCTTTAAACACTTTGTGATAAGCTCAAAATTGTGGTTATCATACATTTAAATGACCGTATCTCATAGAAGTCTCCCATTGGTCGCTTTAAGATGGAGAGATGCCGGATGGGACCTCATTCCCAGATTGTAAACAGTGTCCGCCATCTTTGCTAACAGTTATGCTAACAGGACCAAGTGTCACTGGTTTGGCATATAACAAAAATTAATGAAAATATTTCTAAGGGAAAACTGAGGTTGGGAAGCACAAATTTTCAAAGGTTCTACCACTATTCTAGTAATACAAAGCTAAATGCAAAACGCAACTTGGGTTATAACACATTTAAATGATAGCATAGCATAGGTGGTCTTCATCGTAAAGTGTGGCAGGTTTAAATCTTTGTTAATTATCTCATAGAAGTCTCCCATTGGTCGCTTTAAGATGGAGAGATTGAGGTCTGACGGGACCGCATTCTCAGTTTCCGCCATCTTTGCTAACTGCTATGTTAACAGGACCGAGTGTCACTGGTGGGCACATAACAAAAAGGAATGAAGATATTTCTCAACTCAGGGGAAACTGAGGTTAGGACGCACAGTTTTTCAATATTCTACCCCTATTTTAGTAATACAACTTGGGTTTTTGTGTGTCTGTACATGTTTCCGATGCATGTCATCCTGCACAAAAGAAAACATTGCCTCCAATTTTCCACACTTCTCAATCCCCTTTTCTCTTCTGCGTCTTTGTGATTATCTCAAAATTGTAGTTATCCACATTTAAATGACAGCATAGCATAGGTGGTCTTCATCGTAATGTGTGGCCGGTTTAAATCCTTGTTAATTATCTCATAGAAGTCTCCCATTGGTCGCTTTACAAGATGAAGAGATTTGGGTTCCAACTGCTAATCTAAAACTAGCCAACCTCTTCGGAGAAGATGTCTCGATGGTGTTTGGGAATTCAGTCCAAGTCCCCTCGCACTCTTAGACAATCGCACACACACACACTTGAACGCACACTTCTTCTTTCCCTCTCCCTCTCCTCTCCCTCTCTGTCCTCCCATCTGTGAGTTCAGATGAACAGAAGTCTCCCGGGGCTTTTCATTGGCGGAGCTCCACACTAAGAGGCGAGTTAATTGGCCAGCTGGGGCCCAGCCGGTTGTTGGAGAAAGGGCATTGGCCAAGAGAGGGGTCAAATGACATGTCATTGGTCAGATTGGCTGGCAACCTGGCAACACTCCAGGCTCTCCCTCTGGAGGAAAACCTGGTGAGAAGAAAAACAAAATTGATAAGGAAAGAAAAAAACAAATTGTTGGTTAATTTGCAGCTTGTCCAGAAACACAGAGATGTTTATTTGTGGGAGTCGCTCGTTCTTAGAGTCCTGGATTTGCGATGTGCCTTCACTCATGAGGTCATTTTTCATCAAATTCAGTCAAGCACTTAAGTTTTTAATTTAAATTGCGTACAGCGGCTTAATTTGTACTTATGATGAGACGATGAGCGTGGTCGGGATTAAGAGAATCAAACAACCAGAAAACAGCAGTCGTCTGCAGGATTTGTGACACTACAGTGTGACCCTTTCAGAGACATTCATTCATTATTTACAATCCTACAAAAAAGGTCTTCTTAGAAAACACAGAGCACATTTGAGAAGTCACTGCAGCTCGTATTTTGGAGTCTCCTTGACTGGTGGTTAATATCTACCTTCAACTTTTTTATTAAGTAGCAGAGCTAGCTAATCCAGAGGAAATGAGAGGTCGAGGGTTAGTCACCAAGGATTAGTCTAGTCCCAGGACATCAAACGTTCCATTCCCACCCAGGAGATAATCATAGCCAGGTAAGCCAGGAAATTAAGTGACTGCCTTTCAATGGGTTTCTAATCCCCATATTGCTCTCTCCTTACATTTCTCATTCTTTCCCATCCATCCTACTTTCTCTAAGTCTCTTCTCCTGCTCGGCCCATCCCCTCTCTACCCCCCCAAACTGGTCCAGGGCTATAAGACTACATTCTGGCCAATCTGCGGCAGACTGCTTGTGTCTGCAAGAAAACTTCCATCTCTATTTATAAGAAAGGGATGTGATAGATGACACGAGCAACCCTTGTACCGAAGGTAATATCTGACCCTTCAGCCAAGGCAGGGCTTTCAGACAAATTGAAAACTGACAGAGAGATGTTCCTTATCTCTATATCAGGAGTTTGGAGAATTGTGTGCTCACAGCACATGGAGAACCGAGCTTTTCCTTCCTGAATACACCCACGCTTTAGCTTCACAGATGTAATATAGTTATAGGTAGAATGTGTTTTATTGCAGTATTTTTGCACAGTTTTTGTCAGGGGTACCAGATTTTCTTGTCGAATACTGATACCATTATCTCAACCAATACCAATATCATTTTTACAGACTGTA
>NC_139823.1:12872965-12902965 GCF_963457635.1 Microchirus variegatus
AAGTATGTTAACATTTGTACTACTAGAATAGGCGTAGTATTTTTGAAACATTGTGCTTCCTAACCTCAGTAAAGAAATATCTTCATTTTTTTTTTGGTTATGTGCCCACCAGTGACACTTGGTCCTGTTAGCATAACTGTTAGCAAAGATGGCCGACACTGTGGGAATGGGGTCCCCTAGCCTTGGTCCGGGTCTGGAAACTGCAAAGCTAATTCCGCATTTTTTAGACCCACCCATAAGGGGGGCGGGACCTCATTCCCAGAATTTAAACTGTGTCTGCCATCTTTATTATGCTAACTGTTGCTAAAATTTAGCTACACGTGATTTGTTGGTGGCAGAAATAGAGTATAATATTCTCCATAACTATGTTTGTATAAGTGTATAATCACATCTAATCTGGTTTTAGTAGCGTCAGAATAATATCAGTCAAGGGCCTTGGCAGCCATTTTGTGCCTACAGCAGCACAAATAAACAAACCAACCAGAGAGCGTGCGTTTCATATTTTGAATAATTATTGAAGTTTAATACACAAATGATGACTTTTAAGTTATGGATTTGTTGTAAAACCAATATTTCAGATTCAAATATAAAGTGTGCCAAGCCAAAAATGATGGCCTGTTTATGTTTGCAGTCATCAAGAGGCTCGCATCCAAACTGAAAACACAGTGTAAGCTCACAATGCATTATCACATGCTGCAGTAAAACACACACACACACACACACACACACACACACACACACACACACACACTGTCTTCAGAGCTGTGTTTTAATTGAGTCAGCTCAAAGTGCTGGCTGAGCAGAACGATATGTCTGATACGGATTAGAACCAGCCATCCCTTATTCAGTGACTCCTGCAGGGGTGGGAGGCTGGGCGGTGGCAGTGGTGGTGGCAGTGGTGGTGGTGGCCATAATAATACAGGACAGCACAGAGAGGGAGTGACTTCCTCTTTAATCGATGCTCAGAAGGAGAAAAGGACATTGGAAGTGAGAGGAAGACATGGTTTGAAAATGACACAAAAGAGGAAAATACTACATACTATAGATGAAGGGAAAGGAAAAGCAAGGTGAAGTATAAGAAAACATCATCAGCATAGAAGAGGGCAAAGGTAGCGCAGAGTGAGGGAACGGGGATTTAACATTACTCAGAGGAACCTTTTATTTTTGCTTAATGGGAAGTTAGTTAATGAAGGGGGAAAAAAGTGTGTATAGGGAGAAGGTGATGGCAGGATGAAGGAGATGATGAGTTTATTAGAAGACAATAAAAAGAGGAAATTCACATTTGGACTAAGTGTTTTTGATCTAAATCCCTGAAATCCTTGAAACAGCTTAAAAAGGGATAGGACATTTGAACCAGTGTATATGATAGAGAGACTGTGGGGTCTTTGCTGGATGTGATGGTTTGGCTTTATGGGTATATTGAAGGGTCTGTTGAAAGGAGAGAGATGAGCCCCTCTTAGTGTGTGTGTGTGTCAGTGTAAATCTCTCTCTCTACTGTATGTGTGTGTGTGTGCTGTCCCTTCAGTATCAGTCTCCACTGCTTGATTTCCATGCTCCCCCCCCCCCCCTCGCCTCTCCTCCTCTGCTCACCATGCCATGAAATGTTTTTTTTTCACTCGACCATTATCCCGACTAGTGTGCTACACTGCTGCCACGGTAGCGTGCGTGCGTGTGTGTGTGTGTGTGTGTATAGTAGCTGCATTTCAAACATGAACATTGTGTGTCTTGTCTCGCACACACTCACAGAAATACAAATACCAGGTACTGTAGCTGTAGTTGTAGCTGTCAAATCTGACTGAATACTTTTGGGGATTGCCACATTTGTTTGACTCCTTAACTACACACACACACACAAGCTGTACGAGACTTGGGCTTCTTTTTTGTTTTTATCTCACCTTTATTTTAACCCTTTAACACCTGAGCCTCAGAATGTCCGTCTGGACTTTTGTTTTTGCTTATTTTAACCATAAAAGGGCCAGAAAATGTCCTGCGACTAAGTGCTTTTGACCATTTTTCCAGAAAAACTTTCAATACCTGGCAGTTATTTATAATTTATTGTATGTTAAAATGTATAAAACATGTTTAAAATAACGTTTGTTTGAGTCTTTGTCTAAAAAAACAGGCCATTCTTTCCTCTCTGGTGACAAAGACACTGATTCTCTGGCTTCCTGCAACAGCACGAGTAAAATTACCGTAATAACAACATTTTTCCAACAATGTCATGTAAAGTACGCTCTGTGTTTAAGAGTTAACAGGTAGCCAGGGCCAGAGGCGGTAAGGACACACATAAAACATGTAAACGGTTAAATACGTATGAAAAACAATGAATCAGACAGGGGTCAGAGTTCAGGGTCGGTAGCAGGAGCAACAGTCAAAGATAACTGTTTATATTGACGATATATTATACTGTGTTAACTCTCAACCGTTGATGTTGCTGCATACACTCATACAATTAGACTTCATGTAATGTTAGTCGTCCTGTGATATTTCCCAGCACACGTCATTGTGTGTGCATGTGTCCGTGTGTGTGTTGTGATCAAATGAAGATGTGTTTACTTCCTCACTTTCACATGCACACACGTGCACGGTCGTTCAGCACACGTTCATCTGTTTGTGTTTACTCGCGCTGCTCTGCTCTTCGTCAGGTTTGTGACAGACCCACACACTTGAGCAGAAGCGCACCATGCTACGCTCTCGCTGTCTGTCTTGTCTATAATTAAACAAATTCTCTGCTTTTTAAATAATAATGTGAGATTTATTTCTTATTATTGCCTTTAAAGACCAACTCTTCCACGTTGCAGGTATTGTACCTGTAGCCAAAGCCTGATGCATCCCATTGCAACCAATATGAAACCATAATAAGCCTCAAAGCTGGGAGGCATTTACTTCATTACCATGGTCACAGCCGCTTAAGTTTAATTTAATTCTTCAGACCATGACCACAATATTTACAGAATACAGAAACATGTATTTTTCAGTGGCAAAATCCAACCAATGCTCTCCTTATTCATTTAATGCATTAATTAAAAATGTAAAATATGTGACCTTTTCATAGAGAAACCATAGGTCTTAGAGCAAAGAGATCAGATGTGTTGCTTCTGTGCCAGTCTCATCCCTTAAATCCACCTTTTCAAACAATTTGAATCGCTCTGTCTCTGACACCTGCCTCCTCTCTTCCATCCTTTCATTACTCTTTGCTCTCCCTCCCCTCCCTTAGTTATCTCTTAGTCACCACCAGATGTTGCGGCTATTCCCCCGTTACCTCTCACTTCCTCCGGTTACCTCTTTTTTTTTAAAAACATCTTGTTTAAATCGTGTCCCTTTCACCCTGCCGTCGTCTCCGTCCTCACCTCATTCGCTCCTCGTTTTAGAATTCACATCGCTTCGCTCTCCTTTCGCATCTGCTTAATGGCTTTGTATTTCCCTACACCTCCTTTACCCCGCTCTCTTTGACTCATTTTACTTCTTTTCCGTGCCTCTTTCCTTCTTCCTTATCAGACATTTCTCTCGACCCTGAGAAATAGAAGCTATAAAGACAGGTGTTCAAAATGAAAGCAGGACCAGCAAAGTCTTTTTTTTCTTCTTTTTTTATCCTCCCGGCATCAATTTCCTTGAGAATAGACGAGACGGAAGAAAAAGCCATGGTCAGTAATATCTAATTCACGGCACCTTGCACGTCAGCAGCGTTACCTTGAGTTTAAAAAAAAGAGTTTTCTATGAAACCTTCAACCCTTTGTTTTCACTACTTTGCAACACTGTCAGAAAGAATATAAACATAGTATACTGGGCTCTTGTTTTATCGAAAAGAGGCTTAAACTCTCAGATTCAGTATCAGGGATCCTGAAAGAACTCTTTAATACTGCATATTATGAGTATTATATCATGAACAGAGTTCACAGTCACTCATAGAGTCATATCTCACTCTCTCGCCCCACATTGGGATGAAAAAAGTCTGATTTACAATCCGCAAAGAAAGTTTCATCCGTGTGTGTGTGTGTGTGTGTGTTAATGGAGCTTGTTGAAGTTGTCGTTGGGGGGAGTTTAGTCGGCTTCTTTAAGGAACGCGGCGGCAGCTGGAATCTCCCTGCTGAATAGACTGAGGATAATCTCTGAGAGAGAGTCTCTGTGTGTGTGTGTGTGGTGGAAATAATGTGGAGAAGCAGGAAAGTGTGTGAGGGTGGAAGCGCCGCGAGAATGAGCGAGATTGAACTGTCAGAAGCTTGACTCTGTCCTTTTTTCTTCAAGATGTGTATATTAAAGTAACCTGATCTAGGACGATGAAGAGTCCACACTCGACCACCTTAAATGACCTCAGACGAATGAAACTTTAAATCCCTGTGTTTAGCTTATTCTAAACTAGTCCTTTATTAGCACACAATTGCTCTTAGTTTGTTTTTTAGTGACGTATTGATAATAATGGTCATATGACAAAGTGATTTATTAAAATCTAACCAGGTGTCTCTCTCTTCACTAGATGCCAGGCAGAGGGACAGATCCTCGGTTGGCACCGCGCTATGAAGAGGTGGAACGACAATACGCCTCCTTACCAAGGTACTGCCTCTTCTCTTCTCATCTCTTATCTCCTCTTCTTCTTTTCTTTTCTCATCTCTTATCTCCCCTTCTTCTCATCTCTTATCTCCTCTTCATCTCATCTCTGATCTCCTCTTCTTCTTTTCTCTTATCTCCTCTTCTTCTCATCTCTTATCTCCTCTTCTCTTCTTCTCGTCTCTGATCTCCTCTTCTTCTCTTCGCTTCTTCTCGTCTCTTATCTCCTCTTCTCTTCTTCTCGTCTCTTATCTCCTCTTCTTCTCTTCACTTCTTCTCATCTCTCATCTCCTCTTCACTTCTTCTCGTCTCTTATCTCCTCTTCTTCTCGTCTCTTATCTCCTCTTCTTCTCGTCTCTTATCTCCTCTTCTTCTCATCTCTTATCTCCTGTTCGCTTCTTCTCGTCTCTTATCTCCTCTTCTTCTCGTCTCTTATCTCCCCTTCTTCTCTTCACTTCTTCTCTTCTTCTCATCTCCTTTTCGCTTCTTCTCGTCTCTTATCCTCTTCTCATCTGTTATCTCCTCTTCTTCTCTTCACTTCTCTTATCTTCTTCTCATCTCTTATCTCCTCCTCTTCTCATCTTGTCTTCTCATCTCTTATCTCCTCTTCTTCTCCTCCCCTCCTCTCCTCCTTTAATTAAATCCCCATCCCGTCTTCCACTCTTGTCTCTGGAGGCCTCAGGTTTTATCCTGGCGTTCACCTCAGCTTCTCCCCTGGGGTGGACACAATCATAAAAGGGTTGAAAACTGATCCCTGCCTCTTGGATCTGCTCATCCACCGAGGCTGTGGTGGCCTTTGTAACGTATGGATATGGATTTGTTTCTGCTTGTACGATATGAAGAACAAAGCACAACAATTTGTCTGAATATTTGTACGTATTTACACAGACTCAAAGAGCAGGAATAGGCTGAAGCTCGAGGCTTATTCTTGCCTCTCTACAAACCATGAGATATTTCAGAATACAGTCCACAGTGATGATGCTTTTGAGGTCCTGATGACTCAGAAACAAGAAATCTTAGCATATGGAGCCAGAGTGTTCCATATGCTACATGTTCCTTTCGTGTTTTAGTGTTTTTCCTAATTGCATGAACAAATGACAGAAAGTTTCAAGCTCGTCACTCTTCCCGAGATGATTAAGTCTGTGTTAACCAGTAACATATGGTTTTAAAAGTTGCCACGTAAGCGATCTGATGCCATTTCTATGTATTTCCTGAAACTCCAACTTGCAGTGTTTTAATTCACTTTTAAAACTAAAAGTAGCGGTGAAAAAAATAAATGAGTTAACTGAAATTCAGCTTCGTCTTCATTTTTCCAAAACTTCATTTTGGAATACATACTGCAGGTGTTAAAGGTTAAAGAGTGAAATTAAAGGATTTGAAATCGAGGCTTTCTCTTAATACCTGAAAGACTAAGACTAAGTAAAAACTTAACTGTAACTGCTAAATCATTTGTTGAATTAACTTAAACTCAACCGAAATAAAAACCCAAAGTGAAAAACTATATAAAAATAAAAAGGAAGGTCCTTTGAATCTGTTCAAGTTGAAGTTTCAGTCGTCTCTCCTCACGTTGTGTCGTGCCTGTACTTACCAACACTTCAGCAGACAAACAAGTCAACAGCAAATGTGTGTTTGTGTAAACATGAGCGCGTGAGGAAGTCGCAGTAAATGACAGACAGAAGTTTTCAGCGTTAGAAAGTTTATAGCCCTGGTTCCCACCTCTGTTAAAATAGAGAGGGATGGCTGTTTCACACCTTTCCTTCTGTCTTTCTTGCTCTGTGTGTGTGTGGGTGATGACTTTGGCAGATGGGAGCGGGAACAGTGTTGATAGTTTTGAGGTCTGGCTGTGGTATCTGAAAAGCCTTGGGAAATTGGACACACACACACACATTCAGGACACCCTGTCTCTGTTTCCACTTACAGAGATGCACTGTAATCCTTAAACTCCGTGCCAGTTTTACATGTCGTCCTCATGTTTGAAAGTCATTTTTTCCTCCTGCCACTGACGACCTGTAAAAGTGTCTACATGGCTGTAGTGAGATATAAAACATTCACCGCGTCACCAACAGTTAATCTGTCGTCAGATTAAGACAATACATCGAGCTTTATCTGCTCTAAGCAGCACGTTTCTACAAAGAGACACTTTTCATGCAACAGGAGGTTAATTATTTTTATTTTAATCACCAGTGTGAAAAGGGCGGTGGTGGTGGTGGTGGGGGGGTTTAAATGAATACAAGAATAACCCAGAAATGTTTTCCTTTACAGAGATTTAAAGGCCAAAAGAGAGTTGTATCTCTGTCTCCTGTCTTTCTCCTTTTCCTCTACATCTCAGTCTCTGCTCTTCTTTCCCCTGCTGTCATTTTCACTCGAGCGTCGAGAGAAATAAATCATGTTCAGGAAAAAAAAACACATCCAGGCTGTTGACCTCATGAAGACATATATTGGCTGTGTGTTTTTTCGCCTCTGTGTGTGTTTGTGTGTTCAAAGTTTGTGGTTTTATTACTTAAAAGTGAGTCCAGGAAATAGCTGTAGGGCTGTGTGTCTGTGTGAGTCCGACTCAAAGTCAGGTAAATACAGCATACTCTGTGTGTGTGTGTGTGCTTAGTTGTGTTTTTTACCTCTTTAGGACCCTTTCTGTCATAAATACTGACCTTGTCAGGTAGTTGCCAGTAGTCCTCATGGAGGCCAAAACCTGCTCCCAATGAGGCAGAACCACATGTGGGGCTAAGATTTTATTTGTGGAAAGGTTTAAGGCACTAATTGCAGATGGTTAAGGTAAGAGATAACGCTTTGTTTAGGATGTCAATGGAAGTCAATGCAGTTTCCTAAATGATCCTAATCATTTGGTCCATAAAATGTTAGAAAACTTTAAAAATGTTGATCAGTGTTTTGTCCACAAACTAAAAGGATTCAGTTTTAATGATTTCTTTGTTAAATTGAGCAAATAAACCCGAATATATTCACATTTAAGAGGCTAAAACAATCGGAAATCTTGTTTTAATCATGAAAAAAGCTTCAAAACGATGAATCGGTTATCCAAATAGTTAATGATTACTTTAAACCTGTGTGTTTGTGTGTGAGAGAGAGATGAGAATTCCGATGGCTCTAAAATGAAAACACGACCCAGCGGCAGTAAATTACGTTTCCCCAGCCTGAAGTCGAAACACTTAACTTAAAGATACTGTCGGCGAATGTCACTGCATTACCTGAAGATGAGTTTGTTGAGGTGCACTGTAATATTTTTTCCCCCTCTTCTTTAAAATGATTCTGCGGTTTGGAAATTTGATTTCTGACGAAACAATACATTAAATCTGACTTTGCTATTCAGCTCCAGTTGAGCATCTGAATCATGAAGCCAGGTTTGATGTTATTTAAGGGACAATATGTCACCATAAGTCTTTTTGTCCTGCGTCATCACAGGATAACTCCCTGCACATCTTACATAAAATGGAAAATCTAGCACAACAGGGTTGGCTCGACATCCACAGCAACATATTTCCCTGTCCTCCTGCTTCCTGTGTTTTTGAACTCCCTTTTTATGCTTCTTAAGGAAGGGAAATGTCTAAATGTGAGGTTAGGTTCTCTCCAAACATGTTAAAAGTGTACGAGAACAAAATGTTCCGTGGCATTTCAGTCGTCTAATCCGTGTGTTTTGTCACAGGGTGTCCACCAGAGAGTTCATGTTGAGCTATTGAGAAATAACAGAATGAAGAATCTGACACAATTATATCAAAAGCAGAGTCTTCCAGTATTAATTTATGATAATCATTCAGCAAATAAAAACGCTAAAGCTTGGTTTTCTACAAGACACGGACGAGGAAGAGAAGCAAAGACATGAACACCACATGTCCTTCCACTTACAATCCCCGAAAGGTCTTCCATTCTCTTGAAATTACGCCCTTCATGCCTCCATTCCCCCATCCCCCAACAGCAGAGGGGTCAGAGGGGGTCACTGTACCTCCACCCATGTGACAACCACTTCTGACTCCAGGCTCCTCAAAGACCTGTTAAACATTCTGTAGATCAGCCTGAAAGAAAAAACCCTGCCCCCCTTCAACCAGGGCCTAGATATATGAAAGCTTTTCATACCCTTGTCATGACTGGGAACCACTGGTTCTGAACCACATTTAGGGGGTGATAACACCCAAAGTTATTTGTATTTTTTATTAAATTAAAGCACAGAAGTGGCTGAAACAAAGAGAGGCGCACAGCGTTCAGAAAACACTCCTGGTTTGAGTTGAACATGGGGGAAGCCGTGGTTACATGGCATGCAACCGCTCTCTAATTCAGGGGTTAATGTTCAACAATGAACTCGCATCTGTTTTGAAATAACTTCAGTGACTTCAGTGTCTGCATGAATGCCTGTTACTGTTGGTGGGCGATGCACCTGTGTGTGTGTGAGTTTAAGTCATGCTGGGGTTAGTAGATGGCTATCAGGCGAGTCTGTGAATGATAAACGCGAGTCGGCTGTGCCTTTACCATGTGTGCACCATTACCAACACATTAACACTTTTTTTCTCTTTCTCATACACACAGACACAGTTTGTTTTGGTGTCCTACACGACGTATTAAAGGGGACGTATGATGCAAAAATCAACTTTTTAATCATGTTAGTGAAAACAGATGACTCACTCATGTTTTTGTGGTCCGCCTCAATCCAAGTACAGGAGATAAAACACGGCATGTTGACTTTCGCACCCATTGCTACGAATTGTTGTCTCCTGGAGCTCCGCTTTGTCCCTAAAACACGCAATACTGCAGCAAGGGCAATAGTATCCGGAAGAGCGGAAGTCCGCGAAGTGCTCTATTCTTGGCTGCACAGTGCAGCACAGAGTTCTACACAAACTTCCAGCCTCAGAGGATTTACGTGTCCAGTGGATACATTTTATATAAGACGGCAATGTGCCGGCTCGAGTCGGCAAATGGTGGCTTTTCCAAATGCTAACTGCTGTTAGCTGCCGCAGCCTCAGTGACGCTGACGTAGTTTCCTGTGTCTCATTTGCATTTAAAGAGACAAGCATTCAAAACTGAGCGTTCTGAACAGGGCTGTTTTGGCAGGGTGATTGAACTGCTGTGGTGCTTCATCCTTAAGGTATTTTGACCAAAGCATGTCACAGACATGTTCATTAGGACATCAGGGAACTAGGTTAACTTGTAGAAATAGGGTAAAATATGTCTCCGAGGGTTAGGGTTGGAGAAAGGGTTTCTCTCACCCTAGGGTTAGGCTTAGAATAAGTCACAAGTCAGTGTCGCCATGATATAATGTAAGAATGTAGAAAACCAACTCACAAGATCATATAACAACTACTTAACTAAATCATAGAGTGTGTTTTCCTGATGTTTCTTGACACTGTTCTTCTCCATCAGCCCACGTTTCAGTCGAAGACCTCATTCATGTCCATGTGACTCCATCCATGTCCCTGGAAAAAAACCCCACAGCTATCTGTTGTTCAAAACCAAGCCTTGACCCAATTGGATTAGTCAAACACCCTTTCCCATTTGTCCTTGTTATTACTCTTATTGGATTTAAACAGCCAATCAGAATTGTCACTCAGGTTTCTCGGAAGGTTGTGACTTCCTTATTATAATGGTAATTAGATGACTCGTAATTAGGAAGCAGATGTCATACTGCGTCTTGTTTGTACGTCTGTTTTTATAATGTTTCTTCGTCCGTTTCCTTCTGCTTTCCCTTTGTTCTCTTGGCGCCGCCTCGTCCCCCTCTTCCTCGTTCTCGCTCAAACTTTTCGGGGTGAAAAGGGCATTGTTGGTTGACGAGGGAAGTGAAAAAGTTGGACATCGCTCTCACTTCTCTTTCTCTTTCCCTCTCCCTCCATCTCTCTCTCTCTTGAGAAGACCTCCCAACCGGCGCTGAGAGTTTCCCAGACCACTCCACCAACTGCAGACACAAACCACCCCATTGTCCGCTTGTGTTTTTTCCCTGTGTGTTTCTGGACTCATGGAGCCTGTGCTTGTTTGTTAGCCATGTAGATGATCCCAAGAAAGACCCTTCCACTTACACACTGCCCAACCTCCCCTCCCTCTCCTCTCTCCCTCTCTCATTCTTGACCCTCTCTTGTCCCTTGCTTCTAGTGTTTCTAATGTGTTCACCCATTGCCTGCTTTAAAGAGTTCTGTTCACAGCTTTGATCTCCATTGTGGACTCGAAAATGTTGGGTTACAACCCTTAATGTGTTGCAGAACCGCTGGGTCCCGACATGACAAGAGTATGATCTGCTTTCATATGTCAGGGCCCTGGGGTGAGGGAGGAAATCAGTCTTTCAGGACCCAGCTGGCAAATGTTTAACAGGTTTCTGGGCATCTTGGAGTTGACTTGGTGTTGAGCAACGCTGTGTTCGTGTGGCGTTGGCGGAGTTGGGGGGAAATTTGCACACACATTTTTCATTGTCAACAGTTGGTAATGGAGACGCTGTATTGACTATTATTTTTCTTTTATTTAAACTTTTTACAGCAGTTGGCCAATCTTTCATTTTTCGGCATTAAATGTTATTTACTTCTTCTCTAAAAGATAGGACATATTATGCGTCATACTTTTTACAGTTGCATCTGTGAAACTGTCACATCTGGCATCAGCCTAATGACCATCTGCTGTCCCACAAGCATTTTTTTATTTCTATTTTTACACAAAAATCGAAAGTTCCATCTATCGCAACAGTTTGATGATAACTAAACATGTCCGCGTGCGCAGTAAAAAAGTTTTTGTCGTCCATTACTCAAACTCGAGACATGCAACATGATCATTTAGCGTCCGCGTTGTTCTTTGATAGCGGTTTGAAGAGACCCGCGAATTGTTCTGATGATTTATGGATCTGGAGAAACAGGAAGCGGCTCACGTTACTTCCAACGGGGGACAGACGTTTTGACATTAAAGTAAACCAGCGAAGTCCAGTTAGTGAAGGAATGCATTTATACGTTCAGTTCTGAACAGTCGAGAATCAAAATCCAAAGAGTTTGTCATATGTAGAGTCAGAAAAACACATCAAAGTAGATAAAATAGTTAAAGTAATAAAATAACACACGATAAGGACTGTATTACTGTTATATACAATTAATTTTTCTTCCTATTGAAGTTGCAATTGTACTACATTTACCATTTTTAACCTATGATCATATGCAATATATATCTAGATTACATCATGTCATTGATTTGCAACACTCTTTCACTTTATTTTGACACTTTTGACATTTTATATTTCACTTTTTATAAAAGAATTTTGCGATCCTATCAATTTTGGACCAACTCTGGAACAAGACTTTCCTTCAGAATTAATAAAGTTCTTTTGTATCTTATTTTATCTTACAATAGAAACCTAGCTAGACCAAGACAGTTGAGTTACCATACTGAGCGGTGTCCGAGCGTCAATGGGGCAAGGAATTCAGCCAAGCACATGCGCAGAACGGATCGAGTTTCTAGTACAAGTCCGGTAACGACACAATAATAGTGGTAATCTAGTGGGTAAGTAATTGGACTTTTGTTGGGAAGGTCGTAGGATCGAATGTAGCTCCCATATCTTGATTGTTTACCATATTATTATTATTGTATAAAGCATTATGAGTATTAAGCATTAATAATCCATAAAGCGTATTGTATATAGCATTATTAAACTTGGGATGCATAAAATATTACTATAAATAAATGGGTTAAACCCTAACTCTAAATATTGGGTGTGTAGTGTTATCCTCAACTGGGCTAGCCATACATTTGCCCCGCATGCCATGATGTCTCACGTCAAGGTTTTCTCAAAAGTTGGCAGCCCTGGTATGCACATCTTCCTTTTTTTATAAGCACAATTACCCAACTCCTCTTCATGTACCGAATTAGTGGCTTCAGACAGATTTGTAATTTTGTCATCAGTTTGTATCCTGTGGTTGTGCACAGAGCAAAATGTTACCAGCCTGTGACTATTACATCTTGTTAAAGGCAGCGCTTTATATTGGCTCAAGATGTGATATAATGGAAGCTATTGGAAACGGAATACCGTGTTACCAGTAATTGATTTCATTATGTTTCTGGAAGTAGTCCACCCGTCCTACCCATGAGTGCTTATATATGATGCTGCAATAACTTAATGTCACCTTTACTTTGAGTAATGTTGTGCTCCACAGATAGACACAAAAACACAACACGGTGATATTTAAGTTTCTTTTAGCCTTTATATGCTATAGTTAAGAAAAAGAGTAAATTTTAGTTGTAATATTATGGATGATGCTTATACAGGACAAATATTGTTTACTGGAGCTCCGGTTGCTGACGTCATGCCACTTGGAATCAAAACAACCCTATTTTGGCAGCTACTGTAGATGTTCTGTTCAAATCCATAGACAATAATGTGATATATACAGGCCACGTACAGTATAAGGACATGACAGAAACACAGAGATGGTCAGAAACATGCAAAACTCTTTTATTTCATGATGAACCCGATAAAACTGTTGGAAATTCGGCTCATCTCTCATTTAAAATGTGGATATTTTGTCTTTTTTTGTTGAGGGGCTGCCTGCAGGAAATTGTCAGTCTCTGCAATTTTGGCTGTATCTTCGTCGCTCAGTTTCCAAATGGCATGGCGGTATTATGATGGGATGCGAAAAACCACTCCAAATCCCCATTGTTCTGCCCTCTCTGTGTTTCCGAGGCAACAGTCTCCTACCATCTGGAAGGTTCTCATCCCTCAGTTCCTCTCACTTCCCTTTAATGGGTTTCTCCTCTGTCTTTCTCCCATTTCATTTTCTTCTTTTTTTTTTCTTTTAGTACTTTTCTTTTAAAATGTTTCGACTTTGTTTTGATTCCCTCTCATGGTCCATCTCTTCTTGTTCTTGCTTTTTTTTTTCTCCCCTCATACACTTTGCAGTATTATATTAGTGCACTCTTGCATTCACACTCCCTCCACCCTGCTTTGGTCAATTTCATTTCATTCCCACCCCTATTCATCCTTTTTTATTTCACTTGAGCTGTGTTTTTTAAAACGACTACTTTGTGTGACACACCCTGACGCAAATTCACCGTCACACACACACGCGCACATATTTCTAATGTTATATACAAACACACGGGGAATGTAATCATGTTAATTTCCTGCACTTGTCAGTGTGTAATTCATAATATCCAGGTGGATTAATCATGTTTGACAGAACTTTATTGACAAAGACAGAGAGGAGCCACAAAAGGTGTTTAGTTTCATTCAAACGTGAACTGTATGAACAAGTGTGTGTGTGTGTGTGTGTACTCCTCTAAAGTACTGCCTATTATTCTCAGCATATGCTGACCTTCAGCATGCCAGCTCTCTGGAGGGCAGCACTTGCTTCTCTGCCTTTTTTCCTTCTTTTATTCACCCCTGTTTCATCCCTTCCACCCTTTTTTTTTTTTTTTACTTCCACCTCCTTTCTCATTTTCTGCTACTTTCCTCCTCCCCTCTCTCTTTCATGTTTTCCGTCTCAGCTTCCATCTGCGAGGCTCAATCACGTCTGCTTGTAGGCCCATTTATCATGTCTGCTTCTTAATGCAGCTTTCACATCTAAACTCTCTCTATTTCCCCGCATTCATTTCCCTCCTCATCAGTGTCCTGTCGTCCTCAGCCATATTCCCCCCCCCCTCCTGTCCTCTATTTTAAGTGACTGTCAGAGGACTTTTCTTGTATCCAAAAGTTATGTTTTTCATCTACAGTTTGTTTTAAAGACAATCCCTTCTTTCTGTGTGAGTCGTCTCATTCTTGTGTCTTCCTCGTGTCCTGCAGACACACACACCTCCTTGACTTCTTTTCACTGATTTCTTATCTTCTGAATCCATCTGCTCTCTCTGTCTGCTTCTCTTTGGAAGTTTGTGAGGAATACAGATGAAGATTTGTCTCCTTTTTTTTGCCTGGAGGCTCCTCCATTGCCCCTTGCCTGTTTGGTATATTTTAATAATTAGTTGATAGGTGAAGAAAGAAAAATAAATAATGTATTTTGTTTTTGTTTTTTATGGTAAATAGTTTTGTACTTATATAGCACTTTAAGGTAATTAAAAGTGCTTGAAATTAAAAATTAAAAAGCATAGAAAAGAGACGTTTATAAAATAAAATTCAGATATAACATCAAAAAAATAAAAACTTCAAAAAAAAATAAAAATAAAATAAAAAGATAAATATGATAAAATCAAGAGCATCAAAGCTCTATAGATGTTACAGTGCAGTATTAGAAATTATTTAAAATTAAAATCATCCTTTCCTACCTACAATATTTTACTCAAATGTCACTTTCAACAAAGTCCACCATGTTGCAAAATTCAAGGCTGGTGCTTTGGAAACAGAACATTTAATTTTGGGGGAAAAATACAAAATAAAACTCTACATTTAAGGTATTTTTTTGTGTGGGGCTCTTTTTTGAACTCTGTCACCTCTGTCGAGGGCCAATTGAAAGCCTAATTTCCTGCAAAACAGAAGTGTTTTTAACCCACATCACTGATGTTCACGATGATATAAGACTTATGCTCCAGATCTTAACCAAATGTCGTTAACTTTGCCAAATGGTTTAGAGAGCCCGAATGTTATGTCTACGCATTAGGTATGCCCCCCCCCACCCCAAATCCTGACTGATAATACCGTTACTTAGCCTTTGACCCCTTCGTCTAAGTGTTTGGTGGGAACTGATTGAGTGTCATGTGACTTCAAGAGGTCAGGAGGCAAGGGAGGTTTGTAGGTCACTACACACGCACACACACACACACACTTACACAAGCACAACCCACAGTGGCAGCTGAACCAACAGAGCAGCATCTCTGTTCATAAACACACCTACCCTCACACACACAGTATGTAACCACTTAACTAGAAGTAGGAAAACAGCTTAGTGTCTTATTGGGCCTCTGCTAATAAAACAGCGAGACCTTTCTGTGCTGCTTCAGGCGCCACTCGTAATGACTTGGCTGGTGTTCTGTGTGAGGAGATGTCGTAGATACTGTACCTGCGTGCACCGTGCTCACACTGCAGCTTTTAGAGTGATTAGCTCAGTGTATTTAACCACAGACGACTGCCGAATCACGGTGAAATCACGATGGCTGACAGTCCTGCGTTACTGCGACGTGGAGAATATCTATAGATTAATTAGGGCTGTCAAAGAATTCTAATTTTTAATCAGATTAACCACAGGGTAGCTGTGGATTAATCGCGTAAATATGGCAGGAAATTCAAATTTTCTCTTTATATTGTTGTAGGAACGGAAATATACATAAACTGTGAAAATATAAATGTAAAGAACAATAAAGTGCTGTAAATTACTTTTTAAAAATATATATATATATACATACATTATAATCTAATATAAATATGTAGAACAATAAAATACTGTAAATAACTTTAAAAAATATATATAAAAACCTTATAAAAAATATACATTACATTGCAAATAACCTACATTATAAGACAAATGTATAGAACAATACAATTCTGTAACTAACGTTTTTTTTGTTTAAACTTAGCAAAAAATTATATATACATTACACTGTAAATAACTCACATTATAAACTTATAAACACAATATAAAGTATTGAAGTTACATAGTTTTCTTGGGGCTACTAAACCCACAGCAGGAACTTCTACTAGTTAGCGCTAGCGTCAACTAGCGTTCTAACGCTAATGTTAGCTACTGTTCAAGTCTGTGTCCCCGTTAGTTAGACAAAGTAACAGTTCAATTAAAAAAAAAAGTATACATTACACTGTAAATAACTCACATTATAAACAACTTATAAACAAAATATAAAGTATAGAAGTTAAATAGTTTTCTTGGGGGTACGCTAATGTTAGCTGCTGCTCAAGTCTGTGTTCCCGTTAGTTAGAAAATGTGACAGTTCAATAACAGCCAACAGTCATTTACTCTTAATGTTATGACAAAATCATGTCATAGCTTCTCAAATTCCCCCTTAAGATCACATTTTGTTCATATTTTCTATCAGAAATTCATTTATTTGTTCCTAGATTTATCTCACAACATGTTTCCCTAATTATAATTAAGAATATATTGATGTGTTTAAGCTCAAATTGATTTACCGAGCAGCTGAAAAGCAGTTCATAATTGGAAAAGCTCCCAAAAAAAATGTGACACCAGTTTTATTTTCACTCCAGCGGAGTCATCTTCCTACGCCGGAATTTGATCTCGTTTTGCTAGATGACGATTGCGCGGCGATAAAGTATTCCCCTTACCCTTCATTATTTCTCACTTAAGATTTTATTGCCTTATTGTTTAGAGTATGATGCCTTTGTGATTAAAGCTTCATAATGAAGTATCGCATTAGAAAGACGAAACAAAGTTAAAGTTAGTCTAACCCCGGGGACGCTACATCACGGCGGCTCTCTTCTTCTCCCGAGAATGACATTACAACAGCAGTCGCGGAACAATTTGAGCGATTAATCTGTTTTATTACCACACTGTCAAAATACCAGGACACTCATTGACAAAGAATCTGACGCCGTTGAATGCAATTTGAATAAATTATGTTCTTTTCCAGACCTTAAACCCGGAATAAATTTTAAATGGATATCAACAGAAGGTAAAGCGGTGTGAGGAGGACTCATAAAAACACTGTTGTTTGTCGTATCGCGACGATCCATCTGCAGCGTGGCTGCCATCGGCTCTCAGGAACGTTACGACACGTCATGTCTTAAAGTGTCTTATAGACAGGCTGTGTGTGTGTGTGTGTGTGTGTGTGTGCGCACATGTGTGTGTCTATGCAGCAGCTGTGTGCAGCCCCTTTCAGAACGACTAAGTGAAAGTGTATGTGTTTATGAGAGAGAGGGGCAGGTGCAGAGGACATTATAATAACTCCTTGTTTCCTTTGAAATCCATCTGAAATCTCTTAAATACCGGGAATTAGAAAGCCTCACATTACTCTCAATTACTGTCAGAGTCTTTCCACTTAACTTTTTTTTTTTAAATACCTCACCTGTGAGTGCACTTTCCCCAAAAACTGACAAATGTTTAAGACGTCTACTTCCAGGAAGTAAGTTTTGACTTTCACGTCAAACTAAGGGTGAATTCCAATTCCATCTTAACCCTCAATCTCAAAAATGCGTGCTCCCGCTAGTGCAAGTGCTGTCCCGATTCTCAGAAAAATTAAGTTGAGGGGCAAGTTTAAGGGCTGTATCGCCCTCAATATTGAGATTTTCCGAGACCACCCTTGAGAGCAATTGCTACCCAGAATGCATTGCGTGTTTTGACATAACAAAAGATGGCGTCGAAAGCAGCGAAACGAGTACGCTACAAATTAAATATTTTCTTTGTTTAATAGAGATATAAAAATTATGAAAACCATTGTATTATCTTAGTTTAGGCCCATATTATGGATTACTGACGTCATTGTTGCGTAACATTTATTTTTCATTTTACGATCTTTTGTCAATAGCCGATAACAAGCGATCGTTTGCTATCGTTTACTTTTCAATAAGCCGTGGTGTGTGGTAACTGTCAGGTGAATATGTCTGTGGTTGTGGGATTTGTATGAGTATCATCTTATAACTAACTGACAACCTAATAACTTGACTGACAAACGGATCGTAATAAATAATCGTAAATGTGTTCTTCTTCTTGCTTTTTTGGAGTTGACAGACTGGACGCAGCTTTCGCGTTATTCTGCCCCCCACAGTCTGAAGACGTATCTGCATTTAAGGGTGTCCCATTTCTAAGTGACTAAATAACCCTCAACACTTGGTTTTGAGGGCCAGTTAAGATTAAGGGTTGAGCTCGAGGGTTAATATAGGAATTGGAATTGGCCCTAAGTCTCCCGTTCATTCTTGTATCTTGGTTTTTACAATTGTAAGAGTGCCAGGTATTTTTGCTCTCATTGATTGATTACATCTGTTTCTAACTTGTTATCTTACACACACACACACACACACACAGAGACAGACACACACACACTGTGCACAGACACACACCACCAGAATCCTCATATGGTCTTAACTCCTCTCCAGCTGTGCACCAATTTGCCTCCTCCAGAGTATGTGGGGTTTGAGAGAGGATGATTACAGAGCTAACCCTGTATATAGGCAAAGTGTGTGTGTGTGTGTTTGGGCTCCCACCGTATATCTACATCAGAGTTTCATTTTACATCCAATGCTGCCTTTTTGTGTGTCTGTGTGTGTGTGTGTCTGTGTGTGTGTAATGTGTTCCCATCCTCATTACCCCTGTAATCCCCAGCTGCTGTGCAGTACTCACTGGGTTCCTGGAGGGAGAATTCCAAACTTGCCAAAGGATTTACAGCACATTCCCATTGGATTCCTGCTCCATTCCCAATATGGAAGCTCTCCAAGACTCCGGGGGCCACAGCTAATGATTATTTTTTCAATATTTGTCAGCGTGTTAATTGTTTTGATTTTTAATCAAAAACCTATTTGAATGCCAGAAAATTGGGGGGAAATGGCCACTGTGACAGTACACATTTACATAAATTGAACATTTAGCAAGTAAAAAGTGGACTTTCTTATTTCATAAATTGGTTTCACTATTTATTGATAATTAAAAGTGTTAGTAATTAGTATTATTCCAATTATTTGAGTCCAGTTTTTTTTTTTTACACAGCAAATGAAACTGTTAAACGCTCGTCCCTGCAGACGTCCAACAAACTGTCAACATGAACCAGATGTCTTCACACTTGATTTACAGAGTATCAGTGTTTGCCTACCACTGCAAAAGCAGTTTGGAGACGGGGGGGCATGAAATCATGAGCAGCTAAGGCAACACTCACATAATTCATTAGAGTCAGATTAATAACCAACCAGCAGTGTTAAATACACGGAATGAGTCTTTTTTTAAACCTTTTAAGCCCAACTTATACTCCTGTGCTCTACGTAGGTTATGGAGACCCGTCTACATCACCAGAGAGCCTGTCGGAGAGCCTCTGCGTCTTCTCCGGCTGCACTAAATATTTTTTAAGTGTCTGTCACTCCGTCAAGGGACAACGGAGACGGCAAGGGCTGCGATTGGCCCTCAGGACATGCTCACAGTGCGCACCGAGCGTCCACAGAGGCGGAGCTGATCACCGCCGACAACGTCGCTGCCAAACTATAAATACGTCATATCTTAATACACACAGCACATGTTTAGACTCTAAATGGCTAATTTCTCGCCTCAAATTATCTTAAAACTGCGTTCCGGGACACAGAAAAGTGAGAAACGGCAACTGTTTCAACAGCAGCCATTTCTCACTGTAGCCAAAAGCACAACAACCTTGCGTAGCGACCCCTACTGATCGGGAGGGAAATTGCAGTGCGTATCTGTATCCGTCACTACGACGGAGAAGTATGAAGGCTCGAGGGGTCTCCGTGGTTACGCAGTCGGAGAAATATAACGTGGCCTTTACTCCTGCTTGTTTCTTACTTTCATCTCATTTTCTCCTCCTTTGCTTCTCAATGTCACTCCTTCGTCTTCCCCTGTCTTCTCTCTTTCTCCCTCCCGTCTTCAAGTTGTCTCGTCAGGCTCTGTTTACAGGCTTGTTACTAATAAATTGTTTTTGTCAGGTTTCGTTTCGAGAAAAAGTAACATCTTCCTAATTTGGTAAAAAGTGATTGAAAGCGTCAAAACAGCAACAAATCACGTTGAAGAGAAGCTTTCAAGGAGAAGTTGATAATATACAGTTTATTTTCTCCTTTGAGTGTCTTCATTGCCTCATAACCTCTTTTTCAAATATTTGTTTTTGTATCTCCACCTCCACCATCTCTGTCCTGCCCTGCCCTTCTTCACCTCCCCTGTCACTTCTCCACCACTCTTTGACGCTCTCATCTCCGATTTAGATTTACTGCCGCGACTGTGTGGCTGAGTGACACGTTGACATGGCTGATATGTGCGCAGGTATACAGACGCTGTCCTCCAGACAGACTTTGTAGCCGGTGAATGTCCAAAAACAGAGAAAGCGAGAGGACATGTGGGACAGCTGGCTCGCCGACATGTCGGGGCAGAAGACGAGCAGACAAAACGGCTGTGACTGTCACGAAACGGAGACATTTGAGACTTACCCACAATGAGTGTAGACGAAGAAGTAAAACCAGAGGACAAGGTGACACGTAGGTTTGAGGGATGAAGTGACAGCAGCAGCAGAAATATAATGTCCTCACAAACATATACACTCGCCATCATGGCGCGTATGGAGACACCAGGGAAGAAGCAGACACCCCAAACATGACGGGCATGTCGTTAGTTAGTCACTGTCCACTCATGACCACCCAAATCGCCACACACACACACACACAGGCGTCAGCATGGAGACCACCAGCGCTCAGCGTCTGTGTGTGTGTGTGTGTGTATGTGAGGATTTATGGATATTTGTTTGAGTCAGTCGCTCTGTCTCCATGGTCGCCTTTACACTACCGTTCAAAAGTTTGGGGTCACCTAGACAATTTTTTTGTGTGTTTTCCATTAAACGTCACACTTTTATTCATCAAAAGAGTTGCAAAATGAATAGAAAATATAGTCAAGACATTGACCAGACATTGAGAAGAACCAACCAGCAAAACTGTTTTCAGCTGTGCTAACATCATTGCACAAGGGTATTCAAGGGTTTTCTAATCATCCACTAGCCTTATAACGCGATTAACAAACACAATGTACCATTAGAACACTGGAAATGGGCCTCTATGTACATATTCCATTAAAAACCAGACGTTTGCAGCTAGAATAGTCGTTTACCACATTAACAATGTATAAAGTGTATTTCTGATTCATTTAATGTTATATTCATTGGAGGAAAAAAAGTGCTTTTCCTTAAAAAATAAGGACATTTTTAAGTGACCCCAAACTTTTGAATGGTAGAATAGTAAGTATTAAGACAGAAGCTACATTTAAGTCTGTAAAAGAGAGTGAAAGTGTCACGAGGGGGTGAGGGGGGATAGAGAGACACAGAGATAAAATATAATACCTTGTAATGTTAGCTATGTGGACGACATGTTTGTGTACTTGCTTTCCACTGGGCTGAAGACATCAATATATTTTAACAGGACTGGACTGGATTACCACAGCTGTGTGTGTGTGTGGACTGCTATGTGATCTTTGACTGGATGAGTTCTCTCTCTGTGTGTGTGTGTGTGTGTGTGTGTGTGTGTGTGTGTGTGTGTGTGTGTGTGTGTGTGTGTGTGTGTGTGTGTGTGTGTGTGTGTGTGTGTGTGTGTGTGTGTGTGTGTGTGTGTGTGTGTGTGTGTGTGTGTGTGTGTGTGTGTGTGTGTGTGTGTGTGTGTGTGTGTGTGTCAGTCCACCACCAAACGCAGAGTCCAAAACAAGTAGATTTCAGCAGGTTTTCATGAATATTTCAGCCATTTAGTTGACAGTATTAAAATGTCCTCACATTTCCCCGCTCATTAAAATATATTTTCGGCAGTTGCTTTGTGGTCTGTTTTGTTGTGAGTGATTTCGGGCAGAATGAGAGCTTAAAACCGTATCAATTCAGCGGCGACGTGGAGGACAAAACATGTTTATTTCGCTGATTGTCCTCATCGCATTAAGCCAAAAATGAGTGAAGCGTCACTGCAGTCGTTATGACTTTTGAAACTCGTTTGTTTAACTTAACATGTTTTTCCCCTCTTCTGTAGACGGGGTCCATTGGATCCAGCCGAGTACCCGAGTATGCAGCCTTGGTCTGGTCATTACCCTGGACCTCCTCAGAACCCGCAGGGATACCCACAGCCGCCCATGCCCTACACCAACTCCAACGCCCAGTCTGCTCCTTCTTACCCTGGCTTTCCACAGGGCCAGCCCTACCCACGTCCAGGTGACCCTCGGGGCGTTGACCCAGGCTACTACCCTCCTCTCCCCAGGTAATTTGTAGCACATGTAACGCTGGGCACGTTAATGGTGGTTAGCGGTGTCAACGTTAACGCATGATGCATTTCCATGACGACGTGTGACGTCATGTTTATGTGACTCTCGATCATTAAAATGAGTCTCTAAAGTAACGCTAAACTTTAAAAACAGAGGCACAGTCCACAGGTACGCTGGTTATTTGTACCGCTGCTCTTTTCGTTTAATAAACAGTTTGCTCCAGTTCGACTGTAGGTGCGCTAACGGCACTAAAGGAGCTAACGGAGCTAACTGGTAAATGGTGCCGCAGCACGTAAACATGACGTCACACGCCTCTTTTTCTGGTCAGTCGTCAAGGAAACGCCTCATGCATTAACATGCTTTAACGCTGACGCGATAGCCGCCGCTAACCGCTGGTAACCGCTGTTAGATTTAAAATTTAAAAACAGAGGCACACATGATGCATTTCCATGACGACGTGTGACGTCATGTTTATGTGACTCTCGATCATTAAAATGAGTCTCTAAAGTAACGCTAAACTTTAAAAACAGAGGCACAGTCCACAGGTACGCTGGTTATTTGTCGCGCTGCTCTTTGCGTTTAATAAACAGACCGCTCCAGTTCGACTGTAGGCTAACTGGTAAACGGTGCCTCAGACACTAAACATGACGCCACACGGCTCTTTTTCCGGTCAGTCGCCATGGAAACACGTCATGCATTCACGTTGACGCGATAGCCGGTGCTAACCGCTGCTAAACCACTGTTAGATTTACTGGCTATTCAGACTTGTCAACTCCTTTTTGTTTGTCTTTGTTTGTTTTCAGTTTTTATACAGAGGTTTGTAGTCATTTCTTCATTTATGGATCCTTTTATCCAGTTCTTTCCAATGCTTTCTTCTTTTATAGATACTAAAGAAAAGAGGGCTGTTTATTCTATCAGTAGAATATCCTGATACAGGTGTGAGGATGAAATTCTTATAGGTTTTTTGTTGATTAAGAGAAGTGGAAAGAAGGGGCGAGTCGGTGTCGGAGGCTTAAATACAATGGAAAACGATGTGCGCTAACCTTTTTATTTCCTCTCCTAGCTCCCAACAGAGAGGCCCTTTAAGACAGGATGTTCCCCCATCCCCTACCCCTCCCCTCAGGGGACTACGGTACGACACTATGATGCGCGGAACTGGGGGTGGAGGCTACAGGTAGGGTCACTTTGTGGATGAAGACAATCCCAGGTAAATGGAAAACAACATGAAAGTACTTTGTTTTATCTTCTTTATCTGAAAGCCAACAAACCTGAGAATCTTGATTTGCACAGGCACCCGGTGGATCACGATCCAGTCCATAATAGCTTCACTGTGGAGGCAGGGAGACGCCAACAGCAACACCAAACCAACCCAAGACGACAGAAGAGTGCCATGACTGCAGCTGTGTAGATGAATCAGGTCCTGACGTAAAACATGTTGATCGCTTTCTTGTTGTGCAGCTCTGCGTTTCCCTACTTCAGTGATGTATTTTTGAAACCTCTTATTGGTTTTTAATCACCGTCATTATTTTTACAGTGTCCTCTCTGTATTAGAGGAGTCACATAAATACAGTAGCGTGGAGTATTAACAGGGTTTTCAATATTCTCAGACGAAGTCAGTTAAAGCAGAACTTTGCAATTCTGCTCAGTTTTTAGCCTTTTTCTCTTATGTCTAGCGCTTTTTTATCGTCACTGTCGTAAAACCTCATCGCTGACACCTCTTCTGGCCATGGAGCCATGTGCTTAGAGAACAGAATTTATCCCAAAGATATAACAGTTCTCGCCATTCGGAAAAAAAGACCCTCCGATGTTTACTCGCGCGTGGCCCCTTGTTCTCGCTCTTGAGACGATAAACGTCTGAAATAACGCTATAGCTGCCTTTATCTTATAGCCGGTAACCTGGCTTTGAGACGTGTGTGTGTTTGTGTATATGTGTGGTGCCGTAAAGCGATTTGTGTTTCGGCGACCCAAGGTTTTCCCAGACCTCTGATTTTGGGTCGACCGTTCTGTTCTTGCAAGGTTGCTTTTCCGCTGCAAGCCAGTAGGGGGAGTGGAGACGGCCCCTTACCTCCCTAAGCCAAACAGTGACAGGTTAATCTTAAATTATGTGGCCATTAACATACGTTTTTTTTACATTTACAAGCCAAATTTATTAAGACTGAAGCAGAAATATCGCTTTAACATGTCACTATATGACCTTTTTACAGTTTCAATCGATTTAAAGTGCGTTTCAGTGCATCTAACTATTCACATTAAGTGCCAGATTGTGCCTTTGGTGCCAACATCAAGACATGACGACCTTTTACTCAATAAATACAAACAAAAAAACACGGCTACATTCAATATTAATTCAGAGAGAAGAACTGAACCAAGAAGAACGGCTGCAGCAGTGTAATGAAGCAGGATTTTGTTAGTCCACTCCCGAAGATTATCTTCAAAATCATTCGCCTTTTCATCGTAAAACGACAGCGAGGCATCGATCAAGCAATCGGCCGTTTTGAAAGTTTTCAATGCAAGGTTGTTAACAACGTGCATTCTGTTTGGTAAATTGGAATCTTTGGTGGAAAATGTGTCCTTTTGTCCATAAGAGTAAAAGTAAATTTCACAGCGGCGAATGTGACAGTAGCTCGGTACAAAAATTAATAATGGATCACAATTATTTGTGACAATCGCACACAAGGCGAGAGCCTTAATGAAGTACGGCACAGTATCTTGCTTGCTTTTCTTTTTTTTCTTTTATTCGGCATATGTCACTTAAAGGGATACTTCACCGATTTGAATGTGGCTTTGTATTGCTAGAATAGCAGTAGTATTTTTTAGAAAATGTGCTTCCCTCCCTCAGTTTTTCACTGAGTAATAAAAAAAATCTGTTTTCCATTTTCAAAATGTGCCCTACTGTGATGCAAAACACGTCATTTGACTCACAGTAGGGCACATTTGGATAAGGTAAAACAGATTTTTTTTACAAGTCAGGGAAAAACTGAGGGAGGGAAGCACATTTTCTAAAAAATACTACTGCTATTCAAGCAATACAAAGCCACATTCAAATCGGTGAAGTATCCCTTTAATAAAAATGAGTTGCGTCTGAATCTAAAAGCGCGTCAGGCACCGCGCGGCCTCGCAGTTGCTAAATCACAAGTGTCTGTTCATTTCACAAGTGTTATTTGACTGATAGTTGACTTCATTTGAAGTTACCTTTACTTAAATGCGTGATAAACATGGAGCTTTTTGTTTTTTTTGTCATTTCTACTCACTTCATGGAGTTTTCCTTCCTATTTCCCTTCCAACAAATGACAACATGATCCATTGTTTCACACACAAAGCTGTTTCTTTAATGCTGCGTTTACATTCACGCAGAGTAATTACTGATATAAAGACAATATTTGTGTCAAAACATCCACAATTTAATTGTTAGGTGATTGTTTTGCAGTGCTTGGAGCAGGTAGCTGTTACAATAACCACTTTGGTGTTTTCTGTGGTCAGGATGTGAAGGACGCCACGGCGGTGTAGGCGAGAGTTTGGCCGTCAGAGAGAGAGAGAGAGAGCTCATCTCCATTTAGCCACTTATGAAACCATCAATTAAGTGTAACCGCGAGTTGGTGTTTCGCTTTAAAAAAAATTAAATAAATAAAAAATCTCCGTTCCACCCAGCAGTATTACTTTCAAGGGAGATTAAAATGTTTAAAAGATACATTTCAGGATTTGGTGCGTTGCATTTCTGTGTTAGGATGAAATACCACTAAAGGATGAGCGTCGAGGATAATTTGACTGATAGCCGTGCAAAAAGAATGTGAAGTAGAATTTGTCAAAAAACAGCCAATTTATTCTTAGAGTTATGTAGATTTGCAAATAAAAGAAACAAAATAAAGGATGGGTTGAAAGAATTTTGATAAAAACAGGGAAGAGAGACAGGATTAGAAGTGAGAGATTATGTAGAGAAGTAAAATAAATGAGTAATAGATGAGAGGAGGTGAATGAAATTGTAAAAAACAATGCACTGCAAGAACTTTAATGCCTTTAATGCCTTACCATTTGAAAAGATGACAAACCTGGGCGGTGCTTGTTCTGCAGCTGGAGGACGGTTACATGAATGTGCTTGTGTTGACTGAATGTAGTGATTTTGGATATGACTTATAAATAAATATGTGTCTTTTTTTGTAATTGTGACGGTATTTCTGAAAATGGATAAAACACAGTTTAAGGAAACTCAACTCATTTGTTAAATATAAGAGAACTGACACCAGAACAGTTCACGTCCATTGTGATCATTCGCTCTTTTGCTCCGTGCTAACCGTTGACTTTATAGTTTAAAAAATGACGTAGTGAAGTGAAGGTCAGGAAATAGAATATAATAGACACCAAGATATAATATTATCGCGATTTCTAAGTCAAGATGCAATATTATCACAATATTTAAGTCAATATGCGATATTATCGCGATATTTAAGTCAAGATACACTATTATCGCGATATTTAAGTCAAGTGATATGATATTATTGCGATATTTAAGTCAATATACGATATTATCGCAATATTTAAGTCAATATACGATATTATCGCGATATTTAAGTCAATATACGATAACGCGATATTTAAGTTAAGATACAATATTATCGCGATATTTAAGTCAAGTGATACGATATTATTGCGATATCTAACTGAAGATACAATATTATTGAGATATTGAAGTCCAGATACGATAATATCACAATATAAGTTAAGATACGATTATTATTATTATTATTATTATCGCAATATTTAAGTCGAGATACGGTACTATCGCGATATTTAAGACATGATATGATATTGCGATGTTTAAGTCACAATACGATAATACTAAGTATTTGCAGAATCATATATTGTGGGATACTCGCACAACAGCTATGGTGATTTGTATTTGTAACATCAGTTTTTTTTTTTAAAAAAGCATATAATGCCAAAAAAAAAAAGTTGAACTAGTGCAATATTTCACTATACCTTTCACTATACCTTAAATATAATAAAAAAAATTGTCAAAATGAATTTTTTTTTTAATTTGGAGTTTCCAAAAAATTATGAAAAAAATTGCCTATTTCTCACTAGATAACATCGGTAAACTGTTAAACTCTAAATGTTTCCATTTAGCGGGAAAATAAGTGATAAAGCGCACCTCACACCAGTGTGATTGACAGCTGGAGTCTTCCAATAGGAGCCTGGTTGCAGGTGACCGTGTGAATTTCCAGTTTAGAAAAACAGACAGCTTCTATTTTATTGTCCAATCTGTGGTGCCAACATTACAGCAAACTGTATTTTAGCATTTAAATTAAATGTGACACATTTGGTTGTAAACGTCTGCTCGACTCATGAGAGAGTGAGACGTACAGAGGGTGGACATAAGTTACCTTTACTAATTGGCAGCGTTTTTCATTTTTCTACCAACTGAACTTGAACACTTTGGTTAAAAAACAAAGAAAAAAATAAGAGGCAACAAATTAGATGGTTACCATGGAAACGTGCTTGAGGTTAAGCGAGGGAGGTCCACTGGTACCAGCTCAGAGCTGAAAGAATGAGAGGAAATAGAAATGATGAGAAATTGCTGCCTCTGGGGTGGAATGTGAGATTTGAGCACATGCATGTGCAGTTTTTAAAGGTTTTTTTTAACGTCATGTTTAAGTTTTAGCACGGAGCAAGAGGGCTAATGATCTACTCTGGTCAAATGGATGATTTTGGGGTCTATTGCACTTCTTCAATACAGGAAGAACTGATGCAAAGATAGACCGTGTGTCTGAACCGAGGACGGAAGTCGTGGTTGCTCCCAAAAGTGAAACCAAAATGGTTAATAACGTAATATTTTGGTTTCATTTTTGCACAGCTGTAGGAAGCGATCGTCGGATCTTACGATCCAAATGCTGGACGAACAGAACACTGTGAATATTACATAAACGTGTTTTACTGTTAATCCACTTTAGCGTTAGCTCGCAATTCACATAATATACGCTATAAAAACACTTCACAGCAGTTTATTTTTTTTATGTATTTCTTTTCAATGCTAGTCGTCGTCGGCTGGTCAACTGTAGCAAAGATGTACGATGCATAGTTTTGTCTCTATTGTTGTTGTTTTTATCAGATTCAATTCAAGTAGTTTTTTCCCCCCATATTCTACTTGCAATTACCTGAATTGTAGCTTTCAAAATTGGGTAAAATGAACAAGACTTTAAATAGGTAGCGCGGTTAAACGTATTGGGTACGTATAGGTCTTTTCCATAGTACAGAATAAGTTGCACACGATGAAGGTACGAACCAGAAGCCTTGTTTTTTCCGGGCGCTCTGGTACTCAATGAAGGACCCGGGCTACTTAACCTCTCTGTCATAGAAGTATAACATTTTTATTTACACTTGCTTGTATCCAAAAATTTTACAAAATGCATTTTATAATGATAATGTCACAATAATAGCAATGATTTTTACTCTTGTTTTCTTGCATTTTATATTTATGTACATAGCATCTTTTTGCATTAAAATTGTCATTTAAAAAAAAAAAAAAAAAAGTTGTCATATTTTAAGTGTTTTAAACATGTCCTTCCTTTTGTCTTTTTTTTTATTATTATTATTTAAGCCATAGTGCATGCCCAGCACATCTGCTAAGGTTAATTAAATACGAGTCAGGAGAAATTATTTTCCACATGTCCCCCATCGCCCTGCAAGGTGAATCATTAACATTGCCAACACAATTTAGTCCATAATTTAAGCAGCTGATAAATGGTACCTTTTGTGATAAGAGATAGATGTTGGCCCCAAATTAATGCAAGACTAATTATCAATTAGAAAAAGGAGATAAGCTATACTGATTGCAAGTTTTTTTTTTTTACTTTTCTGCCGCAATGCCATCACCTATTTGGTCATATCCCTGCTGTTAATAAGCGTTTAGTCACAGTCTGTAGCTGAAGGTACCTTTTTTTTTTTTTATTATTCATTAGACTCCACGAGTGCTGCAATCACAGAAGTTAGAAGGAACGAGACACTGCTGAGGCCGAGGGAATGTTTTATCAGTCGAGGCTTAATTAGCATGTCCCAGATCTGCAGCCAATGAGGAGAAGAGAGACATTGAATTTTGTTTGCCAAGTTTCTTCTTTTGCACAGCGTTTCAAATGTGTTTTTGTGTTTGTGTGCATGTGTTCAGGTACTCGACATTCACTGTTCTGGTCATAGTTTCCTTGGTGTTTGTGTTAATACGTTTCAGACCTGAGTTCCTCCTCTGCTTTTATTGCACTTGACATTTCTTTCCTTTCTCTTCTCTTGTTGTCAAAACTCCTGACTGATTTTCGCTCGAATGTTTGGATGTTTACTCGCTGAGTCACTGTTAAAATGATGAGGTTTGGATTTCCTCTGACTCGCTTTGTTTCTGGCACGTCCAGGACGATTCATGCAATAGTGATTTTTCAATTGTTTTGTTTTTTTGTCTTTTTGGTTTCTCGCTCTCTAGGGGTCGCCACAGCAGATCACATTATTTTTCAGTGATATTCAGCATATTTGACTTGGTAGAGACTTTTTATGTTGGATTCCCCCATCCTGACGCCATCCTCCCATTTATCTGGGCTCGGAACCCGGCACTATAGTTAACTGACTGAGCTTACACTATTGTACGGTACCTATTTTTTCACCTTTCCATTAAGAATAGTACCAAAATAAC
>NC_139823.1:12905465-12955465 GCF_963457635.1 Microchirus variegatus
ATGGTATGAAGCTTGCACACTGTGTACAAACTTTTTATTTGATTTTCAAATCAAGCTTTATTTGAACAACGTATACAATCACAGAGCGAGACTGACTGAAGCCAGCGGGACTGAGGGAAGAAAATGAAAGTAAACATCAAGTGAAAAGACCAAATAAACTCCAAACACGAAGACGGCAACGGTGAAAAACGCAAGGGTGGCACTTTTCAGACGAGTAAAATCATTACTTTTAAGGCCGCGAGTAACTGACGTTTGAGAGAGTCGCTGCAGCTTCACGTGGGAGAGAAAGAAAAGTTGTGTAGGCGATTGTCACACCTATATTGACTTGTACCGAAGATGTATTATCTACAAACCAGCAGTTTTGCATGTGTTCCTCATCTCCAGAAGGGAAAAAAAATAAACCACACAAACATAATCATTCACTGTTGCAGAATTTAGTTTGCAGGAGGCGATGATGAAAGGGTAAAAAGACAACCATCAGAGGGAGAGCGAGACAGAGTGAGAGAAAACAGGACTACTGCTGTTTTTCTCTAAGCAGGAAATGAAGCTGCTCTATTCGCCTCAGTGGTTGTCCGCTTCTCTTTCATCTCTTTTTTTTTTTCCCCCTCACTGCCAAAACAAAGTTCCCGACCATCAAATTATAAACGTAGTCGTCTTTTTCATTAACGTGACGATTGTCCGCATGTTGTGTTCATGTTTTTCTCATCACATCCTTTTTTTTTCATTTGAATAATACTGAACGTTTTTTGGTAGAGAAGGTACTTTATGTAAAGGAATGATGGGGCATAATAATTCACTGTTACATTATCGCTGTTCTGCTTCTGAAATTATTTAAACAAATTTGGAAAAGGCTCCAATTTTCCATGCAGGCTAATAACTCATTGAAAGTCTCTCGTGGAGTAAAGACGAGTTAAAATTAAATTTCTCTTAGGGTTAGAAGATGAGGCATTGGCTTTTTTTTAATCTGACAATTCAATCTTGTTCCATAAAAAAGTATAGATTAAAGGTGAATTATGTAATAAATCTAAAGCAACTGGCCATAAAATCCTCCTAATATGTCACAGAAACTCAGGAATAATGTTCATATAACAAACTGAACTCACAAACAACAACAGTACAGACAAAATATTTGCATTAAAAAATATATTTTGCAGACTGCAAATCATGTTTATGTTGTGAAATCATGTTTTGACATGTGGCGCCACCTACCGCCGTCTACCAATCATTAGCAGTCAGTAAAGTCTCAGCTGCCGAGCATCCACGGGTTGCCAGTTACGTCTGAAAATGAAACCTAAAAGACCTCAGTATTTTGAATTTGAACGTAGTAACCGTTTATGGCCACATTCTTACATATGGCACCTTTAAAAAAAACAAAAAACGACCTGATTACCTCAACATCACATTATTCCTAATCCAGTCTTAATCAAATAGGCACAAAGGTCCCAATTATGCATGTTTTTCTTGAACATACAGGTTTAGATGTTTCCTTTGCTCCAACACACCTGATTCAGATAAATGGCTCATCATCATTCTTCTGCAGTGATGATCTGATGATATGAATCAGGAGTGCTGGAGCAGGGAAACAAACATTTTAAAACATGTTAGGCAGTGAGTCTCATGCAGGACCAGAACCAGGATTGAGAATCCACATGATGGTTGTGATGATTCAGCTCTGAAATAGTAAGTAAAACCACAAACAGACACTTGTTTGTATCTGAAAAGTTATGCACTGCAGCTTTAATTTGTTGCCGTGGTTCGAAAAGGTAGAAAGGTTCTTGTACTCCACGTTTTGCTTACTACACAAACAAAGATGAATAACTTCCCTTCCGATATGCAAAGGCCACCGTAAGTCCCCCCCCCCCCCCCCCCCCCAAGTGCCCTTGGAAAACAGAGCTGTGAGGGGTTTACAATCTGCAGTCTCACTGCAGTTAGATTAATGATTCATTCTTCTACACTTGACCTTTAATGCGACGGAGGCTATAGATCAAAAAGTCCTTCGATATATCGATCATGGAGGTTGCCTGTCCCTGCTCCTGGAAAACATTCTTCAGCAGCGATCAGACTTCATACCAGAAACGGCTCATCCATCATCATCACCTGCTTCACTGACTGTGTTTGCTCCACCAAAGTGTTTATTTTTTTTTACCTCCGGTCTAATGTCTGTGATGATACCGGATCCCTGACTGTGCACATGTTATTTATTTTTATTTTTTTTCACACAGCATTTACAGTCAGTCACAGCACTGAAAGCAGCACGACACGAGCAATTATAAACCTCCAAAAATACATCTCCCTCTTTGCTCAGTCCCTGTCCGAGCTAATAGACTCTGCAGGAGAGGATTTGGGTTCAAATCGCTCAAGGGAAGGAAGCCGGAGAAAGGACAGAGTAAGAGTGTAGAAACTAACATGTGAAAAATACTGTGTTTGCCTGTTAGCTAATCCTTAGCTGTTGATCTGCAGTGGACACTCGTAATACTCTCTGTACTGCATCCTCTCTTTATGTTGTACTATTTCAGCAGCACTGGAGAGAGTACTGAAATATTCTACTCTAGCACTATTTTGATAATATTTTACGTAAGTACATTTAGAAGTACTGGTCTAAAAATGTACTCAAGTTAAAAAAAAAAGTAGCTTGTTAAAAACGTCATTCACCTGTCCTCATCGCTCACCTATCCTCATCATTCACCTGTCCTTATCGTTCACTTGTCATCATCATTGGCCTGTCCTCGTTGTTCACCTGTGCTCATCGTTCCCCTGTCCACATCGTTTACCTGTCCTCATCATTCACCTGTTCTCATCGTTCACCTGATCTCATCATTCACCTGTTGTCATCCTTCGCCTATCCTCATCATTTACCTGTCCATATCACTCACCTGTCCTCATCGTTCACCTGTCCTCGTCGTTCACCTGTCGTCATCCTCCCCTGTCTTCATCGTTCACCAGTCGTCATCATTCACCTTTTCTCATCGTTCACCTGTTCTCAGCGTTCACCTGCCCGCATTGTTCACCTGTCCTCATCGTTCACCTGTCCTTATCACTCACCTGTTCTCATCACTCACCTGTCCTCATCGTTCACCTGTCCTCATCATTTACCTGTCCTCATCACTCACCTGTCCTCATCGTTCACCTCTCCTCATCATTTACCTGTCTGCATCACTCACCTGTCCGCATCACTCACCTGTCCTCGTTGTTCACCTGTCCTCATCGTTCAGTACTCAGATGTGATTTAAAAGGTAGTGAAGTACAGAATTTCCAAAGAAAAAAAAATACTTGTGTAAAAGTAAAATTACACATTTTGAAAATTACTTTAAAAACACAAACAATTACTCAATAACTTACTCAATTACAGTAACATTGGTAAATGTAGTTGATTACTTTCCACCTCTGTATTTCAGTACATGTGCATGCAGACTTCAGACAAACACATCAACAGACATGTCAAAGTTTTTCATAAGACACCAGACTGGACAATAAAAGTATCCGATAGAGATAAATATATATATATTTTTTTATGTTTATTTCTAAACATTTCAGCAGAGAAGACTCAAAGGGAGACTTTAAGGAAGGGGGGAAATAAGAGATGAGGACAAAGTCTGACAGAAAGAGAGGGATTTGTTTTCAGCAGCCGAGCGGCACAAGGACAGAGGGCTCAGAGTTGACAGGAGAATGAAAGATGAAGATAAGTGGCATGAAAAGGATATTGCACACTTGTTTATGTTCCTCTGTAGTGTGTGCAGTTGGGCCTCCATCTATCATCTCGTCTTCTCTTATTAGTTTTATGGAGAAATCCATGCAAAAAAAAAAAAAGCAATAATAAACGACACAGTGGATTTAACTTGATGCCCATTCTGAATTTAGGTTATTCTTTCCATTTCTTACCTTTTATAATTACACATTCTTAAACACTATTCGGATCTCATTTTTTTTATTATTATTTATTAAAAGCAACTCACAAACTAATTATATAATTATTCAAATAGTCGGTGATACATTTTGTAGTCACTTATTTTACTAAATGGGTAATTGCTGCAGCCTGTAATTGACCACACTGTTATAATAGCTAATGTTGTGGAAGCAGTACTTAAAAATATGTGAGTGCATATGAATGCAGAAATAGTTAATCGTGAGGAATATGTAAAGGAGGAGACCATGAGTGGAATGAATGAAACTTTGCTCAATACTTGGTTGTTAAAGTAACTTTCTTGAAGAAGGCTTGGAGCCATCATCACCTCACTGCTCCTCATGCTCCAGATGGCCAGTCCTCTCCACGTATGAGATTCACTTGATGCCGTTTTGGTGCTTGGTGCCATGAGTTGATCTGTTCATGCCATGTGTTGGCATGAGGAACTGGTGGACAGATTCTGTCCTAAAGCCATTTTATCCTCTGGAAGGATGCAAAGAAGGAGACGAAGAAGGAGGAGGAGGAGGAGATTGTTGGAGGGTGTGAGGAAAAATAGAATTAAGCAAATGCATAGCAGCTTAGGCCGTTTCTGAGATGCTCGGATGATCCGTCATGTGTAAAGGTCACATGACCAGCGCCCGCATTGTTCTCCGAGCAACTGTTTGGAGAGCGAGTTAAGGATGAAAGGAAGAGTTCAACACGGATAAAGGAGTTAAAAGGGATGAGGATTGCAACAGGATGAGGATTATCTGTCGCTGGTTTCTCTAGATTTGGTTTGTTCCCAGACTTTGGTGTTTGTTTGTTTGTTGGAGACTGTGGGCGTTAAAAAAAATGATTCATTGTGATTCACTAACGAGGCTTCCTGGTTTCTACAGAATTTCCGCAGCGTGACGAGTGGAGACTCACACATGACATTTCATCAGGCATCGATTTCCTCAGCAGCTGTGGTCACACTGACCAGGTGTGGGCTTCCTCTGACCTCATGCTTCTGCTGCCTTCTCTTCTCTGAACACACTGGCTTTGGTTTTCAGATGTTTCTGCTGACACACGCTCATAGCTTTCCCCTTTTGGCAAGCGGCAGTTTCATCTGTTTGTGGTTTTTCCATTTATTTTATAGCGATTTCTCAGCGGCGTGGAGACAAACACCTCGGTGACTCATGCTTTGCTTCAAGTTCAGATTCATGTGCTTTTGAGATTAAGGAACCAAATATTCTCATCACCGTGGTCTTTATCTTCTTTCTGTCAGCTTCTAAATTCAGACTAAACATGTCTGGGAATGGATGTTGTGGATTTTATTTCCAGTGAAGTTTAACCCGGTTTTAATCCGTGTTTAGACCAAAAGTAGGAGAAGGGAATGATTTCATTTTTGTTAATGGCAGGATGGAAAGAGAACATGGAGTAGGTGGGTCAATTAAGAAAAAAAGTAGAGCATGCAAACTCCTTATGTCCCTCTGTGAAACACTGAAGGGCATGGGATATGCCTGAAAACACTGTTTAGCTGTGTTGCCAGAGGGAAATTCTGAAAAAATAACATTTTCACAGTGTAAAATATTTCCCATGCATTAATGTCAGTGGGGGAAGTAAACAAAATCTGGGATTCTACAAAAGCTAAACTTGCAATGGGAACAGACTTCAATCTTCACTGGAATCCTCACTGAAGAGACTGAGAACAGCAACAAGGAAGCTTTGTAATGTTTCTTAACCCTTAGAAAACAGAGCATTTTGGCTGCTTTTTTTTCCATCACTGTTAAAACGTATTCAGAGGCTATAAGAATGTGTCATATAGAGTCTTATAGCATTTTTATGCAGTACAAAATAGGCACAGGTCTTTTAGGTTCCGTTTTCTGACGAAACTGGCAACCCGTGGTTGCTCGGCAGCTGAGACTCTACTGACTGCAATGATTGGTAAACGACGGTAGGTAGCGCCACATGCCAAAACATGATTTGCAGTCTGCAAAATATATTTTTTAATGTCAATATTTTGTCTGTACTGTTGCTGTTGGTGAGTTCAGTTTGTTATATGAACATTATTCCTGAGTCTCTGTGACATATTAGGAGGATTTTATGACCAGTTGCTTTAGATTTATTACATAATGCACATCTAACTCAACAACACATAGGAGGCCTGGGTTAAAGCCTGAATATGTAATCTATAAACACACACCCCTCAGGATGTTCATATAAGGAGTTGGGTTTCAAGTATTTACTGTACTGATGGTGTGAATTTCCTCTATTAGCCTATAGATGTAAGATACTATACCAGGAGTAAGTGTTGTATTTCTGAGTGAGTGTGTGAGACAACAAGTAACAAATCAGGGGGTAAAAAGTTTGCACATTTGAATAGGATGGAGGGAGGAGGAAAATAAAGGACAAGAAGAAGTTGAATAGTAACTTTGCTCGATAAAGATCAGAGCGTCGTCTGTTGTCAGGGGCTCTTTTTTGTTGACAATCTCGACGTGGATCAGATTTAAGCTCTGACTGTGTGCCTTGGTATGAAAGGACTTTGTGGTGAGGGGGCTTTTTGGTGAATTTGGGTAAGACCAGTGACAAAGCTTCTCCGTTTGTGCCAAATCACGTTTTTATGCTACGATGAAAGACCAAGAGCAGAGCTCACGTCTTTTCTTTTTTTTTTTGTCTCACAGAAATTGATATGGAACAAATCCATTGAGCCCCCCAAAAAAACCCTTGAAAGTGAGTGAACTCTAGGAAGCATTTTCAAGTAATGTTCATGCACGCAGAGACAGAACACTCTCTATAGAAAGTGATTTTGAGAAACATTTACTTTTAGGGAGTGTGTAATAATTTGTTTTAAGCTCTTTGGTAGCAGTTACTGAGGCGAGTGAAGACAGACACAATGTTGAGCCTCGAAAAAAGCCTAAAAAATTTAATTTCTATAATAGAAAAAAGTTAACATTTATTATTAACCAGCACTACTAAATTCCTACCGCTAACCAAACCCAAATTTTAACCCTAAAACCAGGTCTTAACCCCAAACCCCCCCCCCCTTTAACCCTTAGTGCTCACATGGTACGGGTTCTGTGCTGCAGGTGCTCCATTGGTAAATTGTTGTGGGAATAAAACACCACTCCTTATATGGACATCCTGGTGGTGTGTATTTATAGGTCACATATTCAGACTAACACACAAAATGTGTTATTGTGTCCTTGAGAAAAACCTAATATGTTATTTTTAGTAGTGATATAAAGTAGCAATAATAGTGCAAAAGCCACAAAATAGACGTTTTTCTTTTTGTCCATTAAAACGAGGCCAAGCGAACTTTGAATTGTGAAGTATTTCCAAATTTCACTAATTCAATAAATGTTTTGAGTACTTTTTGCTCAGATGTGTTTATATAGTTGTTGAAAATGAAAACATTTCATCAGGAAAATAAGAATATAAGACACTATACTGCACATATTTATCGCCTCTGTTTTTACAATATGTTTTAAAATAGTGATTGGAAAAAGCAGCTGAAACGCTCTGCGTTCTAAGGGTTGAAGAAAGCACCAAATACAAGAACACACATACAGAGACAGAGTCCAGAGAGTGAGAGACATCTCTAACATAAACGTCTAAAGTCTGTCTTCACTCTGAGTCGTCAACACTTGATATGTATATGCAACCTTGTCTCCTGAACATCGTGATCCCTCACGTCCACTGAACTGCGTTCTCACTTTACTCTGTGTAAGGAATTAATTTTCTGAAACCACTGACATTACCTATAAACAGTGTGTGACAGATAAACATCTGTCTGTCGCTATTACCAAACTCAAAACCATGACATTTTTCAGTAAATAAAAGATACCAGATGATGTTATTGATGGTCACGACATCTATTTATTCAAATATTTACTTCATATTGAAATAACTTAAACTTGCTGCAAGAATGCAGTTCAGTTTATTTGGGGTCACACAAATGTAGCAAGAAATGAATTTGACTTTTTTTTTTAATCATTTTCACAAATCTATTGTTCTTCTTTAACAATAAAAATTAAGACACTAGAAACAAACAATAGACTCTTTCGAAATGGATGGAATTCTTCTGGACCATAATAATGAATTGGACAGTTGAACTAAACAGAGTACTGGCATGTTATTTGAAGTATCACTGTGGAAATAAAAATACCAGGAACATTATTTCTGACAAGACGACCTTCATTTTTACTTGTGTACATTTGATAATTGTGACCACGCCCCCAAAAGTAGCAACAAATCGGACCGGGGCAAACCAAGTAAACAAAGACAAAAGTGATTTTTTTCAAAATGAGGGATTTTCATATTTTTTTTCAAAATTGTGCAAGTTGAAGTTTCGAATAAGCCACTACATGCTTCAAATGACAGTATTGTGTGTGTTAAAACCGTAAACATTGTATTTGAAGTAGGGTTGTTTGTTTTTTCGGCCAATCAGCTGCTCCACAGAGAGGAAACGCATGGCTAATTTATATGCAGCAGCACCTGCGGAGGCTCCTCACTGCTGCTGTGCTCCGAGAAGCTGTTTATGTTCACCATTAAATGAGGATAGACTAAATCTAAATGGACTGAACTAACTAAATCGTGGATGTACTTCTTAACCAAGACAGAGGCCTCTGGTCGTGCCTACGCTTCTCTCACTTCTGCTATGCTAGCGGACGCGTTAGCATAGCATTTAAGCTAGCGGACTTTATGCTAACGTGTTAGCATAAAAGTTAGCAGACTTCCAAACTTTCCCCAGAGCTTATGTACAACAAACGGATGGAAGACAGCAGGACATGGGAATAACTGGACACATGGAGAACAGACACAGTCGTAACTTCTGAGATGACAACATGGCGCCAGCACCCCGGACCTCTTATTAACCTTCTTTATGGGGTGAGTTTTCATTGACATCGTTAATGTACGTTATGTTTGTGTTCATTGGAAGTCATGTACGGGTTTTTCATGCTAGACGCCGTCTTTTAATAATCCACTGTGCGTTTCAGAACGTTATGTGGCTACATTGCTATTAGTATGAATAACAAATCAACACAATGTGCTTGAATAATGTGTGACTGACACAGCTTTGTGTATTAAGTATTGACTGCGATGCTAGTGATTTAACAACGAGCTGAGAGTTAGCACATTCAGCAACAGATTGAACTATCCACACTACAACACACAGCCACCGTAATGTATTTTATTTTATACTAGAAATATCATGTATCTATATTTGATCCTTCTATTTATAACTATATCTTATATATAGATAAGATATAGAAGATAAGATATCTTAGATATATCTTCTATATATTACCTATTACCTCTACATGCTCACAGAGATCCATATCCACCATCACCACAATTTTTATTTCTTTTTCATTTGAGTTAGTTTTCATTATTTTTTAGAGCAGGTTTGTTTGTTTTTGTAATTGCTTAGTTTTAGTTTAGTTTTTATTAGTTTTGGTGTTTAGAGTTTGAGATTATTTGTAATATGGAGTATTTGTCAGGTGCAAATACTCCACCAAAAAGTTAATAATAACTATTGTTTCTCAAATAAAACCTTTCACAATTGCTGGCAGAGAGAAAATTAACACACTTTCATATGAACCCAAAAGGATTATGTATGAAAAAATGTACAAACGCGTAAAATAATAAGGAATAATTCATTTTGTAAACACACAACTCTCAACTTTTATTTAAGTATATATATATTTTTTCAAGTTTAGTTTCCGTTATTTCATGAAGTATAATAACCTCCATCCACATGGACATGTTACACACTAAATATACTCAAACAAAAACATGAGAAAGTCTTTTACGCAGGTGGAAAACATGCGGAGCAATCTGTGCGTTCACTCACATCTGAGTACACCAAAAAAAAAAAGCGTGGGAAATGGTTTTCACCTGGCGTGGATACAGTTTCATCCTCTCAGCCGTGAGAGTTTATTAGCTGCTTAATATGTGAGTGCAGAGGGAGTTTCCCTGCTGTCCAAAGTGCTGCATTCCTCAACACACACACACACACACACACACACACTGGAAACCAGACCTTCACTTGCCATCTCTCTTTCGCTCTATTACACCAGCACACACACTCCAACCTCTCCATCTCGCCCTCTCTCATTTTCTCTCCCGCTTTCACCCGTTCACTCAGTCCCTCGCTCACACTCGCAGACGCCCACACACTCCTGTAGGTGTAATGTTACAGCTCGGCCTGTTAACATTCCCCCGCGCCGGCCGCTGAAGCTTTCCAGATTGTTGTGTTTAGACAAAAACGCTGCCGCAGAGGAGTAGTAGGAGGTGAGCGACGGAGAACATTAAAATTATGAATAAACATACACGTGTGCACAGAAAGGCACGAATATCCCTCTAAACAACTCGAGTCGTACACACAGGCCCGTGCACCCAGTTGGCACACACCCTGCACAAGGACCCTCATATTTCCGTATCTCATTATACTGTTAAATTTCAGCCTCGTGAAAGTGGCCTATTTGATTTAATTGAGAAGCAGAGTGTAAATGAAGGCCTCAGTGCAGTTTGTTTTCACTGGTCTCTGCAACTTCTCTGCTCTCATTCCTAATCATTTCCTCAAAGAACCTGTCACTCTCTTCACATTTATTTCCATCTTTTTCCACTCTCTCTTCACATTTTCTTTCCCTCTTTTAATCTGAAATGTCTTCTCTCCTGTTTGCACTTTCACTGAGGACAAGAAAAAAAAAAAAGAATATTGCAGTCACGTGGATACAGACGGCACACTGCGTCTGAATAGTTCACAGTTAAATGGCTGTAACTGCCGGGAAAAGTGGCAGTGGCTTTAATCTTGATTTTTATTTTTATTTTTTAAATAACCGCCTCCTTTCAAACTTGACATTTTGCCTGTGTCGTTTGATGCCACCGACACAAACCGTCCAAAAGATGTCAAGAGGTCAACGTCGACTCACCCACTCACGACTCCCTTACAGTGAGTTTAAGGTTGTTGTTTTTTTATTCAAAACTTCCTGATAATTGCAGCTGAATTGTGTATTTTGGAATATATTTATTTTTCTTTTCTCGTGTTGTGGTCTATGACATCTTTAGATTTTTTTCTGACAAAACACAAGAGGATTTTAAAAACCCCTGCAAGTCGTTTCACAACACTTCAGCTGTTTTTGTTTGGTCCAAGAAAGAGAGATTTACAAGTTGTAGACTTTTGTAGATGATTAGACATTTTGAAACAGCTGACAGATTTGAATTACATTCATTGTTATTTTATCGTTTGTATTTGTTACTTCAACAGATCACTCCAATGACATCCAAGCCAATGTCAGTCCTTGCTTATCGTTTCTCTTCTGATGTACCGGTGTCTTCCTGTGGTTAAAGCTCCAACCATCAACCACAACATCCTGGTTCACGTCAGGTCAGTCATCTCTTCCTTTTTTATTCTGTGCCTATCATTTCTCTCTCTCGACTCAGCTTTGTGGCTAAAGCAGCATTTTCTGAAAATTATACTAAAAGCTATCAATTTCTCTGAGAGCAGAGCTTTCCTCCATCAACAACCGGCTCCTTTTTGCCCAACATTCTGCGTTTTCACATATTCTGCTAGCATACAAGCAGTATTTATTTATTATTCTTTAAATATTCTTTATCCATGTCCACCCTATTGAGAGGACATGGATGGAGCATTCACCTGTCCACATCACTCACCTGTCCATTTCACTCACCTGTCCACATCATTCAACTGTCCTCACCATTTACCCATCATCATCATTCACCTGTCATCATCATTCACCTGTCCACATCATTCACCTGTCCACATCACTCGCCTGTCCTCATCAGCATTCACCTGTCCTCCTCATCTCTCACCTGTCCACAACACTCATCTGTCCTCATCACTCACCTGTCCTCATCCTTCACCTGTCCTCATGATTCACCTTTCCTCATCACTCACCTGTCCACATCACTCACCTGTCCCCATCCTTCACCTGTCCTCATCACTCACCTGTCCACATCACTCACCTGTCCTCATCCTTCACCTGTCCACATCACTCACCTGTCCCCATCCTTCACCTGTCCTCATCCTTCACCTGTCCTCATCCTTCACCTGTCCACATCACTCACCTGTCCTCATCATCCTTCACCTGTCTTCATCATCATTCACCTGTCCCCATCCTTCACCTGTCCTCATCACTCACCTGTCCACATCACTCACCTGTCCCCAACCTTCACCTGTCCTCATCCTTCACCTGTCCACATCACTCACCTGTCCCCATCCTTCACCTGTCCTCATCCTTCACCTGTCCTCATCCTTCACCTGACCACATCACTCACCTGTCCACATCACTCACCTTTCTTCATCACTCATCTGTCCTCATCACTCACCTGTCCTCATGATTCACCTGTCCACATCATTCATCTCTCCACATCACTCACCTGTCAAAAGCATTCACCTGTCCTCATCACTCACCTGTCGACATCACTCACCTGACTTCATCACTCACCTGTACTCATCCTTCACCTGTCCTCATCATCCTTCAACTGTCGTCATCACTCACCTGTCCACATCATTCACCTGTCCTCATCATCCTTCACCTGTCCACACCATTCACCTGTCCTCATCATTGAAAAAAATACTCTAAAAAGTACAAGTACACAAAAAACCTACTCAATTACAGTAACGCGAGTAAATGTAATTAATTTCTTTTCACCAAATATAAAATAATATCTTTGTTATTTTTGTTGCAGTGCCAGACGATCATTATTTGGGTCACACAAACCATCCGGCCACTGTATTTAATTAAGCTTTTGTGGTTTTCGAGTTATCCTGCAAATAAACTGCACCAAAAACACAAACTCAAAAGATTCAGTGTCCAGCCTGTTACATTTTCTCTGCCTTCACCCTGTTTGCTCTCGAGCCCCCTTCTCTTTCAACTCCGTTTCCCTTCCTTTTTCATCCTTTACTTCCTTTCATCCCCGCCTCATACCTTTACTTCCTTCACCTCCTCGAGTTACCTGCTGCTGCTGCCCTGACATACGACTGAACCTTCTCTGTCTGACACAAACACTCGCAGTGAAGCATAGAGACGAGAATGAATGCTCGATTACTCTGCTCATGCTACACACACACACACACACACACACACACACACACACACACACACACACACACACACACACACACACACACACACACACACACACACAGACCGACTCGTTGACCCGTGCAACCTCATGGACTCGCTGACGGGGGGGAAAACACGGCACATACAAATCACACAAACACAAAGACGCTCACTCTGTTAAATGCAAGCGCAAAATGTCACACTCCAAATCCTCTCATTTCCTCTTTCCTGGAGGGGGTCAGTCAGGCGTGTGTGACACTCTTAGAGTATCGATAGCAGGGGCAGGTTTTTTTTTTGCTGGCCCGCTGAGACACACTACTACACACACACACATGCAAATACATGCACACAAGCGCCCTCACTCACACCCTTGTGTTCACTGGAGATGTGGTTCAAGTCCTGCTCAGTAACCCTTAACTGATACTGAATGCTCTGTGTGTGTGTGTGTGTGTGTGTTCTTGGATGATTTACAGCATCAGAGCAAAGTGATATTGAGATCCTTGTTGACTACATGCATCTTATACTTGCATGCCCGCGTATAGATGTGCATGTGTGTGTGTGTGTGTGTGTGTGCAGTGTCCATGTGTCCGTCATGGACCATTGCTGTTAACTGAACCCTGTGTTTCTCCCCAGACAGTCATCATCACCTGTGGAGAGTCTGTCTCCCACGTTAAATTGGTGCTCAGGTCAGTGTCTGAACATGTGTTTCTACTCACAAATAGTAAAAGGTATAATGAGCAAAATTATTTGTTATTAATATATGGGTATGGAACTTCAGCACTTTGTATTTACAAAGGAACATCCTTTTTATCACCTAATTGAAAAAGTCATTGAAATTTTGCTGATTTTCTGTCTTGAGTTATGCTGGAAGTTATAAGTAGAGACGGGAGAGGTATCTCTGAGATTTTGCATGTTTGAAAAAACATATTTAACATAAAAATCTTTGAGTTTTAGTCTCAATGTCCAAAAACTTGAAACTATGTACAGGCGTTTTTCCAACTTTCCTGTTTCTGGCGACAAAAAGACGATGTTTCTCTGGCTTCCTGCAACAGCGCGAGTATAATTACCGTAATAACCACATGTTGGCTTTGACGTGCAACGCCTTAGCTTATCACAAACTGCTACGTAATTACGGTAATGCAATGTCGTCCACCTCTGTCGCCTTCTGTGCACTCTGAACAACACAAAATACATTTTTCAACCCTGTTTTCTCTTAATTTCTTATGCATTACAGTACAAATAAACTGCAGTAGCAAATACATTTTGTACAGGCTATAAAATGATGCAGGTGTTTTTTGTTGATACGATCTGTTCACATTACTATTTTTGCACCAACATATCCAATCTTGCAGTGTAGACGTTTAATCATTCTGACTCAGGGCGTGATGAAACTTTTTTAATGCTTACATTTACACTCTCATAGCACTTGTTTGAGGTTAGGGAAAGGTTGTTGTCTCAGAAAACATCCACAGCACTTTAGTGGAACAAATCACTGCACCTTCACCAAAGTACTGTAATGTTCCTACACATTTGTGCATTACTGCTCATGTGAATATGCAGACGCGTCCATTAAAGCGGGTTACACACACACACACACATACAGCTCACGCGCAGTATCGATCGCTCCATGTTGCACTGATCAACATATTGACCAGAATAACCTTGTTATCTTTTCAGCACATGCACTCACAGTATGGATACTAATTACACCTACACTTGGCTGCAGGCAAACACACACACACACACAAGTATACAGAGGCTACATGTACCATGGAAACGTGTTTATTTTTACACTCGCACATACTGTACATATAACATGGAAGTCACGCACTGAATTGACTTAAACTGTCTATGATTACATGTTTTTTTTTTTATAAGTATTCTGCTTTTTTGTCACTCACAGGCCATGGTAGACTCAGGGGCTGAACATGCAGACACAAGTTTAGGTGAGTAAACTTGTTTTAAAAATGCTTGTTTTGTTTTAGAGGTGTGCTGTCCACACAGAGACTTGAAATGGTATTTTTGATTAAAAAGGCCTCCCGGAGTAGGAAAATCTCAAAAACGCCTGGCCTCACCATTCCATGTAGACAGCAAATACGCTACTTTAGGAAAATGATGACGTCACCTTCCCACCTTGCTGTCATTCATTGTCTTGTGTTTGGAGATTGTTTGACAGCATGATCAACTACTGTCAAAGAAAACTAACGAAAGTCGGCCCCAAAAGACACTAGGTATCACGAGAAGGCTGCACTGCACATCCACAGCTCCATCTTGTCTGTGACTCTGGATGTTGCTAAATATGAACACAGAATCCACAAAAAACGGACCTTAATTCTCTTTCTTTCCTCTGGTTGGGTTCATCCCGTCTCCGTCTCTGTTATTGACCTCCGCCACGGATGTATATATTTTCCCCCGTAATTTGTTTGTTTGTCTTTCTGTTAGCAACATAATTCAAAAAGTCACAGACAGATTTGGATGAAATGTTCAGGAAAGGTCCACAGTGGGACCAGGAACAAGTGATTAAATTTTGGGCTTGATCCGTGGGGTGGGGTGAGGTGAGGGGGGCTGAGCTGCCTTGGTGAAGGTCTGCGCTCTCAGAGTGCTTTTCTAGTTCTCTGTCATGTGTACAATGTCTTCTCTGTTCTTGGTGTATCATGCGTTACAGTGCAGTGTTTTCAATCATTTTGGTGGGTTCTGTGGGGCATTTTGATTTACATTTTATGCCGTTTCCATGTGGACTTAGCCTCGGTGTGACATCGTTATGCCTCTGCCAAAAACTCCTGTCTCATCCATAGACTCAGAAACACACAGTCTTTTTCTTGTTGTTTATTACATGAAGACGTCTTTGTCCTTGTCTAATGGTCCACTGGAGGAATTGGAAAAACACTCGCTGACATTTCACAGATACCTGGTTCTCGGTGAACTGTGAGGTTTTTGGACATGCGAACAGACCACAGAGCTAATGTGTCACAGAGAGGCGTGGCTCGGCGTCCTCTGTGTTTTCCACTATTGTGTAAACTATTATGTAGTCTGCGCATAACTCATCTCATCATAAGACAACTCACTCACATCTGTATGACCTACTGTTCCATGCAGGAAGCTGTATACTGAGCGTTCCTGGCATTACTTTACATAGTTATCCCAGTGTTTCGGAGGCTTTCAGCCTCGCTGAGCCGTGGTGTGTAGGTGGAAGAGGAAGCCACTTACTGATCCTGTTACTAGAGACTGAATGTTAACACGAGCGAGGGTGCGCTGGGGTTGTGTGTTTGTGTTTGTGTTTGTGTTTGTGTTTGTGTTTTCTCGGGCAGACTACTGATTTGTCAGATTTGGGTGTATTTATGTGTTTAGGGCCCTCGCTTGCATGCATGTCCGTGTGTGTTTAATAAATGAGGAAGGGCAACAAAGGTTGAGCACGGCGCTTGCTCCCCAGCTGGCTTGATAGTATCATAGCAACTCCACATGAATAATAATCATAAACACACACACACTCACAAACACAGTAATGAGCCATTCTTCTCCAGCTCGTCTGCTTAATCCCCGTCAGCTGTTTCTACTCTGCACTGATATTTAGTTTACAGTAAGCATTCATTTACTTTGGATAAACTCTGATGGTGATTTTCGATTTTTAAATTAGTTTTGGCATTTCAGCCGGAACGAGCTGGGTAACAGAGAGAGAGATGCTTGTGCTGCCAAGTCATACGCCAGATGAAGTCTTCATGACTTCAGAGGACATGACATCGACTCGCACATACTCTAAATTTAGCCGTAAATACGTGCTCGAATGGGCAACAGACAACAGCTGATGTGTCGAGTCGTGTCAAAATAAACAGCCCCGTGCGTGAAAATATGAGATGAACGCTTTTATCTGCAGACTTTTGAATGTGGAATTAAGCAGCTCCTTTGTATCGTAAATCGATTCATCATTTATTTCCGAAAACCCTGTTCCCCGGTGGGCAAGGAAATAATGTAGGGAAAGCAAAGGTTCACGGAGGATCAATATAAATGTGGATGCTGCTGTTGTTTTCCTGTCGCTGTGATTTGATTTTACATCATAATTACAAGTTTAACACAATCAAGTTGTTTATTCCGGCAGCTTTAATCCTATTCTGACCCCTTAATCTTGATCAACTATAACCTCAAACTAATCTTGGGGGGAAAATCTAATAAAGAACAAGATTTAGACTTCCTCCATGTGAACATCTTGATAACAGTCACAGGGTATACGCGGGGTCTTAAAAAGTCTTAAATCCAATAATTTGAAGGCCTTAAAATGTCTTAAATTCTCATAAAAGGTCTTAAATACAATTTTGAAAGGTCTTAAAAATCTATTAACGTTACTTTTATTTAAAACTTGCATAAACTTCAGTCTCGTATTGAAACGTTTCTATTTTTGAGAACTATAACACTGAACTAAAGTAGGCCACCTGTGCTGCCCGCTGAGAATTTGTATTTATATAACTTAAATTCAACTTGTTAGAGCACAGTCAGAGCACTAGCCCCCATTTGTTGATATGACAAACAAATATGACAAAATATGTTAATTATACAGCTGTTTTGAGAGGTTTAGCATTATTTCAGGAGAATGTGGAGGCTGCACAAGTGCAATATTGTACTGTACAGAAGAAACTCAGTGTAAAAAGTGCAGATTATCCCATTTACATACCTGTTATAAAAAAGAAAACCCAACATGAATATATTCGAAATCTTTCAAAAGCTTGTTTATAACTTTTTTTTAAAATTTATTTGGCAAATAACAAATTGAATTCCCTTTTTTAAACCCACATTTGAGCCGGCTCACTGGGCTTCTTTTGTGAGCAGTCAGAAATGAATCACGCGTGACATTCAGCCACAACTAATAGCTATAATTTGACATCTTAATCAAGAAATAATAATAATGTGCTTTTTTCTATTTTTTTTTTCTTTTTGACAGTAAATTTGAAAATTCGTTGATAACAGTAATAATTATACTTAAGCGTTAAAAAAATCATTTTGGTTAAAGAGCGAACTACAAACTGGTGTATTAACTGTTACAGAAAATGACCAGTGCTGTTAATTTTAGGGCAGCTGTGACTCTGTGTGGTCAGATAATGGATGAAAAAATAACTATGTTGAATTTTCTTTTTCCTTCTTGTTGTTTGAACTTTCTCTAAACTAGTTTCCATTCATGCTCCAGTGTGTGATTTAATGCGTTTTCACCGCAACAGCAGCTTTGATTTTTATATCTAGTTCACTGTGGTTATGTGGGTTATGGCACGATTGAATTCAACGGTGACAGTTTGCTTTTATAAAAAAAAACAACACCTTCTCCCCAACATTTCACTCTCTTAAGCCCAATTTATACTCCTGCGTAAAGTGCTCTGCGTAGCTACGCAGAGTCCTCTGCGTCGACGCAGAACCTGTCGAAGAGCCTCTGCGTCGTCTCCGGGTGCACGGAATATTTTTTAAGTGTCCGTCACTCCGTCAAGGGACTACGGAGACGGCAAGAGCTGCGATTGGTCCTCAGGACAGGCCGAGCTAAGCTGCTCTGTGCCGGCTCTCAGTGCGCTCCGGGCGTCCTGACAGAGGCGGAGCTGATCCCCGCCGATAACGCCGCTGCCGAACTATAAATACGTCATATCTTAACACACACAGCACATGTTTAGACTCTAAATGGCCAATTTCTCGCCTCAAATTATCTTAAAACTGCGTTCCGTGACACAGAAAAGTGAGAAACGGCCACTTTTTCAACAACAACAGTCTTTCTCTCTCTTTCTTTCTCGGACGCCATTGCTCACTGTAGCCAGAAGCACAACAACCTTGCGCAGCGACCCCTACTGATCGGGCGGGAAATTGCAGCGAGTGTCCGTCACCACGACGCAGAAGTATAAATGCTCGAGGCGTCTCCGTGGTGACGCAGACGGATAACGCATACGCAGTCGGAGAAGTATAATGTGGCCTTTACAAATATCTTGTATGTTACAAGTTTTTCCTCCACAGTGATAAAATGAAAGTCACTCGAGCCGTCAGTGCATCATCACAGTGTCTGAGTTTGCTCGAGCAAACAGCAATTTCACTGTGCTCTTGTGCATCTGTTGGAGGGGAAAATAGTAGTTGAGTGAACAGCGTTCTTTTATTGACCCCCGATGCTTATCTGTTTGGTTTTCTGCCAAAGCCTGTAAACACACTTTAAACAAGCCAAAACATAAAAAATAGCTGTTCGCCAGGAGTTAAACCCAGCAGCTGCAGCTGTAAACTTCAGCCATTGTCTCTCTGCTGCCAGAACAAATAAAGTCAGATCTGTAGATAACGATTATTGTTTAATGTTTCTTTGAAAAATGCCAGATCAGGATTTTTCTGTTTAAAAATGTGCGGTTTTACAGGCACGCCAGGTCTGGATAATCATTGATGAAAGATAACAAACGGTTTCTCAGAGAAGGATTGTTTTTCACACACACATCCTTCTCCTTTTCAAATACTTGACCCATGCTCATCCATTCATGTCATCTGCTGCTCTCTCCCTCCCCTCTCTGCCATTCTGACACCCCCCCCCCCGGGTGACTTCCTCACCTCCGCCCCTCCATCCACCGGGCTGCCACTCTCCACACTCTCCTCCCACTCTCGTGCTTCAGGATGTCATATACTCAAACAGGCGTGCACACAAAGCCCGACGCCGCAGACGCACACTCACAAATATGACCCTGTTTGATAAACAAGCAACACAGAGTGTGAAAATAAGGAAGCTTTTAGTGGCGCCTCTTATCTTACTTCCTCTCCACACACACACAAACACAAACACACAAAAGAACACTGAACTATCTGAAAGTCTCAATGTCGTCTTTGAGTCGACACACACACACACACACACACACACACATAGAGTCACAGTCTTTCCTTCTCAGTTACACTCTCCCTCCACCAACATGGACCGGCTGTTCTGTGAAGTTGTTTAATGAAAGAACCTCACAGACGGACGGTGTCGGCCTCCTCCAACACACACATATGTGCGCGCACGCACTCTGCGCTGTCAAGATATCAAGGTGGACCGTGGACAGAAAAGTATGTTTACGAGTGAATCTACTCAAAGTTAAATAGGAAACTGATGGAACGGTGGATAATTAGATATGTGGTAAAAGCCCCTCTTGGGTCCATTCAGTTCCTACAGAGACCAGACCTGGTGTCAGACCAAATCCAGATTATATGAAATGAGAATATTTAATTTATGTTTTAAATTGTTTATATGAGGTACTGTATGCCCACACCTGGTATTTAACATCTGTCTTGAGAGATCTGATCAGTTGACAGCTCTAAGTTAGACACTTGGCATTAACATGCCTCCTGGATGATGTGTCTCCTATGAGGACATGAGATCAGATCTGGCTTCCCTTCCCTTTATATACACACTGATGTCATGTCTTTTAACAAGTCTGTTTGTACAAATGTGTCTATTATCATTCTGTGTGTGTGTGTGTGTGGGGCCAAGAAACATACAAACCTATCTTTGTAATGACATTTTCACCTTGTCTGGGGCTCACTTTAAAGGGTTTATTCAGGGTTAAGACCTGGTTTTAAGGTTGGGTTAGGATTAGGATTAGGCACTTTTGTGTCTTTGTGAGGACCCAAAAACATATATACCTAACGAAGTGAGGACATTTTGGCTGGTCCTCACATTCTGACATCCCTAAACCTTTTTAGGGTTTGAATTAGGTTTAGATTAGGGTTAAGGGTTGGGGTTGTGGTTAGGGCTAGGGTAAGGGGCTAGGTTCATTATGTCAATGAGGAGGAGCTATCAGGAGGAGCTAAAAGAACTCTACTGACATTATTGTAACATAAAATAAGACTTGAACTGTATGAGAATGAAATTATGTCATAATAATAATAATAATAATCGGTATTAATTCTGTTGGACGTCGTTGTCGTAAATAAATCATCATACGAGTCAAAATATTGAGAAAGTGCAGCAGGTCAGAGGTCGCAGCTGTGGAAGTGTCTCTAATGCACTTTGAGGATGGATTGGTTTCGTGCGTGCGCACAGATCTGGCCACGTGTCCTCGATCCACCTCAGAACGTGCGCTTTGTAATCAGATCAGGGGACACGTTTGGACCAGACCTGTTCTTGGAGATGTCAGTGGGGACATCTGCAGGAAAACTGATTTCGCGACCCATACCTCACCTTACAATACTGACATCCTCTTTAGTGTATGCTAGATCATAAATATAATGTATAAATATGTCACTTTATCTTACTGTTACACAGATTTTCTGACAGGAAGCTTAAGTTGCAGAATGTATTTTTTAGCTTGATGACACTGCAGTTGCTGTTTTATAGGTTTGTGTTATTTCAGTGAATCTGAATGAACTTAGGCCTTGTTTAGACTGCAGCCCAAATCGGATTTGTAAGCATATCCAGAATCAGAATTATGTGGAGCCGCGACACAAAGCTAATCGGCTAACTTCTGTCTCCCTAGATCTACCTTGTTGTTGTTGTTGTTTGACATCCTGTCTGAGTGACCGGGATGTTCACATTGAAACAGATCTGTGAAACTCTGATCGGAATCAAATCAGCGGAATCAGCTTTGGAAAAATTGGATCTCGAGTGTTTTTTAGCCCAGCCCAAAAATCAAGCTCGATACAATCTGGACTTGCTTAACAATCTGATTTCAGTCTAAACAAAGGTCTTAGTGGTGGAGACGGCAACATCTTCAGTGTCGGTATCAAATTTCTCATTATTTCCACGGAGCCGGATGTTTGAACCAACTGTCTCACCTGGTGTTCTATGTGATCATCATGAAATAATGATTTAATCACCACAGCACACACCCGCACACACACACACACACACACACACACACCCGCAGCTTAGGAAGTACTGTCAGTTTACATGTGATATTTATGAGCATCTGTTAAGTCAGTTTCATATCACATCTGCTTTTGGACAACAAAAACAATAAAAATATGTAAATGACTGCGAGTTAATTACGTGTTTGGCCACATGAAAGCGCGGTGTAGGTGATGGCGGGGAGAGGCAGACAGACAGAGGGAGAGAGAGGTTTAACAGACTGACACTCAGCGTGTGTCTCTCACCACCTGCCAGATGTTGCTGAATGATGCGCGTTTTTGTTATTTAAACAGCATTTTAAAAATTAATTAGGCTTCGCCGGCGTTGATGTTTGTGTGTATTTACACGCGTGTGAACAGATTCAGGTACATATATAACACGCATTAATGTGCTGTCATGGAAATCTCCTGCGGCTGCTGCGTGTGTTTGTTCATTCAGTCGATTACAGGTGAATCGGTGAATTTTAATTCTGCAGCGTAGACGGATAGAAATGAAAGGAATCGTGAAATCAGGAATTACTGTCATTTAAATTGTCTTTTTTTAATGTTTTGGTTCGTTGAAATGAAATGTCATTAGGCAGGAGACGATCCAGCATCATGCCCCGGAGTCTGTAGATCAGCTATTAACAGTCGATTATCCATCATGTTGCACCATTTTCATGTTGCGCAGAAGAGAAACGGGCTGACCGCATGATCTGATAAACTCGGATGAACTGCTGCTTCGTGCTGCTGGATATATATGAACATGAGTTCTCTGAGGCAGAAGGAAATGATCTGTGAAACTGAGCCAAAACCCTCCTTTTTTTCTTTTTTTTGTCTTGTTCTGTCTTTGCACTGGCTCTGGTTACTCTCTTTTCTGCCTCATTCTCTCTCTCTCTATGCCTTTACAGTCATGCACTTACACTTTTTGGCACCCTAAAGCTTTTCCAAAACCCCTAAAAAACCTTCAGTGTCTGCATTATTAATGGCATCCTGTTGGTCTGCCATGTCTGCAACATCTGTGTCACTAACATCTCCACTTTGTGTCGTGGCGTGTGGTCTTTCCCTCACTGACACATTGGCTCCCGTTCCAATTTAAAAGTGAGGTTTTTGCAGAATATGTTCATAATGAGGAGTTCATCAAAGGCACACAAAAGGGATGACTCTCAGTTATCACTTATAATGGGCACCTGGATAAAACTAACGCAACCTAATACATCAATCTTGCCATAAATCCTGCCTCCATGGAGGTTATAGAGCAACTAATGATTGTTTTCGTAATCGATTAATCTGTCGATTATTTTCATGATTAAAGGTGCATTATGTAATAAATCTAAAGCAACTGGCCATTAATTCATCCTAATATGTCACAGATGCTCAGGAATAATGTTCATATAACAAACTGAACTCACCAACAACAACAGTACAGCCAGAATATTTGCATTAAAAAAAAGTGTCAAAAGAGTGCAAATCATGTTTATGTTTTGAAATCATGTTTTGACATGTGGCGCCACCTACCGCCATCTTCCAATCATTGCAGTCAGTAGAGTCTCAGCTGCCGAGCAACCACGGGTTGCCAGTTACGTCAAAAAACGAAACCTGAAAGACCTAGGTATTTTGAATTTGAATGTAGTAACCGTTTTTGGCCACATTCTTACATATGGCACCTTTTAATCGTTTGGTCCATAAAAAGCAAACCTGGAAATGACGATGTTCTCGAATGTCTTGTTTTGTCAACAAACCAAAATGATTCAGTTTGAATGATTTCTTTGTTATGTGGAGCAAATAAATAAAGAAAATATTCACATTTAAGAAGCAGAAATCTTGTTTTAATAATGAAAAAAGCTTGATTAACAAAATGGTCGATTAATTGTTTCTGCTCTTAATGTAAATGTGTTTCCCCCACACGTAGACTCCAGTATATGTCCAGCACTGGTTCATACAGTAAACTACAGTTAATGTAATATGGTAGCCCCATATTGCTGCAGCATGCTAGTTGCCTGGCAATGCAATGAGCCGTGTTCCAGAAATAAACACAATGACCGCGGGTAAGAGAGGAAAAAAAAAAAAGTCAATTTATTCTTCTTCATAAAATCAGAGGGATCAGATACCGAGAAGTTAACTTGGCTTTATTGGACTTTTTTTAACAACATAGTGGCATGAACATGTGTCCTCAGAGACAAAAACACTACTGTACTCTTTTATCCCTATGTTGTTTCTTGTATAAGAGACGGATGAATCTTTGGGTTACATGTGATCATGCATACAGACATCAGTCTTTGATCTTTCTGTTTGTTCTTACTCATGTTGAAGTGTGTGTGTATGTGTGTATGTGTGTGTGTGTGTGCGCTGTTTGTAAGTGGGTGTTAATTGATGCATTCTCTCCTTTTGTCTGTTTAATGGGAAAGCACTTCTCATTAAACTGTCACTCACAAATCTGTGTTCATGTGTGCATGGCACAAGAGAAAGAAGGAGAGAGAGAGCGAGAAAAAAAATGGAAGCAGGTCATTATAATACAGTGTGAAAGGAGAAGAGAGAGGTTGTGAAGTAGAGAGAGAGCAGAGGTGCAGAAGAACAGGCCATTACAACAATTAGTGTGCCGTTTAAAAAGCTTCCCCTCACAGCCGTTTGATATTGAAATGAAACAATGCGTCGCCACAGGAGGCTATTGGGGAAATTAGACCAACATTACATTAAATGACATGCACGCTACTTGTTCTTCATCACCTGTTAAAGGCTTGTCCCCCCGTTTCCACACACACACACACACTCCCAATTCAGTCATTCCATTTAAAATAATTCAATTCAAACTCAGTCATATGTGTTGATGTGTTGGAGAACACATGATGAAAACGCCAGTTTTACATTTGATCACGTTGCATTGATGTGTGTTGATGAGGACGACGTCTTAGATCCTGAACACAGACTAATGGTGCTTTTTTTTACACTATACAGTTCTAGCACGACTGGTTTGGGTATCAGGCAAGTTTGACGTTGTTTTATACGCGACACAACAAGTGATTAGCAAAGGCGGTTATTTTCGGTGTAACTGAATCATTAGAATCAGTTCATAAAAAAGATTAGTTAAAATCAGTACTTCCTGTAATACCGGTGTCAGATGGAGCGCAGTCTCCATCTGACACCGTCACTGTACTGAAATACGGCTTTTCAGGCGTTTGGCGCATTCGAGATTTAGACATTTTGGTTTGACTTTTTTTTTTTGCTTTTCCGTTAGTGATAGTACCTTGTACCTGGTACGTTTTGTAGTACCTGCTCTGGCGAGGTTCCAAGCAAACTGAGCTGTTACTAAAATGTAACATCAATGGACTGCCAGCCACTGATTGGTCAGACAGTGTCAACACTGGAAGAGTCATGAGCCGACATGGGAATCAAACCGAACAAAGGCAAACATTTAAAAAGACTTTAAAAAATTCTGAAAACATGCGTTAATCGCCAACATTTAGCAAAGGAAATGTCTAGAATCTCAATATTTAACAGAGTCTGGTGTATTTAGCGACAGTCTGCACTCCAGTCATCCAGGAAATACAGAACAAGTCTTTTCAATGAGCTGATTTTAATGACTCAGTTCACTGAAAAGAGCGGTTTTGCTCGTTGCTAGTTTGTGTCGCGTATAAAAGGACGTCACAGCAATTTCATGCCCGCTGTGCTCTGATGACCCCGCCCATCTTCAAGAGGTACTAAAGTAGCAGAAAATGCCTGATACCCAAACTGTGAGTCCAACTGTGAGTCCAGCTGTGCTGAGCCGATTCGTGCAAGAACTGTATAGTGGAAAAGCGCCATAAACTTTAGGGCACCCACTGGTTCCATTCTAGCCCAGATCGTTTTTATGAATCATTTTCATATTCCAGTCCAGTAGAAGCAAGAGTTCACCCTCTTGGTTATTTCCTTTGAGTGCCGACTACATGTGTGACCACTGGTGGACTTCCTCATATTACCACTAAGCAAGTTTCTATGGTTACCGTCTGCTTAGTTGTCACAAACTTGACTGTGAAAGTGTTGCGGAAATTGTTTGGTATATGCAGATTTGTCTGTGTACGGTCTGCACGGATAGACACACATTCATCTCCTGCTTCATGAGCAAGTAAATCAAAAACACCACAGAGCAAAACCAACCACCAGCAATGTTGTTGTTCTACTTTTACAGCAGGTTGCCATTCATTTTAACGTGAAAGACGTGAATTCTGCAAGATTCCATTCACTGTTTTTGTCAAACAGCAAATGTGACAGCATTAAATACAGACATTTATACAACATGGGTTATTTTACAGCTTGGTGCCATTGTGTCCCGGCTGTATTAGACTGTGATGGTGAAAAGAAAAGAGAGAATTTTTAACCACAAATCCAATCTTACAACAGTTCTTTTATTTGCTCATGGACTTTCGAAGAAATCATGTAATCAGTCAAGAGTGCTAATTTCACCTACACACACACACTTACACAATTGCACAGTAAAGCTCCCAGTCACTCACTGCTTTGTGTTTTGTAAACTGTTCTTGCAATTGTGTGGTTGTTTTTTTTGTTATTGTCGGTTTGCCCAGAGGGATCAATATAATTTTAGCTGGCTTTTTTGGAAAAACAATTTTGGAGACTTCGCAATACATGGCTATGAAACTTCATTTTCAAACAGAATCAGATGGGAAGAAGAAGCAGACAGTGAAGATGACGCCATGATGGATGGATGGATAGATGGATGGATTGATAGATGGATAGATGGATGGATGGATATTTTCTCAAAAATTTTAGTTCTGGCTTCTTGGTTTAATTAACAGTGACTGCGCCATTGCTCTGACTGATAGGCCGGGTGTTTTAGTGTTTCCTTACTGCGGTTGGTGCTTGTGCATGTCTGTGTACTTAGGAGTCACAATCCATTAATTTTGATGCCGCATAGAGCAGCAGTAGGGAGTCGCACCAAGAGAGCAATTATGTTTATTGGGAGTTTTGCCATTGTTTAAGCAGAAAAATGTGTGTTTGTGTGACTTTGTTGTGTTAACCCTTTTAACACTGAGTGTATCGCAGACGACATGTCAACTTTTTTAAATTTTACATATGTTTTATAAGTGCTGGGCACTTTGGCGCGTTAGTGGCGGTTAACGGCGTCAACGATAACGCACATGAACAAGTGACGCGTTTCCACATGACGTCGTGTTTACGTGACTCCCGATTAAAATGAGTCTCTAAAGTAACGCGCTAAAGGAGTTAACACAGCTAACGGAGCTAACTAGTAAACGGTGCATGGTCTCTAGTGCCGCGGCACTAAAACATGATGACACCCGCATCTTTTTATGGTCAGTACGAGTCATTCGTTAATGTGCGTTAGCGTTGATGCTGTTAACGGTGATTAGCGGTGTTAACTGCGGTTAGTGGCGTTAATGGCGTCAACGTTAATGTACATTAACGCCTGTCGCGTTTCCATGACTACTGACCAGGAAAAGACTTGCGTGACGTCATGTTTACGTGACTTCCGATTGTTAAAGTGAGTCTCTAAAGTAACACTAATGGCACTAAAGGAGCTAACAGAGCTAACTGCTAAAAGGTGCCTGGACTGCAGTGCCGCGGCACAAAAACATGATGTCACATGCATGTTTTTCCGGTCAGTCGTCATTGGAAACGCATCATGCGTTAATATACGTTAACGCTGACGCCGTTAATGGTGGTTAGCCGCATCAACATTAACGCACGACACGTTTCCATGACGACTGAGTGGAAAACAATGTGCATGAGGTCATGTTTACGTGACTCAAGATTAAAATTTGTCTCTAAAGTAATGCTAAAGGAGCTAACGCAGCTAATGGAGCTAACTGGTAAATGGTGCGTGGACTCCAGTGCCGCGGCACGAAAACATGATGTCACGCACGTCTTTTTCCAAGTCAGTCTTCATGGAAACGCGTCATGCGTTAATGTGTGTGAGCGTTGATGCCGCCAACGGCCGTTAACGCGTTAAAAGTGCCCAGCACTAGTTCTATACTGTTGTTGTTAACACAAAATATTGTGTTCATCAACAGCTACAGTGTTTTTCTTCCTCAATAAAACTTTTTGTTTTTCTTGATTTTAAATTGTAAATAACTGCCAGATACTGAAAGTTATTCTGGGAAAAATGGGCAAAAGCACTTAGTCACAGGATAATTCTCTGGCCCTTTTATGGTTATAATAAGCCAAAAAAAAAAAAGGTCCAAATGGACATTTTGAGGCTGAGGTGTTAATGGGTTAAGAGCTCTCTACCGAGTCTTAAATGGACCTGCACGTGTGGTAGAAGCAGCATTTAGCTTTGCTGAAAGGTTCCTGTCTTTCCACCTCCACTGGACTGAATAATAGTGCTGACTTCCCGACCACCTGCTCTGAACACTGACTATATGATCGACTTAAAGTATTGACCGGCTAACTGACCGGCTGAATGACGAAGGGACCACTAAACGCGCTTGCAGAAGCAGTTCTCAACTGACCATTTGTCTTTTGTCTGGTTTATTACGGCACCATAAAGCTGCCGCGTGAGAGAAGAAGAGCCCTAAAAAGATGGAGCTGTAAATAGAGAATCTGTGTGTGTGAGAGAGAGGAGGAGAGAGAGAGAGAGATGCTTCATTAATTCCTTTGTATTTCTCCATGTGCCTTGTTCTAAGGCCATTCGGAGCTATAAAGATGAGAGAAGCAGATGGAAAAGGGGGAAAGCATAAAAGACTGAGTTACAGTGGTCTTTCCCATTGTCGTAGATTCCCTCCATTTTCGCCTTCCAATCTTAACTCCCTTGTCTCGTCACTAAATCTGGAAAAAAAAAAAAAAATAGGCAAGACAAGCAGCAACTATTGGATTTGGAGAGAGAATCAGAATTCAGAAGAAGTAATGGGTCTGACTTACTTTGCTGATTAACTTTCCCCATCTCAAATACTCTCCTTTAGAGCTGCAAATAAAGATTATTTTTATAATCGATTAATCTGTCGATTATTTTCTCGATTAATCATTGAATTGTTTGGTCCATAAAATATCAGAAAATGTTGATTGAAAACATGGAAATGAGGATGTTCTCCAATGTCTTGTTTTGTCCACAAACCAAAATGATTCAGTTTGAATTATGTCTTTGTTATGTGGAGCAAAGAAATGAAGGAAATATTCACATTCAAGAAGCTAAAACGATTAATCGTTTATCAAAATTGATAATAATAGTAATTGATAATAATCGTATTGACGTACAATATGTGGCATCGTCGAGCACAAAGGGAATGAGGCAGATAATAATGAGGTATAACAGCAATAACACAATCTGAACATGGTCAAATGGAAACCAGAAACACGGTGTTCAAGAGCAGATTTCTCCTTATAAATAAGTGACTGTACATCTCTCTCACACATACACAAATAGTCTGTCTCTCCATGCGTGACTGCAGCGCACATCACAATGATTAGCGTTAATTTCCCGGAGCCTTCTTGTAAACTTTAAATTTGTCTTCACCTTTACCTTTTTAATAGATTCATTTTATGGGCTCTGTCTGACTTGTTTTCCCTCATAAAGATGACCCGGCCTTGTAATGTGAATGAGCAGGTCCCCGCATCGTGAGTAATAGGAGGCTCCAACCCCCCCCCCCCCCCCCCCACACATACACACACACTACTACACTTTTTAGTAGTATTCTTTATAAGCCTGTGTGTGTATTCGGTCTTGCCGAGCGCTCGCAGAAAACAAATAAAAGAGTGAGAAATGAAGCTTTAGTACTCGGTGTCTTCATATTAGAGCGGGAGAGGCAGAGGGTGAAGGCGAGAGAAGGAGTAATTTTTGGGAGAAGGAAAACCTTGTGAATAAAGAGAAAAGATGAGTAAAAAAAGACAAATCATATGAGCAGACATGCACTGTTTTAACTCGCATGAGGCTGAGGGAGATCAATAGTGTACCTGCACGGGTTAGGCTGACTGACATTTAGTAAAACGCTCTGGAGTTTTTGTAATATACAGCAAAAAAAAAAAAAGGTCTTTCACTTCCTGCTCTTCTGTCTGTAATCTGATTGTAAATCAAAATCACACGGTGGGACCGGTCAGACATGATCTTTGTTGTGTCTTTGACCTAGATTGCAGGGCCTTTTTGTCCCCTCAGTTTTAGCATTATAGTATCTTCTTTCTTTATCAGTAAGCCATTTATATCATAAGGCAACATTATGCCCTTTTATAAGTGTGTGTGTGTGTGTGTGTTTATGTTTGGTGGTGTCTGCTAACACAGTTTTCTAGGTCTGGGAGATTAAACAGCTGTTAACCCCCCCCCCCCATCCAGTCCTCATCTTCCTCCACCCAGACGCTGTCTATCAGCCAACGCTCCTCAATCACTTAGCATCTATTAATATCAGTGTGTGTGTGTGTGTGTGTGTGTATTTTGTGGTTTGTGTTGGGTAGGTTGGATGGGGGGGATGTATGTGGTCAACCATTTAATTGAAATGACAGCTCCAAATCAAATTTGCGGGCCATCGCAGCCGCCCCTCATATCCTGTTCTCATCTTTCCTTGCTCAGCATACTTATGCACACATGCACACACACACACACACACACACACACACACACACACACACACACACACACATGCACACACACACAAGATACTCAAGAGAAAGAGAGTCCAGAAGAATCTGGTCATTTCCTCATGGTAGATTATATGGTAATCTGATGGTAATCTGAAGACTCCAGGTGCTAAATCTACCAGCTGCAGGAAATGGAATTTTACTCGAGGCAATTCCATCCCTCCATTCCTGCATTCACCCACCCATCTACTTATTCATCCATCCATCCTTCCATCCACTGAGAATCCATTCATTCTCCCAGTGATATCTGTCTCTGCACATTGATTTATTATTTTCAGAACCCCTGTCGTCCATTTATTAACTTTGTATCCGTCCGTCCATCCATCCATCCAGAGAGAAAACAGGATTTTCTCTAGAAAGTAACTGTGCATTCGTCTCTTTTTTCCCCCCTCTCTATCTCTGCTAGACTGCAAAAATAGGATTTTCAGTCACTGGAGGTAAGACCAATCATTATATCACTCCTTCACTTCTGGTCTTGGCTTCCCTTCCCTTTCCCCCCCCTCCCCCCCTCCCTCATTTATTCCCTCCCTTATTCACATCATCATCATCAAAGTGGTAATCCTCAAGTCCCCAAGTCCGCAGTTTTTTGGCAACAGTGTGAATTTCCGACTTCATTTCTGGCAAAAACACGATGACACATTAATGTTTTTAGCGAGCCTTACTTTTTAAAACTTGGGACAGCACTCTTTTTTTTTTGTTTTATTAGCTCCTTGAAATTGTTCACTCTCTGCTGGGTTTGAGTAAATTTAAGATACAGAACAGTAACAACTTTCTTTCTTTCTTTCTTTCTTTCTTTCTTTCTTTCTTTCTTTCTTTCTTTCTTTCTTTCTTTCTTTCTTTCTTTCTTTCTTTCTTTCTCTGTGTCGTTTTGTTTCTGCAGGTTTGTGATGTCACATCTCATGCACGGTGGTGACGCATGGATGAAAAAACACCACAGGGCAGAGCAAACGATGGCAGTGGAAATGGTATTAATTGCTTTTCTTTCGTTCTCTTTTTTTTATTGAGGTTCACCCAGGTTCACATATCTTCGGTATACAGACTCATCCGAGTGAAAGAGTGTTTATAAAGTCACATAACAAAGATATGGCGGTCCATTCCAAAGACTTCTCTGGAAGAGAAATTGTGTTTTTCCACAACAGGTGGATCCTCCACAACCTGTTCCAGATGAATGTTTTCAAAGGAAATAATGATGGCCACAAAAAAAGTAGTCTGAAAACTTCAGAGTACTTTTTTTTTTATGGTGTTATAGTTAATGATCTGTGCTGTGTTCATCTGCAGCTCTGTTGCTATGGGACACTGGTAACATGATAGTGAATTCCCCTATGGGCCAGACCAACTAGTTTTGGTGGTCTGTGCTGCCGACAATCTACTCCAGCTGGAATAATCTTCAACCTTGTGTATCTTTCGCTTAAGTACGGCGTCCAGATTTGTAATTCAGTTTTCAACTTGCAGCAACGTGCCACCTCAAACAGCTCATTTTCTTATTTTTCCATTGCGGTGTAATTTTCCTGTCTCACCGCTACCTTATTTGGTATCCCTCTCGCTCTGCTTTCTCCCCTTTACTGCCTGCTATGCCCTTCTTAAATTTCTGTTTTGAGATACGGTGGCCAGGCTGTTTCTTCATCTCCCAGATCTGCCACCCCTGTCACATTCCTTCTACTGTCATCCATCCATTCAATCCACCATCAATCCTCTACATATGGTTAAAAAAAGGTCAAAATATTCCCCATCTCACTCCCTTATACAGCTGGTACAGTAAAAGATGTTTGAATTGAGTTGTATGAACAGCGCAGCCACAATGGGAGACTTCTGTGTGTGTGTTTATGTGTGCTTATGTGTAAATTACTATTGTTTCCCTTAATTACCGGCTAAGAAACAGCTACATCACTTCAAGATGTTTACAGTCAACATTAGCATACAGAGGGCATTGAAGAAGGGGAACATAATCTGTCTCCTTACAAATGGAAGGAAGGAAGGACAGGACAGGAGGGAGGAAGGAAGGACGGAAGGAAGGAAGAAAAAAAAGAAAGGATTAGCGGTAGGATGGGAGGTTGATGTGTACTATGCCTCTTGTGCAAAGGTATAGAGTTAGAAAGGAGGATGTGACGGGCATGAATGGAGAAAAGAAAAGCCAGGTGTCTGTAAGAAAGAATGAGAAGAACGAGAGTGAGAAAGGCCACATGCTGTTGAAACACGACACACTGATACGATCCATGTAATCAGCCTTTTAAAGGGTCAGAGGCCACTTTATCAGTGTCTCCTGACCCCCGGCGTCTTATCACGATCAGGTTCCGCTCCGTCTCTGCATCTGTGTCGGAGCTGTCTGCGGTCATGATTAAGCCATTACTGATAACACTATCACAGAGTGTCATCTAAGACAACAGGGGACCACCAACATCCCCCCCCCCCACCTCCTCTCCCACCTCTGCAAACAAAACCTCTGCTACACTCTCAGCCCGAGGGATTGAGTCCTCAAACACAGTCAGACATACTCACACCCACACACGCGTGTCCCTGAGGCTGTTGTTGTATTTAAGGTCATTAGATAGACAGGGATGTTAAGTTGTTCTTCCTGTGGTCATTGTTAGTATTTGTTTGTGTGTGTACATGGTGATGCTGTTCATGTAAATTATACATTTTCAGTTAAAGACATGTTTTACTGTTAGGCTGAGGTCAGGGTTAGGTTAAGGTTAGGGCTCAGGGTTAGGATTAGGCCTCTAAGGTTAGGATAAGTAAGTAATGAATATACACTACCATTCAAAAGTTTGGGGTCACTTAGAAATGTCCTTATTTTGAAGGAAAAGCTCTTTTTTTCAATAAATATAACATTAAATGAATCAGAAATACACTCTATACATTGTTAATGTGGTAAATGACTATTCTAGCTGCAAACGTCTGGTTTTTAATGGAATATGTACATAGGTGTATAGAGGCCCATTTCCAGCAACCATCTCTCCAGTGTTCTAATGGTACATTACGTTTGCTAATCGCGTTAGAAGGCTATTGGATGATTTGAAAACCCGTGTGCAATTATGTTACCACAGCTGAAAACAGTTTTGCTGGTTCTTTGATGAAAGCAAATAATAAAAATCATTATTTCTAATCTTGACTATATTTTCTATCCAAATTGTGTAGGTGACCCCAAACTTTTGAACGGTAGTGTACGTTGATGAAATGTCCTCTGAAGACATGGAAACCAGTATGTGTGTGTGTGTGTGTGTGTGTGTGTGTGTGTGTGTGTGTGTGTGTGTGTGTGTTTGTGATAAACTGGTGATCACTGACCCATTCTCCCCTGTGTTAGTGTTACAGTTGAGTAACTTGCCCATAAGCAGGTCTGTCTTTTGTTTCCCTTTTAACAATACCACCACACATACAACCGCACTGTCTGTAATTGGAAGGTAGTGAATTGTGAAACACAGCGTGTTTGTGTCTCACACACACACACACACACACGCACACACACACACGCTAAAGTACAGTTAGTTCCAGTTGCTGGACTTCTATCGGCGATGCCTTTAAATAGAGAAGAATGGGAGTGACCGATGAACTGATCTGGAGTAAGACGTGGAGAAAACAATAGAGGTGGATGAAAGAGCGATGGGTGTGTGAAGGGAGGAGTGAGAACGGGGGTTTTTCTCTCCTCCTCTCATTTTCTTGGTACTGTAGCTTTGTGGGCAGACAGCTGACTGATTGATGGTTTCTAAACACAGATCCTTGGCTGTCGCATACCTACACTATCAAATGTCGTCTTAAGAGAATCAAAGAGGCTAAATCTCGACATGATCAGATTGATGCCCTCGCTTCACTTGCTGGTGTGTTGTCCTGTTGTCTTACTGCGATCATAAAAACCCTTAAAGCTCCCATAGAGTGGTCCTATTGCACATATATGTTAGTTATGAAGGTCTACTTACATACATTAACTTGTTTTTATGGTCAAAAATAAAAACCTTGTTGCTGCAAACGAGCCGATAGAAATCTCTCCTCACCGAAGCTCTCGTCAGCCGCGCTGTTTCAGACTGAAATCTCACCCCCAGATGACAGAACTTTGTTGTGATTGGCCAGCCAACGAGAGCTTTCCCAACTGTCTTGTGACTGGCCAATACCTGGAAGTGACGTAATTAGCACATCAGCTCTCAGAGGCGCAGCTCCCCCGCTTAACAATGTAAAAAAATGGCTTAGCCGCGAATCCCCACCGTCTTCGCTTTTCAGAAGACACCGTCTCAAGTGAAACACAAAGGGCGCTCTTATTCTTCTGCGGTTCAATGTACGCAAGCGGATGTGCCCGGACTAGTGCCCGGAGCAGGAGGATCTGCTGTTCAGGAGAAGTGATCCTATGTAGTAGTAGTAGTAGTAGTAGTAGTAGTAGTAGTAGTAGATCTTTATTGTCATTGTCATGATTCCAGGCTTTTTTCAGAGCGTTTGTAGAGCCCGAGACTACAATACAACCCAGCGTTCTCAGCAGTGGTTGAACTGTTTGTTTCTAAACTTCAGGGCTCCATAAACGAGGTAAAGGCGCAGATACACACCAAAAAAAAACAGCGTTAATAAGAACTTCTGGTCTATGGGAGCTTTAAATAATTCAAGGTTTGCCCATGTTCCTAAAAGCTTTGTGTCTGTTTGCTGTCTGCCACTCTACATTCAGCACCCTCTGTTCAGTTCAGGTGGACATAGACTGAAACTAACCTTATCATGTAAACAGCTGAGTCACTTCAAAACCATGCAGGAGTTTGGAAAGGAGTTTTGCACAGAACCTGAACTCTCACGTCTCCTTTAAATGCACAACATATCTGCTCGACACAAACACAGAGGTAATGTTTGTGGTTCGGTCGCTGCTTGACAATATTTTCCCGTTTCTTCCATGCAGCCTGTAAAAAGGTATTTGGCCATTAAGGCCTGACAAAGTTATCACCCGCACTAAAACTTATCTCCAGGGACTGCGGTTGCAAAAACAACAGTAAAAGCAGCTTTGCATGAATAATGTTCAATACAGAAAACACAGTTACGGTGATTTGTATCTCGGTGTTAAGTATATTTTTGAACTAAATTAAAGTCCTGGAAGAGTCATTTAAACAAACTAATAACAACATAGCCATTCCTCATATGCACTTATAATCACTGTTTAGCCAAGTCAGGGCCACATTTCATTCTCTAAATGTTTCACACAGCAGCTCTGATTTGAGATAATTAACATTTAAGCTATGAGCCTTGCAATCTGTACTTTTTGCAGCTTAATTGCAACACATTTGAGCAAAAAGAAAAGTATGAAAAGTGGCTCCTGGGTAAAAAAAAAATGTCTCTTGACATCTTTATGGTAGCTGACGTTTGAACAAAGTTACAAACTGCAGCTGCTGTGCAACCAAGTGAGTCGGACACCCAGAGAGGAGAGACATGGTATACTTTACAGCCACATGGAACAGAGGGAAGAAACTCAGAATATAAAAAGACACAGCAGGACTTGGACAATATCTGATATAACAGAAGACGTGCAAAAGCCGCTTTTCCACTACACAGTCCCGGCATTACTCGGCACAGCACGGCACGTTTTTTTAACTTTTCCATTAGGGATAGCACCTGGTACTTTTTTTTAGTACCTGCTCTGGCAGTCGCTGCAGACTGACGGCTATTGGTCAGAGAGTGTTGAGACATGAGCAAGTCACAAGAATCAAACCGTAGATCCGTTAAAAAGACTTAAAAATCCTGAAAACTTGCGTTAATCGTCAACATTTAGCATGGAAATGTCTAAAAACTCAATATACGACAGTGGATTCTGGTTTATTTAGCGACAGCACTGCTGAAAGCCGACGATCACGAGTGGCGAGCCGCATCACAACCCCTGCCACTGTATTTCAGTCGGAGTCTGGGCTCCGGTCATGCAGGAAATACTGAACAAATCTTTTTAATCAACTGATTCCAATGATTTAGTACATGAAAAATTACTGCTTTTCAAGTCACTATAGCATAGAACGCATAAAACTAAGTCACGGCAGTTTCATGCAGCGGGAGCAGGAGGTACTATATTTTAATGGGAAAAAACCAACCAAACCGCATACAGGCGAGTCGTGCTGGGACCACGTACTGGAAAAGCGAAAAAAGAGAAACAAATACAGGAGGGGGAAGCACAGAAGGAGCAAAAGTTTGGCAAAGAAAAGAGAAAACAGTGTGTGAAAGATAGTTAGATCAATGACAAAGAGAACAAGTTATTAGACAACATTTTCCCACCGACTCCGCTCAGCTCTGACTGTGATCCCTGGACACTGCTTGTGTGTGTGTGTGTGTCAGTGAACAAACGCCTGTGCCTGTTTGTGTGGGTGCAGTTGTGTGTGTGTGTATATTTGTCTCTCTCTATCACCTCTGTGTCCTTGCTAATAACTGAGTGGACTCCCTGCAGTCTCCACAGGCTGTACTGTGATTATCACTGCTTAGTTGTTCCCACACACACACACACAAACACGGACATAAATCACACACACAAAGGTATACACGGGAACCTAAAACACATGCAGTGTAGTGTGTATATATAATATACAGATACAGAAATAATCCCTGAACATGTTTGTGCATGTTCATTGTCGACTTGTCAACTTCATGTGTGAGCTTCTTTTTATACGTTCCGGCATGTGGGTGTGCGTCTGTGAAAGTGTGCATCCCTGCATGCGTGTAAAGCTTCACATCTTGTGTGTCTCTCTCAGTGTGTGTGTGTGTGTCCTTGTGGCTTGTCTCCACTCAGCTCCATATCAGTGAAGCCCATGTTAGTGTTGACACACTAATTCACTATGGCTTCCCGCAAGACCTGCTCAGTAATATGGCTTATTGATGAGGCCGCAGGGAGAGTGTACGCTTCTATGTGAATCATGTGTGTGTGTGTGTGTTTGCATTACTGCAGTGTTTTCAGTGCCGCTGTACCAACACTGGAGATTAAATATCTGCCATGCTACAGATAAATATGGTCAGTGCATGGGTGATGTATGCACACGTAAATATTTACTCTCTCCACGGAGGAGAATGTGTCTGTTTTGTGAGACACTTTGATGGCATGCGGAGTCGTTTATTTATTTATTTTTTAGAACGCGTGGGCTCACGCCGAATGTATTTTTTTTTCTAATGATCCGACGTTTTCTGCCCCTGTAGGAAAGCGTAAGATGAAGAGAAGAGAAGAGAAGAAATGTGATCCAGGAGCTGGGAGAAATCTCGGAAACGGGAAAATTTAATTTCGCACGGTGCTGAAAAATGGGACGTAACGCAGCCACTGCGGCGTCCCTGGAGTCCAGAGGTGCCAACGAGGCGACTCCGCACACAGTCGCACTCAGGTAAAAAAAAAAAGAAATAAAGAAGAAAAACTCCTTCACTGAAGAGAGTTTCCAAATATGCCTGCCCTTCACCAGACATCTTTTAACTCTCTGACATGCAGACACATACACAAACATTGACTCACTGACACACACACACGGCACGGAGAGGTTGATGGACACCGAGCTGCTGGTTCCTCTGAGATCACTACATTCTCCATGTGCCATTAAACTCAAAGATGGATGGAAGGAAGGAGGAGGGAGCAGTGGCAGAGTGGTAATCAGGAAGATCGAGAGCAAGAGAGACATCTCGGCGGGGCCGGTAACATTTTTGGGGGGCTGATTACTTTGAAAGTAGAGCCCTGCTAGCATTACTGAGACTCACTAATCCAATAAAGCAATGGAAGACACAGCGGGAGAGTAAACATTAAATAATTCAGTTAAAATGCAGGTGAAACTTTGCATTACAGTACAGTAACAATGTGGTAAAATTAGCATATAATAGCATGGTAATCATTTAGTAATTCGACATCCTAATAACAATGGAAGATGAATTGCAAACGTAATTATATGGTAATTATCAGTTTTGGGGTATTACACTGATGGAAGTGTATAATAATTCTCATTTTCAAGCTGTTTGCCTGCATTTTACTTTAGAAGTTTCATGATATTACCATAATATAACCAAAAAATGTGTAATATAAAGAAAAAAGCATCTTTATATGTGATAATAGCAAGGCAGTGAGGTTAGATTATTTACTTTTTTTAACTTTTGTGCAACATGTGCGTCACACTTTGTCCCACAAGTAAAGAAATGTGCTAAATCTAATGTAAATGAAATGTAGAATAAGTAAAAAATAATGGGTGAAATATCCCAACAGAGGAAATATAGAGCAAAAAAAACAAAAATCCCAAACTTCTGAACTAGTTAAAAATAAAACAAATGAATTCATAAAATCCTTCATCAAATGCAAAATGCAAAGGAGCGGTCGAGGGGGACGCGGTGTGCCGGCGAGGTGTGGACAGGGCCAGTAGAGCTTGTCGACAGGCCAGCAGACAAGTTCTCCCCCTGACGCAGAGCAAGGATCAGCTTACCCTCTACTGGCTTCACAGCTCTGTTGCAACACATACATAAGAATGTTTTTCTAAAAAGCCCATTCAGTGGCTGGACCCAGCAGAGGCAGGTTAATAAAATCAACTCTGGGGGGGGGGGGGGCTTATGCACCATGTCAAGGTGCCTTCTGACTGCAAATGTTGCCCCCAGTGCCCCGACTTGTTTCCAAGATAAATACAGCGTTGCAAGAAGAGTAGCACTCCAACAGTGGAGGGCGAGGGGGGGTAGGGGGCGGTGTTAGAACCAAATATGGTAAGTTGATGCTAAACCTCAAGCATATTCTATAGCTGCTGGTGGTAGCTGGAGTCCTCCTTCAGGAATGAATCAATGAAAATGTTGTCCTGGCAGGTGAGGGGGTTAAAGCTGCAGTAGGCGAGATGGCTAGAAGTGTACTGATGTGTTGGGGTTGAGGCTCTCTGCCCAGAGCCCCTCCCACTAGATGAGAGCAAACAAACAACTTATTTATTTTATTGCTTTGGATGTTTTTACCAAGCGGAAACCAGTCACCGATAAGAAGATGTGCTGTTTTGAAGTGTCCAGATTCGTGATTTGACCTCCACGTCACCCAAATTTTTTTTATTTGCAGAGATACGTGCGTTATTCGACGTCAAAGTCACTTCCTTCAAAATAAAAGCCCTGCACTGTCATTCTGTCAAGTTTTATGAAGAAAAGATCTTAAAAAAATAAATTCATAAAAAAACAGTCGTCAAATTTGGTCGAATTCAACAAACACAGCAGCATAATAATACTTATAGTATAGTGTTTATCTTTAAAACTCTAAAGAATAAAACCTTTAAGTTTTTGCAGCTGGAAATCACCTGCACCTGCAACTAGGCTGCTATTGGATGACACCAGCTGTCGATCACAGTGGTGTCCACCCATATTTTGTCGTCTATTTCCCTCTAAATAGGAACATACATTTCAAAATTCCTGTAATGTCCTCAAAAGTCGCACTTAAGACCAGGCTCCTTTTTCCACAAACATCCATTCAAAGGGAGGTCATTTGCAGCCAGCAGATTTGCCCCCTGGTGGCTATTTGATATATTCTTAATACCCTGTGACTGGTTTATATGTTCAGTCTCAAAGAGGGAGAAGTTCTGTCTCCGATCACTTGATTTACATTATGCTGATAGGTCACTATGGAGCCGTACTGTTCAATTACAAACAGAGAATAAAAATCCAGCTTACCTCAGCTTTAATTTAAAATAACGTATAAACACTTGAGTTTAGGAAGGAAGTAGTCACTGCCGATTAAGTAACTGGAGTGCTCTTAGTTTTCAAGATCAAGTGTGTTCTACAGCTGCTTGGTATTGTGTGTATTATATTGATGCCGTTACACCACCATGCCAGCAGACTGACAAGCCAACCGGCGTTGATATGAGAACTCTGCAGGCAGAGTTCACTGAGGTGGAAACACTGGGAATATCTGCGCCGTGAGCAACGAGCATCATTTCTACCCATTGCCCTAAAATGGATTCTCTCAGTGAGGTCAGCAGTGACTTCTGGGAAAGCCAGTCCACTGCTTGGCAAGCAGAAAAGGTGTCATGATGTTGGCATATCCTACTTTCACAACACACTGTTGTGGAGCCGCGGAGAGAAGAATGCGTGAAGGGAAAGTCCAGCAGGATTAGGTCAGTGTGATGCGTTGGTATGAATTTCCAACGATTTGGACTCGGCTTTTCATGACTATTTTCTTACTTTTCCTCTCCAAATTCTCCCTGCCAAAAATGTTTTGGATACTTTTTTGAATTCAGCACATTTTGCTCCCATGTGAAACAAAAAGGCTGAACTGCTTCCACACTATATTTATTGTTTCATTCCAAATGAATTGCCTCTATTCTTTTTTGAAAAAAGGCTCATATTCACATTCAAGCCTTAACAATAATAAATCAGAAGATTTCAGGTTAATATATCTTTTAAATAAAGGAGAGCTTTGACAGTTTAGAGGCAAGTTAAAGTGATATTAGCATGCGATTGCTGTGTACTCTCATCAGTTGACAGATTCCAGTGGCTCAGGCTGGTGTAAGTTACAGAGAGGAGAGAGAGTGGCAGGTTGCAAAGGTCGTACCACTAGAGGGACCTAAGGAATGAGTGGGGTGACAGTTAGGGCCTCTCTCTCTCTCTACACACACACACACACACGCACACACACATATATATATATATATGCATATACAGTTTTCTATAAAGTATCTAAAATGGATACTTGTGTAAAAGTTCTTACCAGAAAATTACTTTGGAAGAAGTTGAAGTCACTTTTTATAATTAAAAGTCTTATACAAGTGTATGACATTTACTGTACTTGATTATAAAAAGTAATTTTCTGATGTAAAATGTACTTGAGTTTTAGATTTTAAAAATATTTTTAAAAGGTGAGGAGTTAGGATTGAGCCATGGTGGATCAGTGGTAGGGTGAGTTGTCTTTCAACTGGAAGGCTGTGGGTTCAATTGCTGGCTGTGCTAGTCTATGTGTCCTTGAACAAGATATATGAACTTTTCCTACATAAATTCTGCACTTTTACTCTACTACATTTACAGTAAATATATATATGTGTGTATGTGCGTGCGTGTGTGTGTGGGGGGGTGAAAAATGAATGTAATACCTCTTATTATTCAGAAACAATATAACATGATTTTTTATATTCCTCTGAAAACAGGTACTGTCAAGCAATACTATCAGACCTGACTGAGGGAGTGCATGTAGCAGCGGCGGCAACTCAGGGGTGAGTAGTTTATTTTGTAAATCTGCTGAATGATTAGGTTGATTAAAAAAGAAAAACTCTTCATGAAACTTTTCATAGGCAACTCTTGTGTTTTCAGTCACACTCCAACCTGTTTGCAGCCATTTTGCGATTTAAAATGTTTGGTCTTTTAAAGTGAACACCTCTTATTTAGCGATTAAGGCGATAAACAAAAGTGTTTTAACATTTTTGTCGACTAAAAATAATGCGTCGCATCCAAAAACCTCCCCAAACTCATAAGACCTGTGGTTCGAATTATGGAAAGCCATTCTCAATACTTAAATGAAGTGGGTCACTTTTTAATGTATCAATTTTACAAAAAATAATGGAAGGACACAAACAGGTCTACATATTTTAGTTTTTTATTTCAAAATAGACCTACACTGTTTTCCTTTGTCAACAGTTTTCAGTTTTGTAGTTTTTAAATTCCACAAATGCCTTATAACGAGCCTTATTATTATTATGTTTATATATAGAACCTTATATGTGATGTTCTCTTGATTTTATGCATCACATATTAATTATATTTTTGGGTGGATAGCGGACAAAAATGTCTCTTTTCATCCTAAAGGTCACCGACCCCTGATTTATACCAAGAGGCAGAGAGAGTTGTGTGGAGCCGATGATGAGTTAGAAAATAACAGATTGCAGAAATGTGTAATCACATCACAAATTCTCATGTCAAAAGGCTGCGAGGGCTATAAATATTTGTCACCAGAAAAAAAAGACAAAACGCACACACGCCCCTGTATGATTTTCTTCTCCATCATGAAAGAAATAGATGTTTAAAGTGGGGGGGTTTTCTTCCCACAAGATAACTCCGTTGTGTCATTATGGCCTGTATGTGTGTGCATCTATGTGCCAGCATGCGCTGGGCGTGTCCTGGGAAGTCGAGCGTGAAAGCCAACGTTCGCTTAGTTTGTCAGACCACAAGCGTTTTTGGTATCGCTGCACAGGCCTTTAAACACACCCACCACCAAAACCCCTACGGAGAGGGAGGAGGAGGAGGAGAGTTTGGTGGGTGTGGATGAGTGGGTGGGTGTGTGCACACCAGGCTCTGTTTGAATTTCTGTATCCAGTAGCTCGACCATTATTACCACAATGAGTGCTTTGAATGGGAGTGTGTCCCCTTTTTTTGTACACAAAAGTTTTTCTTTGATGTTATTTTTAGGGATCGCTGTAAGATATACAAGGTATTTTTGGGCCATTTGTGTCATTCATGTTGTAATTAGCACACAAAGATGTGCACCCCTGTTTTCTACCTTTCTTATTTCCAACTGTTTCATACCAGAGAGGATGCAGAAGATGGAGGGAAATGATATAGATTTTTATTTTAAAAAAAAAGGGAAGCATAGATGGAGAGAGAGTGTGAGATGGGGTGAGGTAAAATAAAATAAAAAAGGGAAGGAGAGAGGGAGTGAAACTGCTCTTTAATCAGTGAGGGGCTATATGGAGGCGGGCAGAGGTGCCTACTGTAATCCGATACACGTGCGCGCGCGTGGCGTGCCTGCGCGCCGAGACAGGAGGAGGTGGGGAGGGGGATTGAGTGAGCAATCCTGCACGATGCCACAAACCCGGCGGAGATCGGAGAGGAAGGAGCGAGAGACAGAGAGAGAGAGAGAAGGAGGAGGACGGCACTGGCGCAGGCAGAGAGACGCAGTCAACGCGTTTGAGTGGAGAAACGCTCAGTTTGCATGAGGAGACCGAAGAGGCTGCACGTTTGGTTTCTCCTCGGCAGGTTTTACGCACGCACACCGGCGCTCCTGACCAGAGGTTTTTGCGCACAAAGCGGACTCTCTTACAGTTGGGACAATATTTTTGTTTTGTTTCGTACTCACAGGTGGTTTTGACATGTAAACGCGCCACTTGGGGAGTCGGAGCAAAAGAGTTGGGAGTATTTTTTCCCCCTTGCAGATGGAAAAAGACGCGACTTTGTTTTATTAATTTATGGTTTGCCTTTATATGTTTCTTTTCTTTTTTTTCTTTTAGCGTTTTGAATAAGTGATTTATTCATACATACATCAGCTGTGTGAGGGTTTTTTTTTTCTATCCTCACGCGTTGTGCACCGGCATGGGTTTCCCGGTCCTAAAAATGTGGTTATTGGACAAACTGCGCTGATAACAGATGTAGACGCGCGGTGTCTCACACTGACACAGCTCATGCGGGCACGGGTTTTAAGTTTAAAAGCAGCCTCGGTTTTCTTGGAGAGCAGCGTGAGCGCAAACCCCGGCGTTTTGTGGTGGAGTTTTTCGGACACGAGTCTTGTTGCGCTTGAGAGGAACAGAAAACGCTGTGGGGTAGGGAAGAGGACTGTGGAGCTTTTTTGATACAGAATAAAAACCACAGAAGAAGATTAAGGGAACATTTTTTTTCTCCATATTCGAGGGGGAAGATGGATGTATTCATTTGGCTCTGTGGATGTTTACTGGCGTTTCTCTGGGCTCCAGCGGTCACAGCAGAGGAAGGAGGTAGGTTTGACACTTTCCCCAGCCGTGGCACATAGGTGTTACATGGAAACTGGACTGTTCTTTGAAATCTCCACCACAACTATTCTGTGAAACACGTGGTTTTTCTTTGTTTTTATCCTTATATATGTTGTTATTAGTGACTCAAATAATGCGCCCATGGGGCATAATCCTGCTTAAATTGACCCATCGCCCTCGTGTGTTTACACCAGGGTTAGAGAGGTGTAAAAAAGTTAACTATAAAGTAAACACAGCTAATACAACACAAAAATATCATTACATTATAGCTGTATTCCCTTGTACATATCTTTTCCCACGTACAGTAGTATTTAATCTGCAGACTAATCAATGGCTTTTCTCGGGAGAGCCATCCCATAATGAAAAATCACTATAATGTTCCTCTAATTTCGCTACCGGGACTACTTTTAGTGGCAGCTGCTGTGTTTAAGGCACCATCCCAGTTCAGTTTTAGTGACATTTTCCGCATTGTTTTATCTCACTATGTGTCACTGGGATGGAGTCATCATGTCTTAGCGCCGTCTGTAAAGTCACATCATTCAACTTGCGCACGGATAGCGGTGAACATGGTTCTCTGTGTGCGTATCTGGCCAGGTTCTCTCTCTCTCTCTCCGGTCACACGGAGGTCCCGATTCCACTCCCGTTTCCACCGACTCAGTTCTGCGGGGGTCTGTCACACGCAGCGCGGCTCCGTGCATGAGCGATGTTGAGGGGGTCAGGGGCTATCAGCTGCATTAACACTTAACGCTTTACACTCTATTAAAAGTGGCACGAAATAACGGTTATTTTTTTTCCCCCGCGCGCTCGCTCGCTGCTCCTCGGGGTCCTCATGCGTTTAACGTGGATGTTTACGCGCATCCAAACGATCTTTACGCACAGGGAGTACTCGGATTGAGCAGCTCAGTGAAGAACAAGGGTTTGTTGTTGAGTTTGAAACAAACAAAGAGTGTTGCTTTTGTGAAGCGTTACAGGTTGGTATTTATAGTGAACGGTGTGTTCCTAAGCCAATAAAAACAAATAAAAGACGCTTTTAAATTACTTTTTTCTACCCTTTATGCATTTTTTAGACACAATAACCTTTGTCTACAATTAAAGAAAGAGCAGGAGGCACTTGGCACAATATTTGATTCCTATTTATGGTCCACTTTCTGCGTTGAGATATGTTTGTGTAAAAGAGGGGAAATGAGAAATGGCATTTGTTGTTATATTGATTGAAGGCTTAAAGCTGGGGCTTTTGCAGATCTCATGACTTGGATTGAGTGGCCCCCGTCTGCCAAGATGTTGTTGTGGAGGAACACAGTGCAACACAGAGTGAGAGAGAGCAAGTGAGGGAGACTTTGCATCACATTTCACCTTGAATGTGACGAGATGAAGATATGTTGCCACATTGGAACACATTGCTCTGTGTGGATATTTCCATGTCGACTGAAATCCGAGTCGGTTTCAGGCCAACACCGTCCGTGACCTATCGGCCGGAGGGTTGTCACAATCCAAATGTTAATGTTGGGGCTTTTTTTTTTTTGCTGTAAATCCTACAGGTTATTTGAGCAACAGCTATGTGCTGACCTGTGTTTACAGTGAGTGAGGTTTTTCACGGCATGGAAGCTGCCGTGCTGCTGAAGGTTGATGGATAAAGTGTTCAACTTTGAGGGCTGTGGTTTCTGTTCTGTGTCCACGATGAGTCATTGTGTGACCACAGAGCACTTCTTCTTTTAACCATGTCATCACATGGTCTATTTAAATGAGCTGCCTAATCAGTCAATGTGGTCTGATGATGTTATCTTGACTTAAAACTTAATAAAAAACAGATTAATCAGGCTGCTATCTCTTCCTGGTACGCTGGAAAACAGAGGATTGAGGCTTCCTCAGCAGTAAACTTTCAACAGATGCCTCTTCCCTGTCGTCTCGGGAGAGATGTACAAGAAAAAGCATAGTCAGAGTAAAAATATATATATAGCGAGAGACAGGAGGGAGGTACAGTGGGAGGAAGTAACAGGGACAGGCAGAGGAAAAGCTGCAAAAAAAAAACCAACAACAAGTGAAGCAAACGGAAGAATGATTTTTTTCGCTGCGCTGTTTGATCCTGTTTCTTCATTCTGTTTGATCACAGCTGTGCCTGCAAGGGAGATAAATGGACATAATTGGCCACTCAAGACCAGCTGTCTGCCTCTATAGTGTCTCTACTGAAATATGCTGGTTGATGAAACAGGCTCACCGTGAGCCACAGTGAAGGAGGAAGCAAAGCAAGCAGTGGGGATAAATTGCCCACAGGTACGCAGGACTGAGGACTGGTTAAAAAAGAGACGGTTTCTTTCCGAACATGATGTGGTTTTTAAAAGTCTGGACACCTCTTCTGAACATTTTGGGGGTGAAAGAGTCAACAAGTCCGCTGACTCTGCAGCAGCATGCTTCATATTCATGCTTTTAATTGTTAGGTCATCGTTTGGCCTAGTGCTGTACTGTAGAGTCTCTTGTTTTCCAGTCTCCCCATACCTCACATAACCAGGTGCAGTGTCCCCCCCCCCCCCCCCCGTGAGGTTGACTTGTTATAATTACATTTTACAGCGGCCCACTGCGTAATAATGCCATCAATAAAACAAACCATCCGTGTCATTTTCTCACACAAAAGCGGTTAAAAAACCTTGTGCGCGACACAACAACAGGACTCACTGCCACAAACACAGGAGAACAAATGAGTTATTAGCTTCTGCAAGTACAGGTTTAAACTGTGTTTGTGTCACCTCATTGATAATTACTCACATTTGTAAATGTAGAAGTGAACTTTTGAAACATTTAAGGCACCTCGTCGTATGTAAAGTTTAATAATAGTATGATTTAGAGCTGAAGCGGTTAATCGATTATTGTTTTAGCTTCTTAAATGTGAATATTTTCTTCGTTTCTTTGCTCCACATAACAAAGAAATCATGGAAAGTTAATCATTTTGGTTTGTAGGCAAAACAAAGACATTGATATTTTCTGACATTTAATGGACCAAACGATTAATCGAGAAAGCAATCGACAGATTAATCCATTACGAACATAATCGTTAGTTGCAGCTCTTTTATGATTCCCGTTTTAGTCTTTCCTAATTTGCACTGCATCCTCACCTGAGGTGTCGAGAAACGATGATGATGGTATATTAAAATCAAAAATGTCATGACATTTAAAGCTCTGTATAAGAAACGATATGGCAATAAAAAAATAGAGGAGGATATGAAGGATGAGAGATAAGTGGAAAAGATGGAAAGGAACGGGAACCTAAAGAGAGCATGAGAGGGCAACGGTGAGAGGAAAAAGAGAGGAGAGCAACAGAGTGTGAAGAAGCAGTTGAGTGGAGCCACCTGCAGTAAAGAAACCTGGATTTATTACTATCTTTTGTCGAGAACAAGAGGTTTTTACGTGTAAGATAATGTATATTATCAGCGGCATATGGAGGAAAATGAACAAATCTGTCCAAAGAGGCCACGAGGCAGAGCTATAAATATATTATTCAAATCAAATTATGTGTTGAAATTGTGTTTGTGACTCTTCCTGTGTGTGTGTGTGTGTGTGTGAGTGAGATAGAGAGAGGGAGAGGTGACACTGTGCCGCAGACGTTCTTCAAAACCGATTTCATCCGAATTATCTCGCAGGTAGCAGGTGTTTTCCGCCACGTTTCAGGATTAAGGGTTTCATTTGGCAATACAGATTTTTTTTTTTTTTTTTCTTCGCCCATCTGTTTGATATTAAAAATCCTAAAAAAATACGTATGAAATAAACAGGAAGTTGGATATTTAAAAAAGGAATGAAATTCACAAATCAAATTATATTTTTTTTTTGTCTTTTCACAGTCATTAGATCAGGAGGTGCAGAGGCCCACTGACATTCACAGCATACAGTCGTCACTGGACCGTCCACACACACACACCCCCCCCCCCCCCCTCTGTGCCTGTCTCTTGTCAGTAAAAGGGAAAGGACAATTAGTGGGTCCAGGAGGATGTTCTAATTACAGTTATCATGTCATTAGTAAACTGCTAGTATTCTAGTTTCTTCATTGGCCAGTGGTAATGACTGATGTAATTAGAGAGGGAGGGTGAGATCGCTCTCTCCCCCTCTCTCTGTGTGTGTGTGTGTGTATTTATATCTCTGTAAAGAAAAAGGGGGAGATCATGGAAATCCTTTGAATGAGTCTATTTGCTTGTTCTCACCTCTTCTAAAACACACACACACACACACACACACACACGTTCAGTGTGTGTCTGAGCTCGTGCGTTACAGCTAAGCCTTCCGTGTCCTCAGCGGTCCCTCCAGAGCTGGTGTGCCGTGCGAGGCCACAGGTTGTTTTCCTTCCTTCCTTCCTTCCTTCCTCGTCTCTCTCTCTTCACGCTAAATCATGCTGTTGTTTCCCTATTTTCACGGCACCTCACCTCTGCTTTAATGGTGCATTCTGTCTCTTTCTCCACACCTCCTCCCCCGCGTCAGTGTTTTCTCTCCGAGTCGTCTTTTCCGCCTCACTTCACAGCGTTGGGAAATCTCTCGCTCCCTCATTCTTTTCAGGTTCTGCCTTTTCTCTCAGACACTCTCAGTTTATGTTTTCCTCAGCTGGCCTTTTACCCCCCCCCCCTTTTTTTTTTTTTTAAAAGTACATTTATTTCAGATGTGTTTGTAAAGTAGTTTTGAGTGAGGATGAAAGTTTCCTTGCAACAGTTGTCCGTGAACTTTGAAATTGTTGTTGTGGTGGTGGTGGTTGTGCCACGTGAATCTTCTGACAGCACTTGACCCCATGTTGTTCAGTGGTATATGACTGAAGGCAACCTTGAATAGGAATAAACGCAATGTCAACAGTGTTAAGTTAACAGGGACCAGATATCACTGCTGCACAGAGGACCATCAAACAGGCAGTTTATGCTTTAAAGGCAGCTCCATAAAACAACATTTGTCTGTGCATAAGTGACAGGAGCCGGAGTTGAGATGCGAAAAACGGCAAATAAAATAAGAAATGCACACATTTATCTTATTTTTGCATTATATGTCCATTTATTTCTTTATTTACCTACACGTTTTGTCTGTTACACCCTCGCAAGGAAGTGTAGTCATGAAAACGTGGACACTGGAGCTGTTAGTAATCCAGCCATGGCAGGATGGTTCCTGCCAAACCGAACCACATCATCCACTTTTAAACTCTTTCTACCTAGTCCATTGTCTTATTGAACATTATTTCCACCTCTTTAGCTGCACTCTTTGTTTTGGTCTGTTGGTCGTTCTGCTTCAGTGAGTATTTCAGTCATATCTTCTTCTTCTTCCTCTTAACATCTTAAAGCTGCATTATGTAATAAATCTAAAGCAACTGGCCATAAAACCCTCCTAATATGTCACAGAGACTCAGGAATAATGTTCATATAACAAACTGAACTCACCAACAACAACAGTACAGCCAAAATATTTGCATTTAAAAAAACTCTTTTGCAGACTGCAAATCACATTTTGGCACGTGGCGCCACCTACCGCCTTCTACCAATCATTGCAGTCAGTAGAGTCTCAGCTGCCGAGCAACCACGTGTTGCCAGTTACGTCAGAAAAGGAAACCTAAAAGACCTTGAATTTGAATGTAATAACCGTTTTTGGCCACATTCTTACATATGGCACCTTTAAGTCTTTATCCTCCATCCTTCTGTCTCCTCTTTCCAGACCTCCATAGGTCATGTATAGGGTTTTTGACCATGAGTATGTTCTCCCATCAGCTCTTTGTCTTTCTTCTTTTCTTTCTCAGAAGCACAGTTGTATTTGTAATATTCCACTCTTGTTGCTTAGCCCCACCTGTTTGTGTGCATGTATGGATTGTGTTTTCTGTCCAGTGATCTTTTTTCCTGAGCTGCTGACTTTCTCTTTTCAAATGATGAGAGACAGATGTTCTGGCACTGCTGCTCGCTCTCTCTTCTTCTTCTCCTCGTCATCCCCTTTCTTTCTCTCCTCCTCTCTCCTCTCTCGTTCTGTCCATTCCTGAGGTTTTCTGGGTTTTTTTCACTAAAAGCTCCTTGGTTTGAATCCAAAGAAGACATTTCAGTTCTGCTGCTT